>NC_064629.1:549070405-549380655 GCF_023864275.1 Schistocerca cancellata
CTTACCTTCACTGTGAAAAGCTGCACTATTTAACTTTCATAGTCACCGTTCATAAACTACGAAATTGTTCTTATTCTTATAGGTTCAGTCAGCTGGAAATGACCAAATTTAGTGTTAAGCTTCCAGCAAGTTGAATCCATATTGAATTAAAGAATTGACGTACCATCTGGTTATTGAGTATTCAGTCTCCAATAATTATAAAAAACCCAATACATACTATTTCGAGTACAAATCCTCAGTATCTTTGATCTTACTAATTATTATTATTATTATTATTATTATTATTTGTTGTTGTAAAACACCTGGGAGTAGTATTATGTGGACGCTATACCATGGCAGCTACAGATGGGGAGTGTTTCGAACTACGGTTGCATAAGATACCGGTTAGAGGTTGGGCCTGAACTACCACCACCAACCGCAGCAACCAACTGCACTGCAGCCACTACCAAATGCTTTGTGTACCCCAATTTATTTTGTGTTGTTGATTGCTTGTTTTCTTTTCTCATTCTGAAATGAGTGGAGAGACTAATCCTGGTGCATAAAAGGATTCAAATGTTTCTCACGACAAAAGGAATCAGCGACCCCTATGACTTATGTCAGTTCTGCTTTCATGGAAGCACAGAATATGGATGTAGGATGACAGCCCTTCAAGAGGGAGGTGGGGCTTAATCCCCCACCCCGCTGCTCTGCCCTCGGGCAATCTAAATTCTTGTTTGTTTACGGTCACGACCGACTGCCACGATATACTGTCCACATAACACCCAAGAGTTAAAAAGGCCATTTCATTTAACAAAGTAGTGACAGCATCTAGCAACTCCTATGTACTAAATGATATTTGGTAGCTCTTCAGTGTCACATTCTCAGAGGCAAGCCTAGTGAATACACAGAATTTAAATCAAGTTTATGATTACAATTTACCTAATGCAAAGATGGTCCAATCAAAGTATTGGCTTAGTTTAAATTACCCTTTAAAAAAAAAAAATAAAAAACAGAGTACAGTAGCCTACATAAATTTGAAATACAGAGTTGCATACCTGATAATCACCAAAGTGAATTTGGGCAGCTAATGCTATTGCCACAGCAAGAGTAAGTGTAAAAAAGCATGTAATTATAATACGTAGGCTTCCCCCATTTTCATCAGTTTCTGAACAAAAATGACATCTCCAAGAGATTCTTTTATGTCTTTCATAGATATGGTGCTTCAGTGGGAATGATTCGGTTTGTTCTGGACTCACATACGGCCCAGATATGGTTGTAACACCTCCAGATTTTATGCAACCTGCTTGAAAAAACAAAAATGAATATCTCAAAAAACACACACACACACACACACACACACACACACACACACACACACACACACACACACACACACGGGCTAAGATGAATTTTCAGAGGAAGTCTACAGACAAAATATGAAATGTTTAGTTTCTCGTCTTAGGTGTGCCAGTGACTGTCACTGACAAATATAGGCTGAATTATTCTTTTTTTTTATGTAAAAACTGCAATTCTGTTTGCCAACTCTAGGTGTGAGCATTTGACAGGTTGGAGAAGATGAATATAATTAGTAAGTCAAGATCAATAATTATTTCATGATACTTTTGGCATGAAAGTAAGGTCAGTGAATGTAAATGTCATACCACAAAGAGATGTTAGCCATGTCATTGTAAAAATGTACCACCAAAAGTAAACTGCCGGCTATAAGGATGGACAGTCATTATCTATTTGAAAATATAATACATGGGGTCATATAATTCCTGTTTTTGTTACTATTTGCTTAGTTTCATGTTCCATTGATAATTTTGAAAGATAAATTGTAATGATGTGGAATGATCATTTTTCACATGTTGCAAATTAATTTGTACATATGGTTACATGCTAAATATTCCTTTTTTTTAGAAAAAAGGAAAAGATGTGAATTAGTAGTTCCTTCCCAGCAGCTTTTACACATTACAATAATAAAAATTATTCTATGAAATAGAAGAAGTTGTCAAGGAGAAATTTCTCAGTCTGTCTTCAAATTTTACTTTGCTCTCTATCAAGACATTTTATATCACTGGGTAAGTGAACAAAAATTTCTGTTGCAGCACTGTTCGCCCCTTTTTATGCTGAAGACAACCTTAATGTGGTATAATGAATGTCATTTTTCCTTCTGGTATTGTAATTATGTGTATCATTGTCCCTTTTGAATTTCAGTGGCTTATTTACAGCAAATGTCATGTGGGAACGAATATACTGTACAGCAGTAGTCAGAATGCCCAACTCCTTAAACAGATGTCTACAAGTCAACTGTGGGTGAGCACTTTTTTGAGTAATGAAGACTTTCTTCCTTAAAGATGAGTTACCCCAAAACATTGTTCCGTATGACATTATTGAATGAAAATATGTGACCTTATGGATTTGTGTCTTCCCCAAAATTTGCAATGATTCTAAGTGCAAATAAGACTGAACTAAGTTATTTGAGGAGTTCCAAATTGTTCTTTTTCCAGTTTAAATTCTCATCAATTAGAACACCTAACAATTTTGAAGTTCCTACCATACTTATTACTTCTCCACCACGCGTTACACTTATCATTGGTGTAGTACCCCTAGATGTGCAGAACTGAATACGTTGTGTCATTTTAAAATTGAGGTGAGACCATTTACAGGAAATCAATGAGACTTTTAAGAACTTAGTTTACCGCTTCTTCTGTCTTTGTATGTATTCTTGGCTTGATTACAATACTAGTGTCATCTGCAAAACGAACTAATTCTGCTTGTTGCATATTGGACCAAACATTATTTACGTATGAGAGCAACAATAGCGAACCTATGACTGAGCCTTGGGGAACCCCATATGTGATTTCTCCCCTCCCGCTCGGAATTATGTCCCCGGATTATATTAGCTCAATTACTAAGTACAAGTTTCCGCATTCTTTTGGTTAGATACATTAGCCACAGGTTGGCTATACCAATGTATATTTTTGGTTGGAGCTCACGCAAATAGTGCACGAGCCTGTGTAGTCAACGACGTGGAAAGGTACTAGAATGCATTGTGAAAAACAAAAAAGAATTATTTCAATTTTCTGCTATCGTGAGATGAAAAAACTGATCCACATTTTAGAGGATGTTTTCAAACGTAACTTGCTTTGAACAACCTGCCACCACATCAAGTATCAGTAGTTTCATACAAACACAGGGTTCATAGTCACACTGATATGGTTTATTTTCTGAAAATACTGACTTATAAGTTATTAATTCCATAAGCTATACCCTGCATATCTGTAACCATTGTCTTAAAGTTAAACGAAACTTAAAAAACTATATACCATATGGAGCAAATATGCATATATGGTTTACGACTCTAAAACAATAGAAATACCGAGATTTAATAAAAAAAAAGTACATGTATCAATATGATTCATAAAGAGTATTCACGAACTGAGACCATACCGAGTCTTTAACTACACAATTTTCACGTCGAAATATATATACCTGAATCGTTTAAAACTGCACTGCTGTCCCCCATAACGAATATCTAATACAAACGAAGTAGCTTTGTGTTACTGCCAAGAATACAACAACCAAAGCACCTGTCTTTCAGTTTTTCAAAAAATTACAAACACCTAACATTTTGACGTTTCCATTCGCTATTATCCCATTAAAGATATTCTCAAATCAGTGAACAGTGAGAATGCCAAAGATAGTATCAACGATGCTTGATTGACGATGTGTAGCCCATTTCAGTAAGCAACGAAAACTTGCACATGCAACTGTCGCCACTACATAGGCCAGTCAGGTGGTTTGTGTAAGGTGCGTACCGATTCACTGTCATATGAGCTGACAGAAGTGTGTCAATGCAATGTTTTCACAGGTCTATTAGGCTAGAATATCAGTACTATGATTGGCATGTCCAGGTTTTCGTTGGGTGTGAAAACAAGGTTTCATACGAACCACTGTTGTCGATTCCTGCACCAAGGATGTTGTAGAGGAAGAGCTGTTGTAAAGGAAGAGCTTTGCTCGTTTCCTAGTAACGGTGAGTGGGTGTGGGGGTTTGTATTTTGGTGGGGTGATCGAGTGAACGGAATGTAGCGGAAGTAGAAAAATTGTTTGTTTACCATCCGAACACTCAACAGGAACGTAAGACATAATGTCTTCGCTTTATTAACGATGTTTCTAACATGAATTATAACTACATTGACTACGAATCCATTTCTATACTCGTAAAAAGAACAATAATTTTAGACAACAAACATGCAAAAGTTTGGCGCAATTGCTGTGCTTGTATTTAGCTTCATATCTGGGGTTCAAGTGAAAGATAAATTTAGAGAAGACCCTGTCTACGTGGGTTGTTACATGTTTAGCAATGAAAACATTTACTTGTACGAACCAACAAATGTCGGAGCCGCCAACACAGTTGAGGAGTGTGTCGCAGTTTGTGCTGACAAATATTATAGGTGAGCGTAATAAATCTTGTTAGCTTAGCACCATTAGGAACGTATTATTTATTTTTTTATGTTCCTTTCACTTTCTAGAAGTGTTGTGTTTGTGCCACGTAAGGAAATCAATAACATGATTACTTTTTGTTGCCTGTTCGTCTTACTAAGTATTATATCTTATTATCGGACGCAAGGAGACCCATATTATATACTACACAATAGCGCGTGACTGGCCTGAGGTGATTTTTACATCAGACACTAAGTGGTAATACAAGGAATTTTAACACCAATCACCAAGTGTTAACACAAGGAATTTATTCATCGCCCTGGATGACGTGAAAAACGGCTTAGTTTTTCAGATTCTGTTATTTCTAAGTCTTGCATCTCTGTAGGAGTAGCTTTCAAATTATACAGAATGCAATTCAAACGACCATACAACTAGTGCACGGCATCACTACTGAGTATAAATAGGCCTACTTACAAATAAGAAGGCGGAATGGAGAAACAAAATTGCAGCATCAGTTACCAATTTATTGTTGTTTTAGAAATGGAATGTGCAGGCTTCATCGACGACTGTCACGTTGACCAAAAAATAACAATGTTTTGTTTATGGAGGAATATTTAATATGGCATTTTGCAATAATGACCCAAAATTAAGAGGACATATCTGGGACCTACAGTAAACTTAGCAGTAAGCTGGAGTATTCCGTTTTATTGTAGCAAAGGTCTTGCATGTTCCAAGGCATTATGGCACTTGTGTGACAGGCTGGAAAACATTGGTGCAATATTAGGTACCTCTTTTGTCCTTTACTTTAGGATGCTCATTTGCAGATTGTAGGAGCACCATACATATTAGCATTTGCTTATGAGCAGTGTTGGTGATAGCCACATTACAGTAACACTAATTTCTTAGCTTTGTAATGTGGTAAATCTCTGTATCAATTTATGAGGTGCTGAAGTGTGAGATGAGGTGGATTACAACACTATTCAGCAATTCTGTAGGTTTTTACTGTTCCTTCAAACTGAGTTGATGGGCGGGAGCGAGTGTAAAGGTATTTCCCATTGATGGTCATTACCATGAGCCACCGTGCCGAGTGTCAACTTAGTTTGTGTAGATAGTAAGCCAGTCCGATATGGTGGTGTCATTATGTTTCCATAGAGCCCCCTGACACCACAGGGATCACACTGCTGAAAGCTGAGCTGCTAGCTCCCCATGCATGCCAAGGAGTAGATGTGCTTCTTCCTGGGACATCAGGACTCTGGGCAATGGCTATAGTCTCAGATGACGTTTGCTGCCACTGAGTGCTACCCTTGGGGAGAACCTAGGACTGACGTTTTGCACATGAAACGTATCAAATTAAACCAGAACATTTTCTTTTCTAGTCCAGCCATCTCATCAGACAGGTATAGAAATTTCTATGCGGTGAATTACAATCCTGCTGCTTTCTTCACCCTGGCTCTCCCATCATAAGAGGGACAAGCCGGACAATTCGGAGTGAAACAATTTATCCCAAACCTGGTATGTACTCAAATAGGTAGAGATTTTTTTTCTGCAATGAAACCAATATTTTTTGACGAAGACATTGAAGATAAATTTGGAGAACTTGTCACTGGGAAAAATTTGTGATGGGTCGTTGCTGATTAAAGCCTCCTCTACTGTACAGTCTACAGCTCTTCAGGTGTGTGTGAACAACTGAGTGACATATCTGTGACCATTGCTTCATATAAAGCTTTGAATGTGATCCAAGGAGTCATCTTCCACAGATACCTTACACTCCAAACAGATGAGGAACTGTCAGCTAATCTCAAGTGGTGAGCTTTACATTTTGTCTGGTGTATACAAAAGGGTCTTGAGGATAATCAGGCAGATACAGGCACTTTCATTTTAGCCTTTGAAGGAAACATCCTCCCAGGAAAAATTAAAGTCATGATGATGTACAGGCGTGATGTAAAATGTTACATCCTGCCACTCACGAGGTGTTTCTGATGCATACGTATTGCATAGATTGTATGGCATCCTGCTGCATGGTAGACCAAAAGTGCCAAAACTATGGGTGATTACTCCCTGATGGTAGTCCTTGTGCCAGTTGTTTGGAACACCATCCTCCCCATTCAATAGTTTGCATCTGTCATAATACTGAGGTGTGAAAAAAGAATGAATACCTAAATCCTGTTGACATAATTACCAATTATGCGAAAGTCACAACCATCTCCCTACCCCCACTTCCTCCACATCAATACCTTTCCAAACCAAACCTCCCACCATGCTCTCATCTCTTGTGGTTCCCATGGGACCACTTCCAACACACAGCCAGAGAAGCAGCTTCCTCCTCTGGTGTCTACCAGTGGCAGGGTTCTCTCTGCAACCCCGCCCCCCTCCCCCCGCCAACTAGAAACCCACGGATCAGAGGCCCGATGCCGGCCAACGACTGAAAGATCCACAACCTGTGGGTCTCAGGGCTTTCCACTCTTCATCCATCGCCATGCTCACTGCATACAGGCCTTTGCAAGAATCTTGGCCACCAAAGACTGAAGAGGAGGAGAGGAAGAAGAATAATAATAATTGGGACAAGACTACTCCATTGACCCTGGAGGTGACAGATCCACCTACACAATCACATTCTGAACCACTGCTCATTGATGTCATGTAAATGTGACATAAAGTCATGTAGGAGGCAGTCAACCATTATTATAACAATCCGTAGTTGTGCATTCAGGTTGACTGGTTTGCAGTGGTAAGGCAGACAAGGAATGACTTACTTATTATCTGATGCATTTTGGAATTTGTTGTTGTTGTTGTGGTCGTGGTCTTCAGTCCAGAGACTGGTTTGGTGCAGCTCTCCATGCTACTCTGCGCAAGCTTCATCATCTCCCAGTACCTACTGCAACCTACATCCTTTTGAATCTGCTTAGTGTATTCATCTCTTGGTCTCCCACTACGATGTTTACCCTCCATGCTGCCCTTCAATACTAAATTGGTGATCCTTTGATGCCTCAGAATATGTCCTACCAACCGGTCCCTTCTTCTAGTCAAGGTGTGAGACAAATTTCACCGAGCGAGGTGGCTCAGTGGTTAGACACTGGACTCGCATTCTGAAGGATGACGGTTCAATCCCGTGTCCGGCCTTCCTGATTTAGGTTTTCCGTGATTTCCCTAAATCACTCCAGGCAAATGCCGGGATGGTTCCTCTGAAAGGGCACGGCCGACTTCCTTCCCCCTCCTTCCCTAATCCGATGAGACCGATGACCACGCTGTCTGGTCTCCTTCCCCAGCCAACCAACCACAAATTTCTATTCTCCCTAATTCTATTCAATACCTCCTCATTAGTTATGTGATCTACCCATCTAATCTTCAGCATTCTTCTGTAGCACCACATTTCGTAAGCCTCTATTCTCTTCTTGTCCAAACTATTTATCGTCCACGTTTTACTTCCATACATGGCTACACTCCATACAATGGCTGTTCATCTGCACATTGTCGGAGTCTGCTGGAGAGAAGTGATGATGGCTCCTTGTGCCTGCAACAGTTTTAACGTTGCTTTTTAGCAACTCTTCGACTGATTTCACCTCATCTTTTGAAACATAGAATGGTTTTATGCCAGAGATATTTTTCTGTTCCCAGGTAAATAATTGAAGAAGTGTTAGAATGTGACCTTCTGTAGGGTGCTGCAGACTAGGTCGTGATGCCATGCACTTAATGGTAGCACCAATACCATCACATACATTTTTACCATGACTTGTTGCGAAAAAATTCCATTCTGCGTGAATCTGAAAATCATGGTAATGCATGCATCAATTTTTGAGATATTTACAGTTTTTGTACTGACTAGCTGCCCCATCACTGAAGTCTTTCACAAAATGTATGTTAGGCAGCTTGTTTTTCACATATGCCATGACAGTGTGAATCTGGGCATGAACTGCAATGGTATCATGAATTAAACAGTCACTAAAAATGCACAGGTTCATGACAGAGACATCACCTGATTCACCTCTATAGTAAATCGCAAATGGCTGGAGAGTTGCTTGAGTGTTGTCCCAATGATATCCTTGGATGCCATCTTGAACTGTTGTTGTTGTGGTCTTCAGTCCTGAGACTGGTTTGATGCAGCTCTCCATGCTACTCTATCCCGTGCAAGCTTCTTCATCTCCCAGTACCTATTGCAGCCTACATCCTTCTGAATCTGTTTAGTGTATTCATCTCTTGGTTTCCCTCTATGATTTTTACCCTCCACACTACCCTCCAATACTAAATTGGTGATCCCTTGATGCCTCAGAACATGTCCTACCAGCCGATCCCTTCTTCTAGTCAAGTTGTACTACAAATTTCTCTTCTCGCCAATCCTGTTCAATACCTCCTCATTAGTTATGTGATCTACCCGTCTAATCTTCAGCATTCTTCTGTAGCACCACATTTTGAAAGCTTCTATTCTCTTCTTGTCCAAACTATTTATCGTCCATGTTTCACTTCCATACATGGCTACACTCCATACAAATACGTTCAGAAACGACTTCCTGGCGCTTAAATCTATACTCGATGTTAACAAATTTATCTTCTTCAGAGACGCTTTCTTTGCCATTGCCAGTCTGCATTTTATATTCTCTCTACTTCGACCATCATCAGTTATTTTGCTCCCCAAATAGCAAAACTCCTTTACTACTTTAAGCGTCTCATTTCCTAATCTAATTCCTTCAGCATCACCCGACTTAATTCGACTACATTCCATTATTCTCGTTTTGCTTTTGTTGATGTTCATCTTATATCCTCCTTTCAAGACACTATCCATTCCGTTCAACTGCTCTTCTAAGTCCTTTTGACAATGTTGACTGGAATACTCTCTTTCAAATTCTGAAGGTGGCAGGGGTAAAATACAGGGAGTGAAAGGCTATTTACAATTTTTACAGAAACCAGGTGGCAGTTTTAAGAGTTGAGGGACATGAAAGGGAAGCAGTGATTGGGAAGGGAGTGAGACAGGGTTGTAGCCTCTCCCCGATGTTATTCAATCTGTATATTGAGCAAGCAGTGAAGGAAACAAAAGAAAAATTCGGAGTAGGTATTAAAATCCATGGAGAAGAAATAAAAGCTTTGAGGTTCGCCGATGACATTGTAATTCTGTCAGACACAGCAAAGGACTTGGAAGGGCATCTTGAACTATAAATGCATAATTTTCAGAAAAGTCTAGTATTACTATAATTTCATCTTGTTTCAAATTATCCTTACAAAACTGGAGATAAGCTGATTGTGCTGTTGCTGTGAAGCTGTGTGTGGTCAGTCTGTCCATTTTTTGACAACACATTTCAATAAAATCTTCCACTGTACTTTGCTTTGCTTCAAGACTTGTGCGATCCATGTGTGTCCGTAGTTTTTGTCGTCATCTATAAGGAGTTCAACTTACAGTTTGTTATTCATGTGTTCTGCAAGATTTGCCTTACCAGGACACTTTTCACACCTGTGTATCATGCACTGGTAGGAACTAATGTCACACACTAGCAGCTTCATTGCACCTTTGTAATACAGACCAGAATCCTTTATAGCAGCAAACATCAGCTTAATATTTTGGTGGGTCTCACATACACAAACATTGTGTGTGCCCCTTGGACTTACAGACACAACCCATTTTGGCCGAAGATTGAAAAAGACGATAAACCTACTTTGGTAATGGGATACTTTTCCTTGAATTCTACATAGTTCTGATATGTTGCATAGCAACAGTCGTTTTTGCTTCTGTACATGTACATTTCCCATTTTCACCATTACATAGTCTTTTTTTCCAGGCATTATTCGGCTGTAGTCATTATTTTCATAAAACTCCGACACTAGCACCTTTATTTCTGAAGTCAATTGCTTACCCTGAGCCTGCTGAAGTTGTGGAAACACTGCTTGGGTTGCTTTTATTTTCCTAGCTTGCTTTACCGTATATGTAGAAACATTGAATTCCTTTGCTGTGTAGTCAATAGACCAGCTGGAAGGTGCAAGGGTAAGAATAGCTACTTTTTTCTGGCGTGTGGATATGGCACATTTTTCTTTCAAATCACGCACAATTTTGTCCAAACCAGAGCATTTCTGGCATGATTTCTGTTCCTTTGGAGCAGATAGTTCTTCCTCTTCCACCATTAGCGTGTCAGCTATTTTGTGTTTTAATTCCATTTGAGCTTCTTGTAGTTTTCTTCTATCATAGCTGGGCCTGTCTCTTTTCCCAACTTTGTGTGTCTTCATGGGAGACAAACCAAGAGCAGTCACAGAAGTATTTAAGTGCTAATCCGCTAGGGTTGTAGGTGGCTGATACTCTTCGTCACTGTCATGTAAATTATCAGAATATTCTTCATTTTTTAGCAGTGTAACACACCTGGAACATAACTTTTGTCCTGGTTTCGTGTTAAGTCCCATGCACTGATTCACTTTCAATACTGAATTTATATAAATTTCTCTGAGGCTACACTTCACTGTCTTCTTATGAATCCGAAATGGATCAAAACAACTTCTTTGTAGGAAAGAATACTTATCCAGAAACACTTTCATATGATGATAACAAACACTAAAGTTTCCTGGAACTGTACTTCTTGTGCCCACAGGGTGTATCCTGGCTCTCCATAGCAACAAATCTTGGTCCGATTCATCCAGGTCATACAGTACAAAGCGAATGGCACATTTTGTTCCATATGTTGTTTTATGACATTCAGATGCTTGTGCTCTACAATACTGCAACTTGTTTGAACAAAAGCACCACTAGTACACTCTTCTGCCTCCATACTGACTTTCCTCAACAGTACTGACCAGTCTGAACTAGAATCTTAAAAACATGAGTAACCTGTAATTGTTGCTTGTTTCCTTTGTTGTGCCTGCTTAACAGTGACTCATTCTGTCCCTGAAAATTACCATTGTTTAACTTTCTGTTGCCTAATGGTTCCCAACAATTGCTGCAGCTTTATCTGAAACAAGCTGTCTGCATCATCACTATACTTGCTAAATCGTGTTAAAAGAAACGTAACCAAATACATCTCTGTCAACTTTTATTGTACACAAATGCCTTGCAATAACAAGGTGAAATTTTGCACACATATTATATTATGGTCTACTTATGGAGTGTTTGAAATTTGGCTTGGATATCACTTGTCCCTTTTGTGCTACCACACTTAGAAAATCCATGTTTTTCAGGTAATTTTTCAAATTTTTGTATTTTCGTGTGCATGTAACTCTGTTTGTGTGACTGATATGAGCAAGATGAGTTCTGTGTGTGTTTAGGCCAAATAACGCTTACCCCCAAAAAAGTTTATAACCTTTTTGAGTGAATTTTTCATTGTTTTACTTTGCTGTTAAACTTTTGAAATTTTTACTGCAAGAACTGACAAATAATTTTACTTTAGACCAATCCTGCTGAATAATACTGCAGCAATAAAACATAACTGAGAGAATAACACCAAAATAACACTTTAGTTGTAAAGAAAATGTGCCATTTACAACAACAAAACACAATGCACACACTAGCGTCTGCCAACAACAAAATGTGTCAAAGGCTTTAGGATGAAGAGTATGCAATACTTCATAACTAGAAATGACTTTCGATGAGCGTGCCATAACAACTGTTTACATCTCTAAAGCCTGTTCACATATGCATCTAATGTGGCGCTAAAGCTTGTGGCTTGCTGTAGTGTCGTCGTGAGCCACTATTTACCCAGGATGCCACAAATTCTATGTAGTTGCACAGCTTTCAATATGGCACCAGTTGAAAGCGTATGGGCGGGTATGAACATTATAGTGCAGGTTGTGGCCTCAGAGCTGTGAAATGAGTTAATTGCAAGGAAGACAAAACCCAAATGTTGGATCCAAAAACAGATTTCACACAAGGATAAATCAGGGGAAACACACATTTACAGAAGAAATAACACTTGGAGGCAAAAATCCTGTCTGCAGTGGCAAACTAACCAACAGCAGGCATGTAAATATCTTTGGCAGACATGCCACTCTTCAAAGATTGCAGAATCTTATTATATTCATTGTTATAAGCATTTCGAATAACTACTCTTTAGTTTGTTGTAACATCACACTCTGGAACTATTTCTTGCATATAATTCACAATTTATACAATGCTTCGTCTCACAAATTACGAAGTTTATATGACTTGCTTTATTGGTTAAATATGTTAAGTTTCTTTATTCATTCGAAAATCTTTTAAGTCTGTGGGATATGTCATTGGTTTGTGCGTGCGCGCGCCCACACACACACACACACACACACACACACACTCTCTCTCTCTCTCTCTCTCTCTCTCTCTCTCTCTCTCTCTCTCTCTTACAGAAAATCAAACATAGGTTGTGATTCTTGTAGTTCTAGAAGCTGCGAAAGTATACCTGGCGACCATTGTTTTTAATTTTTCAGAAATAAAATAAAAAAATATTACTGAAATCAAATGGCATATAGCAGCAATTACACCTCGATAACTGTGACAGGATGCTCATGTTTGCAACTACTGCCACCAGCAACCAGTGATGGTAGCAACAAAGTACAACCAAGCTGAACTCTTTGTGGCTTGACAAAAGTTGCATCTCTTAAGTTGCACCACTAGAAACTGGGAGTTCACACATGTAACTCAATTCAACTGCAATATGCCAATAGCTGTTGGATATTTTTGTTGCGTGTGTGAACCCAGCTTAACAGCTTGTGGGAAAATATTGCGAATGGTGGTTTGAGAGGCATTACTTTCAAAGCTTATTTCTGCTTATGCATTGTGAATTATCATATGTGGGAGAATGTACGACGAATAGCTTAAATCACAGAGCATTTGACTCTCGTTCATAACTTAACGCTTTCAGGCCCATCGTCTTGGAAAAATTTCGAGCCCAGAAGATCAGCCATTTATATTGTTTAAAATTTCATGGGCACAGTTATATTTGGTATACACTGGAGCACCAAAGAAAGTGGTATAGGCATGTGTATACAAATACTGAGATATGTAAACAGGCAGAATATGATGCTATGGTTGGCAGCACTTACATAAGACAACAAGTGTCTGGCGCAGTTGTTAGACCAGTTACTGTTGCACAGTGGCAAGTTATCAAGATTAAAGTGAGTTTGAAAGTGGTGTTACAGTCGGCGCATGAGTGATGGGACACAGCATCTACGAGGTAGTGAAGAAGTGGAGATTTTCCCATATGATCATTTCACGAGTGTACGAGGAATGTGAGGAATCCAGTAAAACATCAAATCTCCAACATCACTGCAGCTGGAAAAAGATCCTGCAGGAATGGGACTGACGACGATGGAAGTGAATCGTTCACCATGACAGAAGTGCAGTCTTTCCACAAATTGCGGCAGATTTCAGTGCTGGGCAATCAACAAGTGTCAGCGTGCGAACCATTCAATGAAACATCGTCGATCTGGGCTTTCGGAGCTGAAGGTTCACTCGTGCACCCTGGGTGACTGTGCGACATGAATCTTTGCACCTCATCCGGGCCCATCAACACCGACGTGGGTCTGTTGAAGACTGGAAACATTTTGCCTAGTTGGACAAGTCTCATTTTAAATTTTATAGAGCGGATGGACGTGTACGAATATGGAGACAACCTCATGAACCCATGGACCCTGCATGTCAGCAGGGGGACTGTTCAAGCTGGTGTAGGCTCATTAATGGTGTGGGGCGTGTGCAGTTGGAGTGATGTGGGACCCCTGATACGTCTAGATATGACTCTGACAGGTGACATGTTCATAAGCATTCTGTCTGATCACCTGCCTCCATTCCTATCCATTGTGCATTCTGATGCACTTGGGCAATTCCAGCAGGACAATGTGACAACCCGCGCATCCACGAATGCTACAGAGTGGTTCCCAGAATGCCCTCCTGCATGGTACTTTTTATTTTCTGTGTATGTATTGGAGAGATCTTATAGTGTTTGAGGCCCTTCGTAGGCTGGGAAACCTGTTGTGATGCATCCTAAAAAGGCCTCATTCTCCTACCCATGACAAAAGGTATTTGACTGTACATGGCTCCATCTTCACCTTCTATACTCTAATTAGCTTCGTAGCGCTATTGAGATGCGAACCATTCCGCATGAAACCCCATTTTCCAGTAGCTCTTTCTGGCACAAGCACATTGTGCACTCGATCAGCACCTCCAGCTCCTCATTATGAGCCATACAGCACTGCTAAGGGAAGTTAGTCACAATGCAAGAACACCACACTATGTACACATTTTCTCTTCCTTTGCTGCGAACTCGATTTCTTTCCCTGCCCTATTCAGTATTGATTGGGCCATATCCCCAGTTTCCACTTTTGTGCCACTCAAGTTTACTTTTTTGTTAAAACCTGTGCCCCTTGTAGTTTATTTACAAGTGACTAACCCCACATCCCTCCCTACTGGGTTTGACCAGCACTTTATTTTCAAAATTTTTGCGGTAGTACAGGCCATTCATTAAAGGTTACCGGTTACCCAGCATGGTAGCCAGTCCAGGTCTTCAGGTACCTTTATAGTGGTGGTCCTCTGTCTTCGCAGAGAACACACTGTACAGTTTTCTCCACAGAACACGAGGAGAACATGTCTATCTTATTTGTGATATGGGGATTCTAGGCAACGACGTCCATGCTAAGGGACTGTTTCTATGATGTGGTGGTGCCCACAGGGAGAGTCCTCAGTCGGAGTAGGTTACACATGGCAGACCAGTTACAAGGAAGAGAATGAAACTGACCCATGCTTGTGGCCAAATTCTCCCAGAAATCTCATCAGAGTGATCGACTTACATTAACGCAGAAGTACAAAAGCCCAATACATTTCCTTCATTAGGTATGAAACGAAATGAAAACCAACTTGTCAAACAAGGGAAAAAATGTGTGCCCCAATTTCTGTTCTAGGCCAGGACTGACAGTGAATCATCCTCAAATACGAAACCATTATTTCTGTTGAAGAAATGAAAGTAAGTACGTTGGCATCTATTCAAGAAATAAAGTGCAAAATGGCTCTGTACTTATTAAAACAGATTTCCACACTCAGTCACGGGCATTGTTGAGCTGTGACAAACTTTGTTGACATCCCAGTCACAGTTACCCTCACATGAACCTGAATATACACTCCTGGAAATGGAAAAAAGAACACATTGACACCGGTGTGTCAGACCCACCATACTTGCTCCGGACACTGCGAGAGGGCTGTACAAGCAATGATCACACGCACGGCACAGCGGACACACCAGGAACCACGGTGTTGGCCGTCGAATGGCGCTAGTTGCGCAGCATTTGTGCACCGCCGCCGTCAGTGTCAGCCAGTTTGCCGTGGCATACGGAGCTCCATCGCAGTCTTTAACACTGGTAGCATGCCGCGACAGCGTGGACGTGAACCGTATGTGCAGTTGACGGACTTTGAGCGAGGGCGTATAGTGGGCATGCGGGAGGCCGGGTGGACGTACCGCCGAATTGCTCAACACGTGGGGCGTGAGGTCTCCACAGTACATCGATGTTGTCGCCAGTGGTCGGCGGAAGGTGCACGTGCCCGTCGACTTGGGACCGGACCGCAGCGACGCACGGATGCACGCCAAGACCGTAGGATCCTACGCAGTGCCGTAGGGGACCGCACCGCCACTTCCCAGCAAATTAGGGACACTGTTGCTCCTGGGGTATCGGCAAGGACCATTCGCAACCGTCTCCATGAAGCTGGGCTACGGTCCCGCACACCGTTAGGCCGTCTTCCGCTCACGCCCCAACATCGTGCAGCCCGCCTCCAGTGGTGTCGCGACAGGCGTGAATGGAGGGACGAATGGAGATGTGTCGTCTTCAGCGATGAGAGTCGCTTCTGCCTTGGTGCCAATGATGGTCGTATGCGTGTTTGGCGCCGTGCAGATGAGCGCCACAATCAGGACTGCATACGACCGAGGCACACAGGGCCAACACCCGGCATCATGGTGTGGGGAGCGATCTCCTACACTGGCCGTACACCACTGGTGATCGTCGAGGGGACACTGAATAGTGCACGGTACATCCAAACCGTCATTGAACCCATCGTTCTACCATTCCTAGACCAGCAAGGGAACTTGCTGTTCCAACAGGACAATGCACGTCCGCATGTCTCCCGTGCCACCCAACATGCTCTAGAAGGTGTAAGTCAACTACCCTGGCCAGCAAGATCTCCGGATCTGTCCCCCATTGAGCATGTTTGGGACTGGATGAAGCGTCGTCTCACGCGGTCTGCACGTCCAGCACGAACGCTGGTCCAACTGAGGCGCCAGGTGGAAATGGCATGGCAAGCCGTTCCACAGGACTACATCCAGCATCTCTACGATCATCTCCATGGGAGAATAGCAGCCTGCATTGCTGCGAAAGGTGGATATACACTGTACTAGTGCCGACATTGTGCATGCTCTGTTGCCTGTGTCTATGTGCCTGTGGTTCTGTCAGTGTGATCATGTGATGTATCTGACCCCAGGAATGTGTCAATAAAGTTTCCCCTTCCTGGGACAATGAATTCGCGGTGTTCTTATTTCAATTTCCAGGAGTGTAGTTGAGGGTATAATCTTCCACAAAGATCTTATATTTCAAATGATCAAGAAATGATGTGTTATTTTGAACAACGTGGCATCCATTTTATCTGTGGGGTTCAATGAGGGCTTAAAGAGAGCAAAGTAAATATTGAAGCATTTATTGGGTTTTGAGGGTGACTTGCTATCAGATAAAGTTAAGATTATGGTTTACCTTAAGTGCCACCTGCCATGAGATGCTTCAAGTGCATAAGATTTGGCCACATAGTTGTATGGATGAACCTATCTGCAGAGACTGCAGATGACCACTACACAGGAATGATCTCTGTATATCTACATCTATATACATACTCCTCAAGCCACCACATGATGTGTGCAGAGGGTACCCTGTACAACCACTAGTCATTTCCTTCCCTGTTCCATTCGCAGATAGAGCGAGGGAAAAATGACTGACTGCATGTCTGCATATGGGCTGGTCCCGGCGGAGGTTCGAATCCTCCCTCGAGCATGGGTGTGTGTGATTGTCCTTAGAATAATTTAGGTTAAGTAGTGTGTAAGCTTAGGGACTGATGACCTTAGCAGTTAAGTCCCATAAGATTTCACACACATTTGAACATTTTTTTTTGGTCTCCATATGAGCTCTAGTTATTCATATCTTTGTGGTCCATACATGCAATGTATGTTAGCAGTAATAGGATTGTTCTGCAGTCAGCCTCGAATGCTGGTTCTCTAAATTTTCTCAATAGCATTCCATGAAAAGAATGCGGTTTTCCCTCCAGAGATTTCTATTTGAGTTTCTGAAGCATCTCTGTAACACTTGTATGTTCTTCAAACCTATTGGTAACAATTCTAGTAGCAGGTACAAATTTGAATATTTTTAGCATGGTGCAGCAGAATCAGGAACTGTAAAATGTACTTATATTAAATTTCAGCCTCCAGTTGCATAAGCAAAGAAACTTTACCTAGGTTTTGACTTTAATAATGTAGCCTTCTTCAGAAATGTCACAATATAAAATTAAATTAAAACATGCCAGATATTGACCTTGTCAAACTTAATATGTTAGTACTACAGTACATAGTCATAAGACCAAGACAAGTATACACCTAGCAGAATGAATTAAAGACACTTGAATATATTGCCCAAAATAATATATTTCCAAATATCGTGAAACGGATCTATAACAAGAAAACACACAGAAACATTACGACCTTACCTACACTAGGTACCGCTTATAAAGATCACTCCATTAATTTCAGTTCTATCCCATTTATAGGCCCCCCCCTGCGGGTTCGGGGGTAAGAATAAGCCCGCGGTATTCCTGCCTGTCATAAGAGGCGACTAAAAGGAGTCTCAACTGTTTTGGCCTTTAATATGATGGTCCCCTAAGGGGTTTGACCACTACATTTCAAAATTTTCCGTTAGTGCGTACCATTTGGGGAAGGACGCCTTACGTGGTGCATCTTACATCCATCTTGCCCTCAGATCTGGCACACCCAGTATTGTCACAGAGTTGGATGTACATCGAGCTTCCGGTCACGTCCGCTGAAGTGTGTTCCGGATAGCATACATTCCCTCCATTGTGCACTTCCATCTTTGCCCTCGTGATGTACATGGATATTTCGACACCCGACATCCAGCACGGTAGCCAGTCCGTTGTGGTGGGGTCGTCATGTACCCTCTTGGTGGTAGCCCCCTGACTACACAGGGATCGCACTGCTGATGCCTGAGCTGTTACCTCCCCACGTATGCCGAGGAGTAGATGCCTATCCCTCTGGGGCATCGGGACTCCCGGCAAAGGCCATCCTGCCAGGTGGTCTTTGCTGTGGCTGGGTGGCGCCCGTGGGGAGAGCCCCTGGTCGGAGTGGGTGGCATCAGGGCGGATGACCCGCAATGAAGCGTGGTACATCATCTCTCGCTGGTGGGCCTCCCCCAGCAGTCTCTAAGCGATCGAGGTCTAACCTCAATGGCAAGCAATTCAATCCAAGATCATTTCCCTCCCTGGCCACTCCATGGGAGGAACGCATGGCTAAAGACAGCAGAGATTATTCACCCTGGTACCTTGTCTGTTCGCGGGTCGATGGTGAATCTTTTATGCAAACCAAGCCTCAGTTTTTTGTGGAGCATTTGGAGGACAAGTTCGGGGAGGTGGAGGGCTTGTCCAAAATGCGCTCTGGGGCAGTTCTCATCAAAACAGCATCCTCTGCCCAATCAAGGAGGTTGCTCGCTTGTGACAAGTTGGGGAATGTTTCAGTTAGCATCACGCCCCATAAGAGTCTCAACATGGTCCAGGGTATTATATTCCACAGGGATCTTCTTCTGCAGTCTGACGATGAACTACGCGCCAACCTAGAACGACGAGGTGTTCACTTCGTCCGGCGCGTCCATCGGGGTCCAAGGGATAATCAGGTAGCCACCGGTGCCTTCATCTTGGCGTTTGAGGGTGATGTCTTACCCGAAAAGGTTAAGGTGATGGTTTACCGTTGTGATGTGAAGCCATATATCCCTCCTCCGATGCGATGTTTTAAATGCTGGAAGTTCGGGCACATGTCATCTCGCTGTATTTCCAGCATCACGTGTCGGGATTGTGGATGTCCTTCGCATCCCGATACTCCATGTGCCCCGCCCCCTATCTGTGTTAACTGCGGAGAACACCATTCCCCCTGCTCGCCGGACTGTAGGATATTCCAGAAAGAAAGGAAGATAATGGAATATAAGACCCTGGACCGCCTGACCTACCCCGAGGCTAGACGGAAATACGAGCGGCTCCATCCTGTGGCAATGACGTCAACCTACGCCGCTGCTGCAACGACGGTTCTCCCATCATCACGAATCGGCTCTATGATCGGTCAGCATACACCAGCCCCCTTGCTTGTGGGGGGCACTTCACAACCTGTTGCTCCTGCTCCATCTACTTCAGGAGCAACACCCCCCCCCCCCAACAATCTGGGACATCAGTTCCCCCTTCCCAGCCGGAGAAGCGTAAGACTTCTTCGGCTATTCTCGCAAGGAAGGGGTCCCTTGGGGACCTCCCTTCGCAAGTTCCGACCAGCGGCACAGCAGACAACCGCAAGTGGCTTAAACAACCACCAGTCTCTGGTTGTAGGGCCTCACGGTCGTCGTCCATCCCTGAGACTGACCCTGTGAAGCCCTCCAAGCCTGAACCACCGAAGGCACAACGAGGGAAACAGAAACAGAAGAACGTCCCCAAGAATACCGACATTGCGGTGGCACCCGTCCCACCGCTTCCTACAAGCTCTGCGTCTGAGGACGAGGTGGAGATTCTGGCGTCCGCTGAGGACCTCGATCTCGCCGGTCCCTCAGACGCCATGGATAGCAATAGCACAGGTGCTCAATCGGAGGCAGCAGGTGACCCAACGGCGTAATCTGCCTTCCCAGTCCCGTCACGCCTTTCTCAGCCATGGACAACACCATCCTCCAGTGGAACTGCAGCGGTTTCTTCCACCATCTAGCTGAGCTCTGCCAACTTATCAACTTTCATCCTTTCCTCTGCATTGCTCTGCAGGAAACTTGGTTTCCAGCAATGCGCACCCCCGCCCTCCGTGGCTATTGGGGTTATTATAAGAACCGATCAGCTTATGAAAGTGTGTCTGGTGGCGTCTGCATCTATGTCCTTAACTCTCTTCACAGCGAGTCTGTCCCTCTACAAACAGCTTTAGAGGCTGTGGCTGTTAGGGTGTGGACGCCACAGGCTATTACCGTCTGCAGTCTTTACCTTCCACCGGATGGTGATGTCGCGCTGCATGTCCTGGCTGCACTGATAGCCTTTCTTGTTACTGGGCGATTTCAACGCCCATAACCCTCTGTGGGGTGGGTCAGTGGCAACAGGTCGAGGCGCCACCATTGAGCATTTATTGGCACAGCTCGATCTTTCACTTCTAAATGATGGTCCCTTCACGCACTTCAGCGTGGCGCATGGCACGTACTCCGCCATCGACCTTTCGATCTGTAGCCCTCGCCTCTTACTGTCTGTCCAATGGAGTGTGCATGACGACCTGTGTGGCAGTGACCACTTTCCGATCCTTCTGTCACTGCCACAATGTCACTCTTCTGGGCACCCCAGGAGATGGGCTATGAATAAGGCTGACTGGGATTTGTTTTCCTCCACTGCCGCTATTGAGCCTCTCTCTAGTGATGACATTGATGCGGTGGTTCAATTGGTCACCACCGGCATCGTTACTGCCGCCGAATCTGCCATTCCCCGTTATTTTGGATCCCCTTGGCGGAGGGCTGTGCCTTGGTGGTCGCCTGAGATCGCTGAAGCAATTAAAGATCGCCGGCGGGCGCTCCAGCGTAACAAGCGACATCCCTCCATAGACCACCTTCTCGCCTTCAAACGGCTGCGTGCGCGGGCCCGCCTCCTTATCCGCCAAGGCAAGAAGGAGTGCTGGGAGCGGTATGAGTCCACCATTGGCCTCCATGTCACTCCATCGCAGGTCTGGGCCAAGATGCGACGCGTCTTCGGCTATCGGACCCCTGCCAGCGTCCCTGCGCTCTCACTGAATGGAGCAGTTTGTACTGACTCCGACGTCATGGCAAACCGCTTAGCAGAGCATTTTGCTATGAGTTCCGCTTCTGCGAATTACCCCCAGGCCTTCCGCTCCATTAAAGAGCGGATGGAACGTCGGAGCCTTTCTTTTCGCACCCACACTTCTGAATCCTACAATGCTCCATTCAGTGAGTGGGAATTTCACAGTGCCCTTGCCGCTTGCCCTGATACCGCTCCCGGGCCAGATCGCATCCACTGTCAGATGCTGAAACACCTTTCAGTGGACTGCAAGCGACGCCTCCTCGACCTTTACAACCGTCTCTGGGGCGAGGGTGAGTTTCCGTCGCAATGGCGGGAAAGCATTGTCATCCCCGTTTTGAAACCGGGCAAGAGCCCTTTGGAGGTGGACAGCTACCGCCCCATTAGCCTCACCAACGTTCTTTGCAAGCTTCTCGAATGGATGGTGAGCCGGCGCTTGAATTGGGTACTGGAGTCTCGGGACCTTGTGGCTCCGTCTCAGGGTGTGTTCCGTAAAGGCCGCTCCGCCGCCGACAATCTGGTGAGCCTGGATTCGGCCATCCGTACTGCCTTTGCCCACCGTCAGCACCTAGTCGCTGTCTTTTTCGACATGCGGAAGGCGAACGATACGACATGGCGTCATCACATCCTTTCTACGCTTCGTGGATGGGGTCTTCGGGGCCCTCTGCCGATCTTTATCCGCAATTTCCTGTCGTATCGTACCTTCCACGTGCAAGTCGCAGCCTCATATAGTTCCTCCCACGTCCAGGAGAACGGCGTGCCACAGGCTTCTGTTTTAAGTGTCTGCCTGTTTTTAATAGCCATTAACGGGCTCGCTGCGGCCGTGGGAAGTTCTGTCTCCGCTTCCCTGTATGCTGACGACTTTTGCCTTTACTACAGCTCTATTGGCATTGCAGCTGCTGAACGTCAGCTACAGGGTGCAATCCGCCAGGCGCAGTCTTGGGCTGTAGCTCATGGGTTCCAGTTTTCGGCAGCCAAGACCTGCGTTATGCATTTCTGCCGGCGACGTACTGTCCACCCGGAGCTGCAGCTTTCTCTTAACGGCGAACTTCTTTCAGTGGTGGAATCACACAGGTTTTTGGGGGTGGTTTCCGATGCCCGGTTGACTTGGCTGCCTCATATCCGGCAGCTCAAACAGGCGTGTTGGCGGCATCTCAATGCTCTACGATGTTTGAGCCACACCCGCTGGGGCGCCGACCGATCTACCCTGTTCCGGCTCTACCAGGCGTTAATCCAGTCTCGTCTGGATTATGGGAGCCTGGCTTATGGCTCAGCTTCCCAATCTTCGTTGCAGGTGCTGGACCCAATCCTCCATAGCGGGATATGCCTTGCCACTGGTGCTTTCCGCACCAGCCCTGTGGACAGCATACTAGTGGAGGCAGGTGTCCCTCCACTGCGGTTACGACGCCAACAATTACTGGCTGCTTATGCTGCCCATGTTTTTAGCTTGCCCGGGCATCCAAATTACCGTGTCCTGTTCCCGCAGTCAGTCGTCCATCTGCCAGACAGTCGGCCCCGGTCGGGTTGTCCGATCGCCATACCCGTCAAGGAGCTTCTCTCCGGGCTTGGGTTTTTCCCTGTTCCACCTCCTTTCTGGGCACCTCTGCGTACACCCCCGTGGTGTGTTCCTCGCCCTTGCCTTCGGCTCGACTTGGCACAGGGCTCGAAGGACTCAGTCCTTTCAGAGGCCATCCATCGCCGTTTTTATTCCATCCTGGCCACGTATCAGGGCTCTGGAATTGTTTACACTGACGGTTCGATGGTTGCTGGTCGTGTCGGGTATGCGCTAACTCTAGAGGACCATTCCGAACAACGTTCCTTGCTGGATGGCTGCAGCGTTTACACTGCTGAGCTGGTTGCCATCTTTCGTGCCCTAGAGTATATCCGCTCCTGCTCAGGTGAGTCCTTCGTTATCTGTAGCGATTCCCTGAGCGGTTTACGAGCTCTCGACCAGTGTTTCCCTCGTTCTCGTCTGGTGATGGCTATCCATGAGTCCCTGCATACTCTTGCGCGTTGCGGCCGCTCTGTGGTCTTCGTGTGGACCCCAGGCCATGTTGGGATACCTGGCAATGAGAATGTTGACCGCCTGGCGAAAGAGGCCACTAGTAAATCATCTCTGGATATTGGCCTCCCGGAGACTGATTTGCGGGCAGTCTTACGCCGCGAAGTTCTTTCGGTTTGGGACGCTGAATGGCGCAATCTGCCCACGCCCAACAAACTCCGTCCAATCAAGGCGACGACGACTGTGTGGCGGTCGTCCATGCGGGTCTCCCGCAAGGAGTCTGTTGTCCTCTGCCGGCTGCGCATTGGGCACACTCGGCTTACGCACGGCCACTTATTGCGCCGTGAGGACGCACCTCTATGTCGCTGTGGCTGCGTTTTATCTGTGGTCCATATTTTATTGGAGTGTCCGCTTTTAGCTGTGCTCAGGCAGTCATTCGCACTGCCTGACACGCTCCCTGCCCTTTTAACAGATGGCTCTGCTACGGCTGACTTAGTTTTACGTTTTATTCGGGCAGGGGGTTTTTATCATTTAATCTAAGTGCTTCTGTTTTATCTTATTGTTTTGTGTGGCCTCCGGTTTTAAACTGATTTTTTAATGTGTTTTAAGTGGTTGGCTTTTCCTTTTTTATTTCTATGGTCGGCTAACCACCATCACACTCTGTGTGATTTTAGTTCGTTCTGTCTGGTCTTTGTCTCAGTTTCTCTTGTTCTGTGTCGTGTGTGCTCTATTCTGTTAATCGTTTTTATTCTCTGTGGGTGTTTTTAGTACTTGGAAAAAGGGACTGATGACCGTAGCAGTCTGGTCCCTTTAATCCAACCAACCAACCATTTATAGGCAAAGCTTCTTACAAAATAGGGCACGTCTTAAAGAGTCGGGGCTTTAAAGTTGACCGTTCCACTAATAATAGCCTTAAAAAGAACTTAATCCACTCTCTTAAGTGACACTAATGATAAATTGTCATGATCAGGTGATTACAAAATTACCTGTCGTGATTGCCCTAGTTATTACATAGGTCAAACAGGAAGAGCTTTATTGGCTAGATACAAAGAGCATGTACCCACAAAAAGTGGAGATGGCACCCGTGGCTCGACATTTTCAGAACATCTAGTCCAAATGGCCCATGCCCCTAACCCACTTATAAACACAGAACTCTTAAACCAAGAAGCTAAAGTATGCAGGCTAGATATACTTGAAGAAATGCAAATTTTCAGACACCTTCTTTATGATAAAGACAACTTGCTTAATGACCAATTGCAATTGAAAAATAAGAACTTCTTCAAAGGACTTCAGCCGTTGCTTCGTCTACCATGAGGATGCGGGACTTTCTTTGTTGCCCGATGCCATTGCCCTCTTATCTTTATGTTGACATACGCATTTCACGTAATCGTCATTATGTTCTATAAGTTTAAGACTGTTTCGCAATTAGATACATGTCAAATGGTGTATCGCTAATTATGAACTTAGTAAAGATTGCATGCGACACGACTTCTTATAACTGCCTTTATAATGACTTGTGGCATGGTTCGCCCCTTTGTACTGCTTATTTATATTTTAGAGCTTCATAAAGTTTGCATATAACTCCACTGGCTATACTGTCTTCATAATGTTTTTTGGCGTTGCACGAACCCATTTCCGATAAATCCTTTACTTTATAAAGTCTTCTGCCTATGTCAGTAGTTGGCTATGACATACAGCCTACTGGTTTTCTTATGTATTAATTGCTGATCACATATTGTATACCTAACCGCTAACCGGTGTGAAACAATTGTCTTTATTATCAGTCACAGGTGTTAATTCTTAGCTAAGTTCCACCCATTTCAGGCACTGTTAACCTTAACTTGTGGCCTTTTCTTATTAAAAGGTTCCGTTACAATGTTTAATGTCATTTGCCTCTCATAGAACTGTAACTTCAGTTATTATGATTTATTTGCCAGTAACATTTCTAGCTGTTGTAACAAATAATGTTATCAATTAATGTTTAATCATACTTTTGTACAATACACTTTTTATGTCTTTTGCCTTTTATGGAACGGTAACTTCAGTGACATATGGTTTTAATGCCATTAATAGTCTGAACTACGGTAATAAGCTATTTTCCATAATAATCTCAGTTAACATTTACTGGTTTAAGTTTGTATTACTCTGCACGTGCATGCACGCGACCACCAGCTGAGCTCGCTGCGTCGCTGCCCGCAGCGCTCAGTTATGACTCAGCGCCTGCGGCCCACCTGTCTGGCCCGTTGGTGTGACATAACGGCAAAACATTAGTAGAAGTGACACAGTCTTATGACTATGTACTGTAGTACTAACATTTTAAGTTTGACAAGGCCAATATCTGGCATGTTTTAATTTAATTTTATATTGTGACATTTCTGAAGAAGGCTACATTATTATAGCCGAAACCTAGGTAAAGTTTCTTTGCTTATGCGACTGGAGGCTGAAATTTAATATAAGTAAAAACTTGTAGTAGCTTACCTCTGAATTACTTTGAGATTCTTCCTTTAATCAGAGTTGGTGTCAATCCCAGACACTAGAGTAATACTCAAGAATAGGTAGCAGTAATTTCCTATATACGGTCTACTTTACAGATAAACCACACTTCCCTAAAATTCTTCCAATAAACTGAAGTTGAAGTCCCAACCACAACTTTCTCGTACTCAGTCCATTTCATACTGCTTTGCAACATTACACCCAGATATTTAAATGACATGACTGTGTCAAGCAGGACATTACTATTGCTGTATCTTAATATTATGCATTTGTTTTTACTGTTCATTCACATTAACTTACAATTTTCTACATTTAGAACCAGCAAACATCCATCACACTTACTAGAAATTTGGTGTAAGTCATCTTGTATCGTGTAGTCTGTCTTCTTCAACTTCTTCCTGTACATCACATCATCATTAGCAAACAACTGCATGTTGCTGTTCACATGGTCTGCCAGATCATTTAAGTATATAGAAAAACATAGTGATCGTGTCACACTTTCCTGGGGCACTCGTTACTATACCCTTGTCTCTGATGAACACTCGCCGTGGAGCACAACACATTGAGTTCTATTATGTAAGAAGTCTTAGAGCAACTCATGTATCTGGGAACCATTCCATATGCACACACCTTCTTTAACAATCTGCAGTGGGGTACTGTGTCCAATGCTTTTTTGGAAATCGAGTAATATGTAATCTGCCTGTTGTCCAGCATCCGTAGTTCACATTGTATCATGTGAGAAAAGTAAAAACTGAATTTCACATGAGCAGTGCTTTCTAAAACCACACTGGGTTGTGGATGTATGCTTTTCTGTCCTTGGGAAATTTATTGTATTTAAACGCAGAATATGGCAGCAAGCCAATGTTAAGGATATTGTCCTATAATTTTGTGGATCTGTTCTTTTACCCTTCTTATATACAAGAGTTATGTGTGCTTTCATCCAGTTAGTTGGGATTTTGCTCTGGGTGAGAGATTTGTGATAAATGCAAGCTGCCTTAGTGGGTGACGAAGGTCACTCTCCTCAATCACCAACCTACCATGTCACAGGAGGGGAACAAAAAATCCAAGAATTACTACCTTTGATTGTTTGACATATCAGGAGGCCAGAAACAAGCACAATCATCTATTCTCCGTCCAGATTACACCAAGCTTCTCCCAGAAAGTAATCTTTCCATCATCTATCACGAGGATGAATACTCCCTTCCCACCACTGTGCCCTAAGCAGCCGCCTTAGTTCATCAGTTCCTTGCCCCTCTTCTTTAAATGAGGCCATGCCTATGCACCAGCTGGCTTCATGCACGAATAACCACTGAAAAAATTGCGCCCTGTGGACAGATTTCACCATCCAGTGGAAGAATACATTGCTCAGCACAACACTGTTGACATTAATTGTGTACTCCTGCCATTTGGATCCTCCCCATCCCCTCCACTCCCCTGCCTTCCATCCCTCCCCTCCCCTCCCCTTTCCCCTCTTTCCTACCTATACAACACAACTTTCTGAATAATGCTTGTGGGAACTCTCCCTGCCACATGTCATTAGGTCCTGTTATCCTCCCAACATCAGTGTTTACTGTCCTCCTTATGAAGCCACCGTCTTACTTTTCTCTACCTCACATTTTAGTTAGATTTGTAGATCTCTGGACCCTCAGCCTTCTGTTTTCTCAGTACTCTCCATCCATGCTGCATTTCCAGTTATGTGTGTGAAACAAAATTAATGATACTGGCACATGGGTGAATATTTTCTGCTGTCTTTGTCAGCTGTCAGACTCATTTCCCTTCACTTCTTGTATGGTTGATACACAAAGTGAGAGGCCATTGCCATACGGTGTCCTATACAAAGCCCTCATTTTCTGCAGTGCAGTAGTATATACTTACTTTCACACATGGGGTTTTATGGATTCCCACTTGAGATAAGTGCATCAAAATACACTTGGGAGTTTTTTATAAATGTTTAGTCACCCGCTCAAATATATTACTAAACCAGTCACTCTCATTACAGCTCATCTTGAGTTCTTATTTACCATCACTCTTTGTTCATGTTACCTCAAACTTTGTAGTTTTGTGCACTGTTGTCACTTGGCGCATGGGTACTCTTTTTATTCTCCTTCCATCTTGCTGCATTGTCTTGTCTTTTTTCTTTGGTACTCTATATTTAGTTTCATACCCCTTTTTAAAATCTGTCTTCTCTGTCATTTTCTTGCTATCTGCATGTTGTCTTTTCTGTTGTCAACTCTTCCTGGATCTTCACTTTTCTCCAGCAGTAGCAGTTTTTTTATTGAGCACCACTGTTTACCATGAATTCTTTTGTTGTCCTTCATCCATTTGTTATTAACATTCCAGCATGTTGTACTTTAATGCTGAGCAGGGGATTTGACTGAGTTACATAATTTCTTCGTTGGCATTTTTACACCTTTCTTAATTAAACTGTTATTTTTTTTGAAGAAAGAAAAAAAGTTCTGAGGAAGCAGCTTTGGTTGTTGAATATGAATGAATAGTTATTATTTTTTACCTTCAGAATGTTTCATATGCTTGTACTAAAAAGACTACCTAGGCTACATGTGACCCAGGGTTTATTTTTGTTTTTGGTTTCTTAGTTGAAGATTGGAAGTGAATTAATTTTTTTTTTTTTTTTTAATGTGCTTGAGTATATTTTCAAGAAGAACTAACTGTTATTGTAAATACTTTGTTATAATTAATGCTCTGCTGACAATGAAAATATTCATGCATCACATCATATTTTTATCAACGGCATCTAAACTTTCTCTCTCTTGAATCCATTCAGATGGGGGTCTTGCATTGTAGCTTCATATTGTTCGGAAACTGACAGAGATGAAGTTGTAAGAAAATGTCGGATCTGCTTGGACAATGTGATGCATGGGTGTATTCTTTGAAGAGTGATGTCATACGCTACATAATTGATGTCTGCATTTTTTTTATGTTGCAGTTGTAATGTTGTTTGTGTTCTTCAACACTATGTTGTTTAGTTATTGTGGGTCGTAGTGTAAATTGTGTTGTATGTTAGACCTATATTGGTCTATTGGGGATGGCAATACTGCTGTTCTGTTTTACACTTCATTTTTAAATGGTGGTATTACGAGAAATCGTAGCATGGTGGAAGCTTAGTAGGTTAGGTTGGAATGTGATAGTGTTGTTGGTGGTTTTTTTAACGAATTTCTGAAGTGAATGAATGTAACATGGCAGTCTTGTTTTAAACATATTGTGTTTTCCATATTTTTCCAATGTGATTGATTATTTTCATTGTTTTTGATATGCTGCTAGGAGTTAATAACAACATCCCCATTTAAGAACCCCTTTTCTCATTAAAGTCTGTTTCATTTGATGGTTTTTATTTAGATAATGTTTTAATGTTGTTAGTTTCTTGTGGATTGTGTTTCTGGCATGTTAATAATGTCATTGTTGTAACAAGTCAGTCATTCACAAATCCCAAATGGCAATAAGTCAGTTGTTTTTTGTATTTCATAGTGAAGAATGGTTGTGCATTGTAAACACAAAATCATAGTTGCATTGTTTTAGTTAGCTAGTTTCATTGCACAGTATTTGGATCATTAACTCTTGTTTCAGAACTTTTCAATTACTTTGTTTGTAACCTTGTGGCTCCACATTTGCATATCCATTTCTGTTTCCTAGGTATGCAGCAATAAAAAATGCAGAAAAATGTTCCTGTGGAAGTTCACTTGAAGACCATGGTCCTACTGTTAAGGCAGAGTGTAATAAATATTGCAATGGGAACTTGTCTCAGCCTTGTGGTGGAAGCAAAGCTAATTCTGTATATGACACAGGAGAAAGGGGTAAGTTCTTATTTGATGTAGTGTGACTGAGTACATCAGAATAAGAATGGTAATTTTAACTTTTATTGGCCAATTAGAGTTTTTTCCCCAACTAAAAGATACTGTGTAACAGAGCCACAGATGTTTAAGATAGGCAACTCCCAACTGCCACACTGAAATTTCCTTGGCTTTCAGTTTAAAAGAGAGATCCTACATGGGCTACAATGTGTGAAGGGCCCCAGAAACTATGTTAGTTTGCAGAAAAGGAGAATAAGTAAGAATTCGGGTTGTTATTGGGTGTGTCAAAGAGGGATGTGGACAGGTTTCCTGTATTTAATTACAGTTAGCATACTTCAAGACAGCACTTATTATTCTCTTTTTTTTAGGCATGCTGTAGAAATACATGGAGCTGTATTTTATAATAAGTCTGTCACCTTTTTTTTCATATTACACCAAAGAAATAGTAAATTTATATATATCTATAGAATATTCAGGGAAAATATAAATAGTTATCAGCCTCCAAGTATTTGCTTCAAAAGAACAGACAGATCTCTGGAAACAAATACTAAAGAAAACTGCAAAATTCTTAAAAACTATTTTGATAAACTCCTCAGTTGTGGGAAGCCTGAAGAAAAATTACAGGTCATGAAATGTTACCAAACCCAGATTCAAAACCACCTTCAATAACAGGTAGAGGAGATTATAAAACAACTGAAAAACAACAGAGCCCCAGGAGAAGACAGTATTATGTCCAGCGATACAAGAAAGATCATAATAACTACGGATATATCTCAGTATAACTGGTCACCGACAAAATTCTGTCCAAAGCATTACTCAACTCATAGAACCACAAGTTGATATGAAGATAGGTGAATAATGAGCAGGCTTCAGAAAAGGAAGACCCTGTATTGAACAGATTTGGAACCTGCGAACGCTCCTAATGGTCAGACACATGAACACTGCCATAGTCGCATTCATGGACTTCAAGAAGACAGATTCTCTCCAACACACTAGAAGAATATGCAATAGACAGAAAAACTAGGATACTCACAGACACCACATCCAAAATAAAATTTATGGGAGAAATTGCAGGCTCATTACAGATATATATAGAAGTTAGACAAGGAGATAATCTCTCTCCACTTTTATTCAACATGGTCTTGGACAAAATTATCTAACAATGGTGTGAAAAAGTAAAAGTAATTCAGTTAGGAAGAACGTTTTCAAACAAGACGATCATAAAATGCCTGGCATTTGCAGATGACGTGGCAATATTCAGCATCAATAGACAAGAAACATGGGAATACTTACATAAAGCCTCTTCCAAAACAGGTGTACTGATATCACATGAGAAAACACAATATGTGGAAAAAAAGAACAGCAACAACCAAGCCATGTACACAAAATACAGAAAAGTTAGCAGATTGGAAAAATTCAAATATCTTGAGGAATATACACATATAGGAGGATCAAACAAGGCAGCCAACATAGAAAGAACAGGAAAACTTCAGAAAGCATACCAACTGAAATATATATGCACTACAGTAAAAGAAATACTTCAAAACTGGCCAAACACAGGCACAGCAGTACAGTTGTACTACCAAAAGCACTCTACACATCAGTAACAACCACAATTGGAGTGTCAGGCATCACACACACCATGGGGCTCACGGTCCTTTCATGAGTACGTGCGTGCCGAGCACGGGGCCCCGAGCTATTGCAGCCTTCCTTCTTTCCTGGGCTGCATTTCCTTTCCCTTCCCCTCCTTTCCCGGGCTGCATTTCCTTTCCCTTCCCCTCCTTTCCTGTTCTTGCTCCTTCCCTCCACCCTCTCCTCTCCCTCTCTTGGTGTCCTTGTTAATGTTGGCCCCGCTATCCTCCTGGTTATGTTGGCTTTGTGATTTGGTTTTATTGAGTAATTACCTCATCCTTTTGGCATTCTCTGGTCCCTCTCTGGGGTTTGACCTCCATTACTAAATTTCTATTCCGTGGTGTGAGCCATTTGGGGAAGAGAACCTTACCTAGTGTCTCTGGCGTGTGCCCTCCTAGTTCCTTGCATCTTTTCCTTCACTTCGTTGTCTGATGCTAGGGTACATAGCCAGCTTGGTAGCCAGCCCATGTGGTGGGGTCACTATGTACCCTTTTGGTTGAGCCCTTGCTTTGGCTGGATGCCACTGTGGGCAGAGCCCCTGATTGGAGTGGGTGGTATCATGGTGGACGCAATGCAAATGAAACGCATACGGGTCCATAACTCTGGCCACTCTTCTACGGCCGTCTCTTTGACTGGCAATGATTCTTTTAGTGCTGCTTCTTCTGCCCCTTCGGCCTTCCCTTCATGGCTACCTCCTGGGAGAAGAGTCAGGCTCGTCAGTTAGGGGCAAAACCTTTCACCTGCTATCTGGTTTGCACCAGGACTGATGACGATACTTTCACCAGTACCAAACCTTTATTTTTTGTGGAACACATTGAAGACAAGTGTGGCGAAGTGGACTCCATGAGCAAGATGCGGTTGGGTTCGTTGTTGTTCAAAACTGCTTCAGCTGCCCAGTATGCGGGCCTTCGTGCCTGTGACCATCTTGGCAAAATTCCTGTGTCCATTACCCCCCAGCAGTCTTTGAATATGGTTCAAGGTGTATTTTTTCACAGAGACCTCATCCTTCAAACTGATGGGGAACTTAGAGACAATCTAGGACAGCGGGGTGTTCACTTTGTTTGGTGTGTTCAGAAGAGCCCGAAGGAGAATTGCATTGATACTGGTCCCTTTATCCTGGTCTTTGAAGGAGATAATCTCCCCTGAGAAGGTCAAGATTATGGTTTATCAATGTGGCGTGAAGCCTTACATCTCACCACCTATCATAGGTTTTAAGTGCTTGTGTTTTGGACACGTCTTCCCACTGTTCTCTTTGGTGGCTGTGGACGTCCACTCCAGGAGGGGACTTCCTGTGTTCCTCTTCCTTTGTGTGTTAATTGTCATAGCAGTCATTCTCCGTGTTCACTGGATTTCCCAGCTTATAAGAAGGAAAAGAAGATACAGGAGTATAAGTCCCTTGATCCTCTAACCTATACTGAGGCTCGTAAGGAGTATGCACGTCTTCATCCCTGTCAATGATGTCTAGCTGTTTAGTTACATCTTCACCCCTTCCTTACCCCAGTCCTGAACCCCTCTCCTTCCCCCCTCCCCTGCAGTTCCCACACCCTCCCCTCTGGGTGCCACTCCCCTCTCCAGCCGGAGAAGTGTTCCACTTCTTCGGTGTCTGCCGGTCAAGGGCACCCCTCCAGGGACCCCCTTTCTCGACACCTTCCAGGCCAAAGGTCTGCTGCCACATGACGACAACGAGAACCACAGTCTGTGGGCCCCCAGGTCACTCACTCTCTTTCTGTTCCGTATCTTGCTGCAGCTGGCTCCTTTTTGCAGCACAGCCCTCCTCGATCTCAAGCAGAAAAGAAGAAGAAACGTATGTCCCGGGACAAGGAGCCTCTGGCGTCGCCAGAGGTCCCTTCCCCACCTTTGCAACCCGACTCTGACCTGCTGTTCATGGATGTTGCCCCATCCGTGTCAGTGATGGATGGTGACCCGGCAGCATGACTGGCTTTAGCCTGTTCACCCCCCCCCCCCCCCCCCCCATTTGAATCATCGTTCAGTGATTATCCAATGGAATTGTAATGGATATTACCGTCACCTTCCGGAGTTGAAATCCCTTATTTCGTTTTACTCTCTAGCTTGTTTGGTTCTACAGGAATCTCATTTTACTGATGATCACTCACCGTCCCTCCGTGGGTTTTGTGCTTTCTGTCGAAATCGGGTCAGCCCCCTGTGGGCCTCTGGTGGTGTTTGTACGTTGGTCCATACGGACATTGCTAGCACGTGGATTCTTCAAACTACATTGGAAGCGGTTGCTGTTAGGGTCCACCTGGAATCTGGGGTCACAGTTTGCTATCTTTATCTTCCTCCTGACAGGACTCTTACACCTGCTGCCTTAACTGCCCTTCTTCAGCAACTTCCTCCTCCCGTCCTCCTCCCATCCTCCTCGGGGATGTTAATGCTCATCATCCCTTGTGGGGCAGTGCATTTCCATCTAATCAGGGTCTTCTCATAGTCCAGTTTCTTGCAGCCCACGACTTGTGCCTTGTTAATGATGGCTCCCCTACCCATTTCAGTGCCGGTCATGGTACCTTTTCTGCCATTGATCTTTCTCTTTCTTGTCCCTCCCTCCTCCCTTCATTACACTGGTCGCCACACGACGACCTTTGCGATAGTGAGCACTTCCCATTGTTTCTCTTGCTTCCTTCCCACTCCCTGATGGACAGGTTACCTCATTGGTCTTGCCAACATGCCGATTGGCCTCTATATATATTGCACAGGTCATTTTTTTCCCTCTTTGTTGGGTTGTATTGATGACGTCCTACATGACGTGTCTGATGCGATTGTTCGTGCTGTTAGCCTTGCTATCCCATGCTCATCTTGACCATTTCACCTCCGGCAAGTCCTGTGGTGGAGTACAGTCATTGCCATTGCCATTGCCATCGCCACCCGTGATCGCCATTGAGATTTGCAACACCTTAAGATGCATCCATCCACTGCAAATCTTATTACCTTTAAACATGTTCACGCCGAAGGCCGTTACTTAATCAAACAGAGCAAATGGGTGTGTTGGGAACACTTTGTTTCTCCCCTCTGTTCTATTGTCCCTATGTCACAGGTATGGGCTCTCTCCAAGGTTGCCATCGGTAGTCTACCTTGCCAGGCTTTGCCCTCCCGGATGGCCTTTGCACAGACCAGTTGATTCTCGTGGAACATCTTGCGACCCATTTTGCAACAGCATCAGCATCAACCTCCTACCTGGCAGCTTTTTTTCACCAGAAACAGCAGGCTGAGGCTTCCACCTTATGTTTTACCCCTTGTCAGTCAGAATCTTACAACAAACCTTTTACTGAATGGGAACTTCTTTCCACATTTTCTGCTTCTCATGATACGGCCCCTGGCCCAGACTCCATTCATAACCAATTGCTTCAACATCTCAGTGCTCCACAATGACATCTTCTCCTGGTGCCTACCCGTATTCGGCTCCAGGGTGACTTCCCTTTTCAGTGGAGGGATAGCATCGCGGTTCCCGTCCCTAAGACTGGTAAGAACCCCCTGTTTGTCGAAAGCTATCAGCCAATTAGTCTGAGAAACATTGTTTGCAAGTTACTTGAACGGATGGTAGCCCGTCGGCTCAATTGGGCCCTCGAATCTCAGGATCTATTGTCCTCTTACCATTGTGGCTTCCGAGAGGGACGGTCTCTGATCGATCATTTACTTCGCTTGGAATCTGCAGTTCGGCAGGCTTTTCCCAAGTGCCACCATTTGTTTGCAGTATTTTTCGACCTTCGCAAGACCAATGACGCGGCTTGGCGCCATCATATCTTTCTTACGCTGCATGAGTGGGGTCTTCGGGGCCTCATTCGAAATTTTTATCGGCCAGTTCCTGTTCAATCGGTTGTTCAGGGTTCGGGTTGGTACTGTTTTTAGTTCTCCACAGACCCAGGCATCCTACAGGGTTCCGTATTGAGTGTACTTCTTATCCTCATTGCTATAGATGGACTTCTGGCCTCTGTCAGTCCTTTGGTCACCGGCAGCTCCAGGATGCTAGACGGTGTGCCTCTTCATGGACCCCCTCACACGGGTTTCAGTTCTCTCCTTTAAAATCGCGGGTGGTCCACTTCTGTCACCGTACTATGATCCACCCTGATCCGGAGCTCTACCTAGATGCACAATGATTACCTGTGGTGCCACAGTTTTGTTTCCTGGGTCTTCTTTTCGACAACAAGCTTGCTTGGCTGTCTCATATCAGTCTTCTGAAGATAGGATGTTTCCGAAAACTCAATGTCCTTCACTTCCTTGCCCATACCTCTTGGGGTGCAGATTGTTCCACTCTTCTCTGCCTTTATCGGGCTTTAGTGCTGTCTCACTTGGACTATGGTTGTCAAGTTTATGGTTCGACTGTTCCTTCCACACTGCACTTCCTGGATCCGGTCCACCACCGTGGTATCCGTTTGGCCACCGGTGCCTTCCCTACTAACCCTGTTGATAGTCTCCTGGTTGAGGCTGGGATTCCCCCCACCCCCCCCACCCCACCCTTTTCTGTTCGCGGTCCCAGCTTCTGGTTTCTTACGCAATCGCTCTCTGTTCCTCTCCCACTCATCCTTCCTATTCTATCCTGTTCCCAGACTAAGGACGTCACCCACCTGATTCCCACACTCGGGCGGGTTTACCAGTTGGGCTCCGCCTTGCGTCTCTTCTCTGTGATTTTCAGTTTCCTTCTTTTTCCTGTCTCCCACTTTCCCTCCCCAGCACCCTCCCTTGGTTAGTTCCTCGGCCTTTAATTCAGATGGATCCCCGCCGACGTTGGTTGTTTTTTCCGCTGCATTTTATGGGAGTTTCGGGCTGCTGTTGTTTTTTTACACCAATGGCTCTAAATCTGCTGATCATGTGGGATATGCCTTCACGTCCTCTGTTGGCATGGGAAATCATCTCCTGCCAACTGCATGTGGGGTGTTTACTGCGGAATTGATGGCAATTTCCCAGGCCCTTACCTTTATTAAACAGTCCCAACTCGACCGCGTTTTGTTATGTACGGACTCAGTGAGTGGTCTTCAGACTGTTGACTGCTGTTTTTTGCGCCATCCCTTGGTCTCGACCATCCATGACCATCTTGGTGATCTTCACCATGCTGCTTGTTCCGTTGACTGGCCTTGGGTCCCTGGCCATGTTTATATCCCAGGTAATGAGCTTGCTGACCATTTGGCTGGGGGAGCAGTCACTTACCCCCCTTATCTGTCACCCCTTCTGCGGTGGATTTACAGCTTCATATCAAATCCTACTTCGCACAATTATGGACCAACTCTTGGGAGACTATCTCCCTGTCTAATAAACTTCGTGTGATTCAGGTGACACCTGTCTCGTGGCGTTCTTCCTTCCGCCTCTCCCGAAAGGACTCGACCACCCTGTTTCGTCTCCGCATCGCCGTACCAGGCTGACCCATGGTTTTCTTTTGCGTAATGAGCTACCCCCACTTTGTGGTTGTTGGGCCTTCCAGTCAGTAACACTCATTTTGGTGGAATGCCCCCTTCTTTTGGCTCTGCGTACTATTGTTTTCATAATTGACAACACAACTGCAGTTTTACATTTTTTAGCCTTTTACTTTTTATCGTTATGACTCTTCTGAGATGTAAGTCCATCCGAATGGACGATCGCTGAAACAAGGGACTGATGACCTTGCCGTTTGGTCCCTTCAACCCCAATCAATCAACCAACCAACCAATCAGGCATCACAGAGACAATGTTTTTACGTTGTCTTTGATGGTGAGTGTTCATCGTAGACAAAGTTATCGTCAGGAATGCCCCAGGGAAGTTTGATAGGTTGTCCCAAGAGGAATTGTTAGGGATATCGCAGGAATGATCATGTGAAGCAAGAAAACTTCAAATGAACAGATGTCCTATTCTGAATGGTTTCCAAGACAAAACACATTTTCTTGATACTATTATTTACTTTCTGTATTATTCAGTACACTTTCATTGTTTACAACATACCACAGTACTGCAGAAGTTGAGAAGAACAGTTTTATATAAGACACTTGGTGTTATCAGGTCAGGAAACTACCTCAAATTGGCCTACAAGAACTACCTAAGGTACAGTATGAGGTGATATAAGATGACTTAGGCAGAGTGTCTAGTTAGTGTATTGAATGGCAGCTAGCTCTAAATGTAGAAAAATGTAAGTTAATGGCCGGCCGGAGTGGCCGAGCGGTTCTAGGCGCTACAGTCTCGAACCACGTGACCGCTACGGTCGCAGGTTTGAATCCTGCCTCGGGCATGGATGTGTGTGTTGTCCTTGGGTTAGTTAGGTTTAAGTAGTTCTAAGTTCTAGGGGACTGATGACCTCCGAAGTCAAGTCCCATAGTGCTCAGAGCCATTTTTTGTAAGTTAATGGCAGATGAGTGAGAGAAACAATCTTGTAATGTTTGAGTACAGCATTATTAGTGTACTGCTTGGCACAGTCAAATCTATTAAATATCTATGTGTGTAATGCTGGGAAATGATATGAAAAGCAACAGGCACATAAGGGTGGTAGTAGGGAAGGCTAATGGTCAATTTCAGTTTATTGGGTGAATTTTAAGAAAGTGTTGTTCTTCTCTAAGGGGAACGCACGTAGAACACTAGTGCCACTCATTCTCGAGTCCTGCTCGAGTGTTTAGATCTCCACCAGGTTGGATGAAATGAAGATAGCACAGCAACTCAGAGGCAGGCTGCTAGGTTTGTTATTGTTCGGTTCCATCGACATACAAGTATTAAGGATATGTTTCATGAACTCTAGTTGGAATCTCTGGAGGAAAGAGTACTTTCTTTTCTCAGAGCTCTGTTGAGAAAATTTAGAGGACCGGCATTTGAAACTGATTGTAGAATAATTGTACTGCTGCCAATGTGCGTGTCACTTAAGTTTAGCTCAACTGCTAGCAGTGGACAGTATTCTGATAACAGCAGTAGTTGCAGATGGTGTCCACAGGGGGTCATAAATATCAGCCTTCCATGAGAGGTGCCCACCAACATTCAGTTTCAGAAACTTGACACTTGGCATATTATGTCAAGTTTGAAAGGGAGTGTACTGCCACCCATAGTAGAATTATCTTTCAAAGAACTGAATGCATAGTATTTTCCTGCAATTAACTATGCACCAGGAACAGGTTTCTCCCAATATTGTATTTACTTTATTATTCACTTTCTGGTCTGAAGTGGTAATAGTTATGCTTGTATCATTGACAAATAAAGTAGATTCAGTACTATTTGGTATGGTCAGAGATAAGTCTTTGATGTACGTTGTCTATTCAAAAAATTCCGGAACTTTCTCCACAAAATTTTTCTATGCTTACCTTTTACTTACTGTGCACGGCCTCCTTCGAAATACTCTCCTCCACATACATTTTCTCACAGATGTTGCAACACATCGTGATAGTACTATCGATTAACAGTTTTTCCTGTGGCACGTTTTCATGATGAACTAATCCTTCAAAGTCGGAGAAAACTGTCAGCATGGCTTTGACATATGACCTGACCTGACCTGACCTGACGAGTTTTTTCGGTCTTGGAGAACCTTCCCTGACCCATTATGAAGATCGAACCTTGGTCTCAACATCATTCTGTAGACCCACATCTCATCACCAGTTCTGATTCTTTTAAGGAACATCTTGTTCTCATTTGCACGATCCAAAAGCTCTTCACAGATTGCGAGGTGATGGTCTTTCTGGTCTTGACTCATGAGCTGTGGGACGAACTTGGTGGCAACAGGATACATTCCAAGATGCTGTTTCAGGATTTCATGGCGTGATCCAACCAAAATATTAATTCTTCTGAATTCTTGTGGACAGTCATTATTTGATTGGCATTCACAGTTTCTTTGATGTTCTTGGCATAAGTGTCGTTCGTGGACTTTGAAGGGCGTCCTGAATGAGGGTCATCTTCAACTTCCGTCCGGCCATTTTTAAACTGTGTGAACCATTCATAACATTGAGTAGTGCTTAAGCTCTCATCACCATAGGCTTCCTGCATGAATTGGTGTGCCTCTCTAAAGGTTTACCGCTACCTGCTCTCCGGTGACCCAGCCCCGCAGTGCCCTTGTGGTCAGGCATTAACAGTGCGCCATGTTTTATTGTCGTGTCCCCGTTTTAGTCAATTTCGTGTTGTCCTGTCCCTGCCATCTACTTTACCGGATGTTTTAGCTGATGACGCTCGAGCAGCTGCTCGTATTCTGCGTTTTATAACTTTAACTGGCTTGTCCAAAGACATTTAACCTTTTTACTTATTTTATCTGCATCTTTGTCAGGTCCTTATGGTGTCTCCCCCCCCCCCCCCCCATCCCCTTGAGTTTTACCAGATTCCATGTGCTCTAACAACAGTGACTGGGCGCTAATGACCTCAGCAGTTGAGCGCCCTTAAACCCAACAAAAAAAAAAAAAAAATCTCTAAAGGTTTTCTTGGAGTGTCTCACAAAATTTAATGCAGACATGCTGCTCCTCTACATCTGCCATCTCGAAATTCGCAAACTGTGTGACAAAAAATTCTCCCCAATGCAGCTCTGAACAATAAATAATGTAACTTCTCACAGTTACACATTAAACCCAGGCAACTGCTGGAGTACCAAATGCATTTTGCTCCAACAGGCCATTGGCACGAAATTATGAATGCTCCAGAATTTTTTGAAGAGACTCGTATACTGGATGACTTTTCATTGTGTGCAGGAAATAAAAAATATACAGATACTGCTGGAAGGAATTGAACAGTTGTGTACCATTTACCACACAAACCAATATTAGTAGAGCTATTGCCACATTTCTATACCTCACAAATTACAAATTGGAAGATCATCAGACTTATTAATATGTAAAATGATCATATGATAAAGATTTTGTGGAACTTATTGAATCAAAGAAAGATTGTTACTTACAAAATGCATGAAAAGTTTGTCATGAACCAACTGAAAGAGAGTAATACCTGACATTGTTGGGCAAGGGGTATACAGAAATCTGTATTATTTGTTGACAAATATTTTTTTCAATGAAAGAGAGTTGTAACTTTTAGACTTGGCCGGCAGTGCTTCTTGTAGAATGATGTGGTGTGGATGGGGGATACTTGTACTTGAACTACACGCATGCCTCTTCCAATATCCACTTGCATCAGTTTTTTTCCAGCCACAGACAATTTGCAAAAGCTGTTACTATAAACAAAAGATTTTGATTTTAGATGTTGACGTAAACTGTTGGCCAGACAAAAGAATGAAAGAGGGATTTTTGTCTGCAAGTTGTCTATACTTGCTGTGGGTAATGTTTTCAAACCCGTCAAAAAGTCATATTGTATATTAGAAAAAGACCTGCTGTGCAAGTATGAAACCACAAGGAACAGGCAAAGTTGCAGTACCCAAGTCAGATGCCAGTTCATTTTCTGTTATGTGGCAGTGTATAGTGCCTTTCTGCTTCTTGCCACATAAACAAGAGGGAAACCAACTATATGATTCTCTCGTAGTTCCACATTCCTAAAATGTCTAACTGTACAGTATGATCTACATTGTCAGATGGATTTGTTAAGTCACAAAAGGCATCCATTGGTTCCAGTTTTGCTCTTTCATCTGATGAGCCATCCCTGAAGCCAAGCTGTGATGTGTTAATTATTACTTAATTAAGTAGCAACTCTATTGTATGGCACTACTTCAAAAATTGGTTAGAGCATGGTTAATAATGCTTGTTGGGTTGTAGTTCTCAACTTCGTCTACTTCCACTTCATCCAGAAGAAATGTCACCATTGAACACTTATGCCTGTCTGGGAAAAGACGTGTCTGGAAGTAACTGAGTACACTGCTAATGAAACAAAACAGTGATCAAGTCTTAACAATGTTATTGACATCACAATACATTTGCTTCGACAGGAAGAACAAAAGGCACAAAATACGGCATATTACTAGGTAATGGTCCAGAGGCTTAACAGAGCTGCTATCTAAAATTGCCTGATTGTTTCTAGTATGTAGTAACACCACTAAGAGCTTCATAAGAATATACACTTGCAGGGAAATAATCCAAGTCCCAAGAATGCTGTCCTGATTAAGTCCAGCACAGGCACAGAAAAGACAATCCTTAATGCACTCTAAGTCCACAGAGGAAGCAATGATGAAACCTGAGAACGGTGGTGTTCGTCACTACAGTGGACTTCTGAGAGCATCCTGAGATGGTGAGGTGAGTACCACCTGCCCAGAGTCCAGGAGAGGCTCTCGAAGCTGGAAGAACTGGCTCGTGTATTCTGTATGGCGGAATACTGGTGATACTATTTTCTTGTCACTTGTTGTGTGGATGCAAATAGGTACCTCGGAAGTGGCGATCGGTGCCAGCACTGCTACCATCGCCAGGCATCCGGTCATGACTGTGACATGGTGAACTTGTGATGCAGAGGTGTGCAGGGGCCATGTAGGCTGCATGTATGCCCTGGGTTTCTGCGGGGTTACCACTCCCTTTTGTGTAGATCTCTGATAGGGCATTCCTCCCCTACCAGGAAGGGACATGAGGCTGCAGCCCATCTCAATGTCCTTGACGGGTTGCTGGACTGCAGGCGGTGCAACATGCACATCCGTGGGAATGGCGTCTGGTGGTGGCGGTGTAGCAGAGGCACGATTCCCATGTCCCAGGCAGCAGCCTCACTGTCGGGTGTCTGGTCACGTGAAGGCAACAATGCTGGAACAGAAGCTGAAGTTATACCACTGTTGGGTGTATCAGGGCCCAGGCATTTTCAGAGCTGGTTTATGTGCCTGCAGCAGGTGACACTGTCAGCCAAAGTAACTCCTGCCATAGCTTGGTCAAGGAGATTGGAGATGGTGGCAGGGATCAATTGTAGTTGTCCATCAGAATGTGTCAGGGACACCACAGGGTCTCAAATGGCAAAATGATGATGGCAAGGGTGCCAAGCAGGTACATGGGTGGACTGAGGTTGTAACAGAGAGAGCTGGGACTGGTGAGGCCATCCATGCAGCTTTTCTGTTGGGGAAGAGCTTTCCAGGGGAGTGGTTTGATCGGATGTCAGGAATGATGAGAAGGTATCTTCCAAAGGATTGTGCTTGCATGTTGGAACTCCTGACAATCCTCTTGGCTGTGCTATTGGAAGCTGTGTGGAAAATCACCGTGTGGATAATTTGGATGTCATTTTTCTCACAAAATTGCATGAACATAGTGGAAGTGAATTGTGGATCATTGTCCAAAACAACCATTTTGGGAAACCCTTCAGTAAATGTGTGAAAGAGCACAGATGGTGTGGTCAGAAGATGTGTCAGACATTTTTATGAAATAGGGAAATCGGCTCCCCACATTGACCACTGAAAGTGAGGAGAGCCGAGGAAAGGTCCAATGAAGTTGATGTATATGCAGGACCAAGGCTCTAAGGTGTCAGACTAGGGACAGTAATGGCAAGGAGGAGCTGCCTATTTACTTTGGCATGTAAGACAGGAGGAGACTTAAGGCAGTAATGGCTGCGCCCATGCCATTACAATAGCTGTTCTGTCATGCGAGGCATTTAGTCGAGATGACACCCCTTTGACCCGCAGGTAGGAGCTGTTGGACCTGTTACTGGATTGGTGGGATAATTACCTGTGTTGAGCCTGCTCCACCCTATATGAGGAGGATGCCGTGCAGCAATGAGAGTTGGGTCAACAGTGCCTGAATATTTGAATTACTGTGTCCCTGATGCCCTTCAGGTCTAGGGGAGACCCATTCTGCACCATGTGGAGGACTGCCTGAAACGTGGTACCCTTGCTGGTATGTTGTGCGACAAGTTTTACATCGAGAGGTAGGTGAGTGATGGCCTCAGCTGCTCCGGAGCCTGAGTGAAAACTCCTGGCCATTGCCCACTGGTATGTGAGATAGGAAGTCTGCTTGGCGTGTTATGGCAAAGTGTGGTACCTGATATTGTATGTGTAGGCCAATAGAAGAATGGCCCACCGCTGAAGGTGCCGCGCCATACTGATGGAGATAATAGCCATGGCATTGAACAATGACAGGAGCAGTTTGTGGTCTGTTGGTAGTGTGAAGCAGTGGCCGTAACATAATTTGGAACTTTCTGACACGAAAGATGATAGCCACGCTTCTTTATCTGTTTGGCTATAATTGCGTTGTGTTGTGGACAAAGTTTTGGACACAAACACAATTGGCTGTTCGATGCAGTTGACCATGTGGGTGAGAACTGCTCCCAGACCATAATCCGCTGCGTCCACTGCCAGCACCATGGGTATTGAGGATTGTAAGCCATTAAGCATGTTGGGTGCAGGAGTGATTGTTTGAGAGTCACGAGAGCCTTGTCACAGTTTGCAGTCCATTCCCATTTGGCATTTGTGCGTAGTAGGCAATGTAGTGGTTCTGTGATGGTAGTTGCATGAGTGATAAAATGTCTGTAGTAGTTTAACTGTTCCAGGATGGATTTCAGCTGAGTTGTGTTCATTGGAATGGGCAGATGTTGAATGGTGTCAACATATTCTGATGTAGGATTGCCTAAGACCATGAATAGGTATCCTAGATACATGACCTGGGAGACAAAAGACATGCACTTGTCTGCGTGACATTTGAGGTTGGCCTCTTGTAGTACTGTGAAGAGGACCTCAAGATTGTCTGCTAATTCCTTGGCACCCTCGCTGGTGACTAGTATGTCATACAGATAGTTGACTACTTCGGGGAGTGGCTGAATTAGTTGCTTTAAACACCATTGAAATATGATGGGAGCACTAGCAATGCCAAATGGCAGATGATTGTAGTGAAATAGCCCAAAGATGGTGTTGACAACCAAAGTCACCTGGACGCCTCGCTCAAAGGGAGTTGTAAGTAGGCTTCCTTAAGCTTGATATTCTCTGTTGACCACTGGAGTGATGATGCCCACGTCTTGGAGCAGGCATAATTAATCGCATAATTTGTCTTTCAGAACAAACAGCACATTGCAGGCTTTGCAGAAGCACGGGTGGCTGTGGAAAGGAGGTCAGTATGTGCCTCAAAGTTTGGAACTTGCGCTCCAAAACAGACATGAACTTTTCCGTGAGTCGTGTCATGTAAGACATTGTATTAACTGAGTGGATGGTAGGTTCTGCAATATGGATCTCGAGTTCGAGAACAGAGAATAAGACCATCTCCAGAAGGTTGACATGACGCAGTTTGTGTGCTACCTGAATCCATTTCTGAATGATGTGAGAGTGGTATGAGATTGTGGCCCAAAGCTGACCTTTGATATCGATGGTACCATTAATGTAGCTCCACAGATGCTGACCCAGCAACTAGAGAGGTGGGGATCTCATAGTGGAGTATGTGGACCAGTCAGTGATGGCAGTCAAAGGTCCTGTGTCAATCTGAAATCTGACTGGATATCCATTGACTTGAGGGAGAGATGCACGGGCCCGATTGTGTGAGGCAATGTAGCCTGAACAAACTCTGTGGTTGGTTGGGAAGTGACATCACCCTCTGATTCACAGTTGATTTCTTCCCAGTTGTTACAGTCCACAGACATTTAAGACATTGACTGGCAGACCTCTGTTTGGTATTCCATCTTGCCACAGTCACTACACTTTTGCCGCCTGAACTGGTACTGTTGCCACTGATTGTGGGTAAAGCATTGACTAGGGGGCAGGTGTAGGGGCAACATGGGCAATCGGTAGGTTATAAGGTTGCATTTGGACTGGGTCTTGTTTCTGAATCAAGGTGCCTTGCATTTTGGTTATGAACATTGATGGAGGGTCTTGCAAGGTTGTCGTTGACTGCAGTGATTGTGTTCGAAGGCTGGGATGATAGGGAAGTGTGTTTCCAGAAGGGAATCCTTCCACTTGAGTAAGTCTGCCTGAAGATTGTTATCTGATGCATGGACAATAATCATGCCTCTGACCAACAATGCAGCATAAGACTGTTTATGATTGGGGTTGGCACATTGAAAACGGCAGTCTCTGGAGATGTCCTGCAATTGGACGATCCATTAGCACTTGAAGCTGTACTGAAGAACAGCTTCTGCCGAATGTCTGCTGGCTGTAGTGGACAATGTGGATGCTAAAAAGATGAGATTCCATGGTCCTTGGTGTGCGGCACATGCTGTGATCTGTGTGCGAATAGTGCATTTTTACTTGATCTACAAGATGGTGGTGGTGGTGGTGGTGGTGGTGGTGGTGGTAAAATTATTGATTTTTGAAATGTACACATTGATGATAAGATGTTATATTTTAACAAGTCATGTAGATCTTCTGTTAGTTCCAAGTTCAGGTGACATTAAACATTGATTTTATATGATTAAAACACTGTTTTTAATAATCTGCAATTTTTCCAGCCCCTGCAACACGGAAACTATCAGTCCTAGAGACAAAATGAATTGGACCTTTTTTTGTAGGAAATTTAAGTTGAAAATCTGGGTTCGAATCCCAGTTCGACACAAAGTTTCATTGGCATTGTTCCATAATATTCTGATGATTGTCCATATCTGCAACTGTTAATACATTTCATGTATTAATGTAGTTTAATTTTATACTGGGAAACATGCTGGCTAGGAACTGCAGATCTGGAATTATTCAACAGAAACAAAAAATTGACCTTTAAATGTCCCGCACTCCCTGACCCCAACACTCACATCCCACCAGCCACGATTTTTAGTAATTTGTTCATGAGACTCCCACCTAGCAGTGTGCAAAAATTTGTGACTACACAATTTTTTTCCACTAATTTTCGTTTGTTGACTGGACTATTAGCCGTGTTAAGTCCTTACACTACTCATTCTCCTATGGGTCTCGTGTAGCTTTCCTTAGGAATATGATTTATCTAGAACATCTTGTGTAACAAATGTTTGTGTCAGCTTTTTCAAGTTGGTCAAGTTAAGCCATTATTTCAATGTTAATATTTTTATACTTTCAAATTTCCTTACAAATGTAGGTATAATGTATCTTATTATAGGAATATTAATCCTGAAATTCTATTTCTTTAGTTGCAGGTCCACCAAACACTCTACAGGTAGCAAGTGTGTCAGACACAATGATTGAAGTTACTTGGACTCCACCTAAAGCTGCAAATGGTGAAATAAATAGCTACACTGTGACAGCAGCCCCCAATCACACTTATGCCACCACCACTCCTGTACAAACAATTCTACTCACATATCAGAGCTCAGTTACAAGTGCCAATATTATTGGCCTGCATCCAGGAACGGAGTACCAAATATCAGTGTCTGCAATCACTGCGGCTGGGACAGGTGTTCCAAAAACACTTACTACCTATACACAAATTGGAGGTAACTTTATCAGATAACAGAATTACTTACTTTCTCCATTAATATCCTTTTTTCATTATTGGCCATTACATATTGTAGGAAGCTATTTAACCATTACTTCTCAGTCAAATTTCAAGAAAGAAAGGAAAAAAAAAAAAAACCCTGGTTAGACGTATATAATTAAGAGCTACTTACTCCATTGGGTATTAAAATGTAGAAACATTTTGTAGGCTTCAACCTGATTTTCTGGACTTCATTTTTATTTTTGATTTAATTTGAAGTTTATGACTATAGGAAGTTTCTGCAGGTACTACAGTGACTGTGTTGTTAACTTTGCTCATTCAGACTACATTTTCAAGGCTTTTAATGGGTCTTGATTTCTTTATTTCTTTTCTCATACCAAACAAGATTCTTAAACATATGGATGTAGGATGCATAATATTTAAATTCGAATTTCCATCTGATATAAGTTTGTAGGCTTCCATGGCAGTGTCATTTTAAGTAAACTAATTTTTGGTAATAGGTAATCTCATGGTAACACATTAAATAAAATTATTTTATTCTAATTTCCACTATCCATTCTGGCATAGCTTGAAGCAAACAATAAAATCTGGTAGCTACATGTTTTATTTTAATGAACTGAAATGACAAGAAATCATTTACATTAATGAAAACATCTGCTGGTGTGTTATTTGTAAAACACCACAAATTTTTATTTTATTTGGTGCCAGAGGAACATACTTAAGTGAATTAAAAGGGAGAAAACAGTCTTTCATAAACAAAAACAAAACACACTGAATAGTTGCAAATTTCTATGCAGAGCTGACAGAGGTAAACTGTTACTTACCCGGTGGGGGAAATTAAAGAATGACAGATGTTTGAAAATAGATATCATTTGCTGTATTTGTGCATGTATATTTCATTTCCTTATAGTCTTTGTGGCACACTTTTTGCCAGTGTCTACCAGGGTGCATTACCTAGGTACATGTGGATGGTGGATATCGGTGACACATTGGACCAGAGTTCTGCTGCAGACGGCACTGGCATGTTCTTGACAGAGTTTTCTTTATATGAGGGGGGGGGGGGGGTCTTCCCCATGTGATCTGGAAAACACACACACACACACACACACACACACACACACACACACACACACACGTCACACACAAAAATCATCAACTTCACTTTTGGTATGCATTCTTTAGCAGCGAGAAATGTTAAGTCTCTGTATATCTTGAAACATGAGAGAGAGAGAGAGAGAGAGAGAGAGAGAGAGAGTGAGAGTGATTGGGAGGGGGGGGAGAGGGAGTGAATTTTCTTGCAGTCTGTACTATTTTCCCAAATAGGCCACGAAAAGTACTGTACCAGTTTTAAGGTTAATGCATAGAGTGATCCATTGCTCCCATTACGTTAATGAATTCCCCGTGTCTTAACACATACTTTGATCAATTGTTCCGTGGATGTTCCAGTACAAGATTTTCAAGATTTCCTCAAATCGATTGAGTGAGAGTTCCTTTTCTGACTTTGATGATGTGAGTCACTAAAGTAGACCCTCAAAATGATCCTAGAGTAGATTAAAAATATGCACTGTACTAGGATTGAAACCTGAGACCTTTGCGTTTCATGGGAGAGTGCTGTACCAACTGAGCTAACCAAGTGCAACTTGCAACCTGCCCTCACAACTTTACGTGCACCAGTTCCTCATCTCCTGTCTTCCAACCATTAATCTGCCATGAAGTTTCAAATCAGTGCTCACTCTGCTGCAGAGTGAAAATTCATTCTGGAAATCAGAGTGTAGTTAGTAGATCAAACAAGTCATACAATACGCATATATTCACGCGGTGGTAGTATTGCATAGACAAGGTATAAAAGGGCAGTCCTTTGGTGAAGCTGTTATTAGTGCTCAAGTGATTCATGTGCAAAGGTTTCTGATGTGCTTAGGGCTACACTATAGACATTAACAGACTTTGAATGCAGTTGATAGTTGGAGCTATAGTCATGGGACATTCCATTTTGGAAATCATTAGGGAATACAGTATTCAGAGATCCACAATGTCAAGAGTGTGTACCAAATTTCAGGCATTATTTCTCGTCATGGACAATGCAGTGGCCAATGGCCGTCACTTAATGACAGAGAGCAGCACCGTCTGTATAGAGTTGTCAGTGCTAACATACAAGCAACACTGCATGAAATAACTGTATAAATCAATGTAGGATGTACTGCAAATGTATCTGTTAGGACAGTGCAGTGAAATTTGACATTAATGGGCTATGGCAGCAGATGGCCAGCAAGAGTGCCTTTGCTAACAGCACAACATCGCCTGCAGCGCCTCTTCTGGGCTCATGACCACATTGGTTGGTCCCTACAAGACTGGAAATGTGTGGCCTGGTCAGGTGAGTTTCAGTTTGTTTGTAAAAGCTGATGTTTGGGTTCAAGTCTGAACAGACCTCAGGAAGCCTTGGACTCAGGTTGTCAACAAGGCCCGGTGCAAGCTGATGGTGGCTCCATAATAGGGAGAGCTGTGTTTACATGGATCATTGACTGGAAATGGTTATGTTTGGCTACTTGGAGACCATCTGCAGCCATTCAATGATGGAATTTTTATGGATGACAATGCTCGACGTCATCGGGCCACAGTTGTTCACGATAAGTTTGAAGAACATTCTGGACAGTTCACGTAAATGATTTGGCCATCCAAATTGTGCACCATGAATCCCATTGAAAATTTATGGAACTTAATTGAGAGATCAGTTTGTGCACAAAATCCTTCACTGGCAACACTATTCCTGATTCACAACAAGGTGTTTTTGGTTTAATGTTGGGAATCTTGTTTGGAGTTTCTTTATTTTTTGGTCATAGCGAGTAGAAGAAAAAGTTGGACTCGTCCATTCATGAAATTTATGCTGTGGATTGGATTGAGCCTCTGTGAAGTTATGTGGAACACACAGCATTTTCTTAATTATGTTTTACTGTTCCAAACTGTCTTGGTTCTTCTGTTGCTAATATCTAACATCTGCATTTGGCTTATATATGATGTCAACAAAAATTTACATTTATGTTCACAGTTTCCACAGGAAGATAATGAAACTTTTACAGGAGTGAAAACACACTGTAATTTGCACAAGATGAGGAGTATATTACTGATGGATCATTATTGTATCTCAAAGACCCTATGATACAGAAATTATGTTGCTGTCAGGAAATAGCTGAGACCTTTTTTTCCATAAGTGTAGAGATATTTCAAAGGTACTGCCAATTGTTAGTCTTAGAAGTTGTAGAGTTCTTTTGGAAGCAAAGCTGCTGCTTTTATTGGTGAGAATGCTTCTCCATTTCAGTAACGTTTTGTGAGCCTCTGCATTTTTGTATACAACACACCATTACGAAAATGAAAGTGCATGCTCCAACTTGTTCATATATCTAATGAATTATCCCCTTGATTCACTATCTTTGAATCATATTGCTTTAAATTCCTTGAAGAATTTTATGCCATTGGCTACTGAGTTGCAGCAGGGCTAATCTTATGTCCATTCATTGAAATGACTTTGGATCCAAATGAGTGTAAGTTAACTTGTGGCAAATGTTCAATCCAGTGAATTCTGGGGAAGTAACTTGTCGGTAAAAATTGCGGTTGATGATGTCATCTTTAAAAAGTACTCCAGTTTATTACATTAACTGTTTCTTATGCACTCTATGACCTGAATAGCATGTGAAAATGCTCATATCTATTGGTTTTGTCAACTGGATTTGATAGTGAGTAGGCAACTGTTTTTTATGCCATGAATTCCTAGACATTGCCAGATCTTTTCATTTGGTTGACTACAACAGGTAGCAAATGCAATAAGTTTCGTTCCAGTTTGCTCTAACTGGTTAATTACTTGATTCAATATATGCAAGACTTCACCAGGAGTGGCGTTGCAACTTGTATACACAGCAATGGGTTGAATCTCGTCATGCAGCAGAGCAACAAACATTAATACCAGAACATGATCTGCAAGGTCATTATTACATTTGTCTGGAATATATTCCCATAAATTGACGAAACCATCAACTTTCAGTAAAGTGTTATTGAAATGTAGTTTTTCTTGGAGCTTAACTTCATCAAAACTCAGCATGCCTTTTTTTCATTTTGTTCTTCCTCTAAATAATTCTTACTTGCTTCCAAAGAGTTTGTGTTAGTTCCACATGAGCATTTGAGATCATTTACTATATTTTGGGGACTTGTTTCAGAAGGTAGTTGCAACAATCTGTACTTCAGACATCATCTGTATCCTTTGGGCTACTTAAGAGCACACTGCCCAGAAGAAATTCGTCGTCATACCGCATTTCCTTGTTGTTTTCCAATTGGCATTTCTTTAACATAGCGTTGACCATGATTTCTTGTTTCTTACGGAGTTTACAGTGCTCTAGGACATTTGAATGAGACATCTTACACTTTTCATCCCAGAGCTGCTTTTGCAGGAGATTTATTTCGGCATTCACTGTTCTTAATTTATTAGGTAAATGCAAAGTATCCAGTTTCTTGCTCTTTGATATTGTTGTTAACATAATTACTGCTCTGTCCTGTACTGCTCCGTTCCCTTAATTTTCCTTGACAGAAGTAGTACTGGCAGACACCACAACTACATGTTGTTTACTGCCTTCTTTTTGAAGCTTCTCTTTTGCCAGTGTTTTACTGACGATTTTATTTTGTGTAATATTTTCAGAGATATTTCAGTAAACTGGGAAATAAATGAGGAACCGCTCCTTGTTTAAGAGGCCACCATTGTCAAGGAATTTCAACTTATTTATCAATTTTAAAACAGTCTGCTGATGTTTTTCCTCATTGAAATGTGAATCGCATACAAAACTATTGATAGTCAGATCTCTGTCTTTACAAGGAATTGCTCTCATCCTTCAAAATTCTGCTTCACTTTTTGGAGGCCTAAAAAGTATTTACTTTTAGTTCCTCTGCAGTTAAATCTGCATGATGTAAGCAGCCAGATCTGCACACCGTAATGAAAAATGTGGGCATTTTGTGTTCTTTTTCTGTAAATACGAGTAACTGTAATTTTTAACACCTGTTTATCATCACACCCTTCAACTCTTCAGTGTTAACTCCCAACACCTTTTACATACTCACAAAATAAGTGTAGATAAAAGCAATAAACACCATCTGACTACACATGAACTTGAGTCTCAAGCGGCAGTGCTGCTCGTAGTTCGTGGGCATGCCACCTTTCCTACACTACCTGCATTACCGTGGATGGAGTCAGTACACTTTCTCTTCTACTCGCCATGTTTTGGTCTTAAATTTCTGAGCTGTTAGGAGAGCATGCTAGAAATATGACCATTTTTAACTCGTAAAGAGATACCCTAACGAGTATTAGTCACAACTTAAAAGTAATCTTATTAACTTGGTACATAGACAAGCTGTCAAATTTCACTGCATGTGTTCTTCTTCTTCTTGTTCTTGTTCTTGTTCTTGTGGCTCTGCACTTATTCATTACAAGGACTCTTGCTATATCATTGCACATTTGCTTTAATGTTTTTGGCCATTGTATGAAGGTAATTTTCTTTCTTTTTATGTTATTATAGTTTCCCTCCCTCTTCTTACTTTTTATTACGCACTGGTACTGAATTAAATTGTTGAATTAAATTGTTTCAGTATGTGAAATTCAAACTGCGGACAAGTGTAATTTATTTTTTCTTTATTTACAGAGCCTAATGAACCAGATGTTCCAGAAATCATTAGCCGTCATAATGGTAGAATGAATGTTCGTCTGAGCCCTGCATTCAGTGAAAATGGTCCAATTTCAGCATACAGAATTATTGTTTTGGAAGGCAAGAATTTTGCATTTGATGAAAATTTGCTGAAATCGTATGAAGAAGCACAAAAAGATGGCAGTCCCTACTACATTGCAGCTGAACTAAAACCAGAGGTCAGCAAACAAAAACTGCAAACTCAGTCAGCATTGATAGTTCCTGTGGAGCATCTTCATCTCATACTTACATCTGCCATTGAGATACACAGTGGGTCAAATGTCACACTGGCTGCTGTTTTACAGATTACAGTATCCTCTTGTTTTGCATTCACTACTGCACTGATACAGCTGTGCAACCATTTTCAACAGATTTTTTCAAATAATTATTTGGTGGTTGTTTAGTCAAAAGAATGCAAATGGGACCTACTTGTATTACAATAAGGTACTCAGTGAATCAAAAAGTGATAAAAGTGTAGGAAGCTGGCCTAGTATGTCACAAAATTAAACACAAGTAAAGTAGAATTAATAATTGCCCTATAACAAAGACAACCATCATTACCAGACTTTACCTAAAGACATACACAATGTTTCTTGAACAGTAATGAAATAGCATATCACTAAAGGGTGTAAGAGTGTACTGGACTGTGTTATACAGTGACACATTCTGGTCAGATAAATTTTAACTCAAGATATGCTGAGTTGTGTGCTTTGAACACTATTATAGTAATCTCTGTTAACCTACAAAAGTGACATATTTCAGTGTATGAATAAAGAGAAAAGAAAGAATAATTATTGTTTCTTTATTCTGTGCCCAGGTTTCATAGGGAGATCATACCGACATAGCAGTAACTGATAGTTTTTGTAATTGTTACAATATTTATTAAATATGACGACACTCTGTCTGACAGTTTTGATTTGCATGGTGTATTATAATAAAATAAAATAGTAAAAAAATCAAGACAAACCTACACAAATTTTTTTGTCTTCCTCATTATAAACAATGACAATAAAGGAACCTCCAAATAAAAGGATGGTGAGTGATAATTGAACATGACAGTAACTTTTTACACAGTATACTGGTATGGATACAAGTCCATGCATAGTTTTCTTTCTTCTTCCATAACAAGAACAGCAATGAAAGATCCTGTGGACAAAACAATGGAAACCTAAAAGGACAGACACCTATGCAAAAATAGCTGGTAAATCTGCTAAGTATAAGACTGAAATCTTCCGAAACAGGGAGCTTTCAGCCCTGTTATGCAATTTTGACCTGACAGTGAATTTCTTTGTTTCTAAGTAGGGGGCAAGTGCACCAACAAAATAATTAGAAATTTTTGTGGATATAAGGGCGTGATTTTGTTGTAGTGTAGAAAAGTTGCTTCTGTACCATTCAGCCATTGAACTGCACAAAGTGTTTTGCCAGACCATTTGTTTATCCTTTTCTGTCAGGTGCAGTGTGCTACCGGCAACTGAAATAGAACATTAGTTAAGCAGGCAAGCAGGTCCACACATTACCAGAAAGTCTGGAGAGTCTTTACTACCATGCCAACCAGTTGTTTTACAGGATACATCTTGTTACTGTTAGGTTGTTTATACCTGCGCCAATGAAACATTGCACTTGACATTTCGCATTATGTCAAGTTAAGTTGGCAACACGGTAACAGCGATGTTGCAACAGCAGCCGCTACACACGTAGCAGATGATACAGTTTTCTGATCCATCTCGTAAATGTAAGCTGCTGAGCAGTAACAGTATATATAAGAATTCCTATTTGGCTTGCTACAACAGCAAATAAACAACTGCATAATAATTTATATATAATCATAGCAAAGCATGTACTTTCGAGAATGGAGCAAAGAAATACAGAAAATAAGCATTTGATGATGACTGATATCTTGAAAACAATATGGTACATAGTTTACAGATAAGTAACATCCGAAATTGTAACTTCTTGCTTTGGGCCTTATAATGATGATGATGGTGCAATAAATAACCAATATTCATAGCTTTTCAGCTTCATGATCGTCACCACAATCACAAATCACAAGCCACAACAAGTGCACCTTTTCTAACAGGACTTTACATTCATGTAGCACTAAATCCGTACTTTTCAGCACAATTTTTAATAACATTTTTCCACCCCTGAAAAGTTCACTTTCTTTTAATGGCAATAGTAACTTTGCTGTTGTGAGATACTCTTTCCTGCTGTAGTAAGCATAAATATGCTTGTGAATTGGATCAGTCTTGAAAGGATCCAAGTTGGTGACAGGTTGAGGCTGCTTGTTCTTCTTTCACTAAAAATTAATTACCTGATCCGCACAGGTCTGAATTGTTAGAGCTCACATCTACATCTTTCAACTTTTGCAGTACTACTGTCCGTGCACTAATTCCAAGAACTTTTGATGTTCGTCCCACAACTTTATTGACAGGAACTGATGACTGCCCATTAGTACTTGGGTGTTCTTTCTCCTGCTCGTAAGACTCAAGAGTTCTCGGTAGTAACTTCAGTGCCTTGCTCCTAGTGGCACGTCTTGATGCAAAGGATTCACTAAGCAAACGGAAGTTTTTTTTCGAGTATCAGAATTTTCTAAACCGCAGCGTAACAAAGCACAACACAATGCAAGTACACGGCAGGAGCGATACGGAGCGCACGTTGTTTATATTCGCACCAAACAAAGCCGACAACACATTAGCTTAGGCGTCACGACCATCACCAAATAACATGCCGGGTTTGGTTTACGCCCCATGCCTAGTATCTCTCTCTTCTCATTCTTCATTTGTCAACCTGTTTCACTGCCAACTTGAAATGCATATGTCAAGTGCAAAATTTCTGCGGCCTGGGGATACGTGGATTGTCACTGAAAAATGTGAAAATGGATTCGTGATCATCTTGAACTTTCAGCAAGTTATTCATAACTATCACATCTTACTTTATCTTTCCCTATAGCTTTTTTTTGTATTCAACATAATGAACTTCTTGGTGAATTATTCTCATTTTTATCAAGAGAGTTAGTGTAGCAGTGTTGTACACCAGAGAAATGACATTCAAATCCTCCTCTAACTACCCTTATTAAGTTTCCTAAGCCATTTGATGTGAATGCTGCTGTGATTCCTTCAATAGGCAGTTCACAATTCCCTCTCACTCTCATCTAAACAAAGATACATATAGTACTGTTTCTCTAATGACCTCAATATCAATGAGGCATCCAAAGAAATTTGTCACCTTACAAACTAGTTTATAACTGCATGTAATTTTAGTCTGTTAGGGCTGAAGATTTTTTAAATCATGTATGTTGTCTTTCATATCACAGCTATGTGGTATTTCTTTACAAATGATTTCCACCTGTAATCTTCTCTTCTGGATGATTCACAATCCCATGTATTAAGGTGTGTGTCCACTAGCAGGTAAACTTCAGCTAGTTATTTGACATACAGACACCACCAGCAAGTCAACATCCTCAAGTTTCGTCAATTTACAGAAGTAACATCTGCAAATTAATGGAAACAGTTACTCGCATCTAGTTGCAAGTACATGCAGAACTTGTCAGTTGCTGGAAATTTACAGAAACTTACAGAAGTTTTGTGTGTTTAGTACTGGTATGAAAACGTGTGTCAAAAAGGAGAATGGCACGAAGGCAGATTAACTAAAACAAACGTACCATAGGTACCCATAAACATATATAATTGGCCACTGCCAGCCAAGGAAGCAAAATGAATTTACTGATTATTTGGTTTTACCAAAAGGGAAAATAGAATGGTAGTAGAGACATCTTTATATTTTAGCTGATTTTTGTAAAATCTTAATTACATTTATAATAAATGCTGTTTGCAAAAATCAAAGAGTAGTTAAAAGGTGATCTCTTGGTGACATGGTTTGCAGCATTTTTGTATTTTAGTGTACAATAGACAAGAGATTTTCGAAAATTGCATACGACATTCTAAGAAAGTTTTTAATCTGAGACAAGTTCTCTGATTTCAGTTCATTCAGTAGTGTTTCTTGATAACTTAAATATGTACACACCTGTATCGGTTTCTTTGTGCGAACATATATTTCTTAATTTTTTTGTTGTGATTTTTGTTCAGTATAATACTGCAACAATGGTGCCAACTGCTCTGGGTTTTAAGCATGACACTGTAAACTTCCACTTGCCAGTGTCACGACGCAACTCTAGAGCAAACTTGTGGCAAGTTTCTGAAGTTGACTTGCCCTTGTGACTTTCAGAAGTAAACTTGTGCAAGTTTTTGTTCTAATGTAAACACGTCAGCAAGTTCTTGCAGTTGTTATGCCTTTAGAAATTGTCTCAATTTTTTTTCACATTGATTGCCTACACTGAACATTGGCATCGGAGCACGATTCTGTTCATTTTTCCAAAATATTTTAGGAAGAAGTTGAAATTTAATTAACCCTACTGTATTATGTCATAATTTTTTTTAATTACATCTTTATTTTTAGGAATTTAGAAGTCAATTCACTGTGGGAGACAACAAAACATATGGTGGATATTATAACCCACCTATCCCAGAGCTGGTGGATACTCATGTAAGCCTTGGTGTGCTGAGCACAGTAAATGATACAACTCGAGCATCTTATGCACGTGTAACACATGAGCAACACAATGGGATTCTGATCCTTAATGTAGAAGGTTCAGTTGCTGGTAAGATTCCTCTTTATTACTGTTGTCATTTAACTGCCAAGTCATGTGTTATTGTTATCCTGTGCTGTAATATTAATGTTGTTGTATGCTTGGTTCCTTGCATTTCCATTTGAATCTAATTTTAATGTTTCATAGCAAATATTACTTTTAATTATTCACAATTTTCCTGCTATTTACATGTTCCATAGGTCACTTGCACAGCATATGGTAATGATATGGAATCAGTCAGCATAAAGGTTATTAACATTATTGATTTTTGTATATTGATGCCTGCTTCTTATAATTAACAGATTGGTATGTACATTAGGGTGGCAAAGGTGTGACTACAAAGGGCTGGGAGGAGAGACTTTGATTATATCTAAATGAAGATTAAATGAACCAATCAAGTTAGATCCCAATGTATAGTCCAGCTGTTCATCTTGTGCAGCAATTAGAACCCATAAGGTAACTGTTTTGATTGATCACTTTGTGGGAAACTGCTCACTAGTGTGCACTGTGGACAGTGTAGTGTAGTGTGGGGGCTGATGTCTCAAGCCCACAAGACTAGACGTTTTGCTAAAAGACAATATTGACTGGAGACCTTAGGGTTGTGCTTGCATATAATTAACACTCAAACTGATTGTGCTGAGATTGCTGTGAGCTTATAGGTTGATTCACACTAGACGCCAAGGGAACAGAAGGGACTATGACCATTAACGGAGATGTGTTCACTCTACACAGAAAGTCAACACTTAGTTACTTTTTTAGCCCAGGAAAGTCAGGCTGCGAGATACCACTCGTGATACAAAAAGTTTGAAGAACATACACTGTTGGACAGAAAAAGTGAAGCACCTGGAAGACACAGTGGGATGTCAACGTAACTTTGTACTTGTTTACACCATCGGTGGATTTTTAAGTGATTGGAGTTGCAATTCGCAGTGACAGGTGGAATGATCACCAGAATGCATTAGTATTGTTTGTTTTTAGTGATGTTACCAGGGCTGGTATGGTGTATAAGGAGAGTGAGTCAGATATTGAGTGATCAGTGTGAAGGGCGTGAAGATGTATCATACTTGTGTGAGATGGCGCTCAGCACCTGATGGAGTTCAAAATTGACTTGTACAATCCCGATATTTGTGGGCCTTGTATGTGACAGTGACCCGATGTTGGACTGCATGGGAATGTAAGGGCAGGCATACTCAAGGTTCCAGTTGACCATGCCTGTCCACCATGAGTGAGGATTGCCATATTTTGCACCAAGCACAGAGAGTAACCCTTTCACACCTGAATCTGCCATCTGAAAACAAGTAATGGACTCTCTGAACATCATTTGTCATCCCACACCATTGTTGAGAGAGCAGTAGCATCAGGACTAGGGGAAGATAGTTGCATTTTAGGCTGCCATTAACAACACAACACAAAAGACTTTGTTTGGAGTGGTACCTTGACCAGGAAGCAAGGACTGCTGATTGATGTATGGCATGAAATTATGTTCAGCGATAAATCACAGTTCTGCACTAGCCTGATGACCAGAGTATGGTGGCGACTTGGGGGAGGTTGTATTCTTTCACTGTTTTGGAGAGTTGCAGGGTGTTATTCCTGTCGTCATGGTGTGGAAAGCCATCAAGTATGACTTCTGGTCACAGCTGGTAGTTATTGAGTGAACTCAAATGGTACAGTGTTGTGGTGCCGTTATTCAACAGGACAGTGCTGCCCTGCACCTGGCATGTGCGTCTACGAACTTTCTTGCATGATGCTGAGGTACACCTGTGGCCAGCAAGATCCCCAGATCCGTCACTGATAGAACATGTGGGGGACCAGTTTGGACATCAACTTCATCCCATTGCCAGTATCAGAAATATGAAGGACCATTTACAACAGTTGTGTACCAGTTTACCTCGAAGGGTACATGGTGTTACAGCACTCTTCCCAATCAAACCAGTGCTTGCTTCCAGGTGAGATGGGGGTGCAGCCCAATACTGTTAATTGGGCCAGTACTGCCAAGTTCTTTGTAAACATGACTCAGTTTTGTAATCATTAATATTTCGTTATGTATCGCATACTCTCTCAACCCATGAAGATTCATTTCTCCTCCTCCTCCCCTTCTCAGTGCTTCACTTTTTTTAATTAAATGAATGAACTAGCAATAGTAGCAAAGTTTGTTAATAGCCAAATTGTTAATAAACCAAAGTAAAATTCATAATGGATGTTCTTCACAAATGTTGTGTGGTAAATTTCTCATGTAGTCGAGAACTGAAGTAATTGTGAAAGTTCCATTCTAACATTTTAAAACATCAACATTTGCTTGATGGGGGAAATAAGAGTGTATATACACGCAAGCTAATAAAACAATAATAAGAAGCCTATATACATAGCACTTTTTCACTTTATCCTCTCTGTCTTGCTTTTTTTCTGAATGCCAAATTATCTCAAAAAACTATTTTTTCCTTATATAGAGCTGAATTTTCATGATTAAGAAAGGTATTTGTAATGAAAGTTGTCTCACCTATTTATGCTGTTACTTGTACACAGTGTGGGTTTTGTCATCTTCCAGGTACTGTGAAACCTAAACCATATTTTGCTTTTTTGTATTTCACCTATTTTGTGTAAGAACACTCATGGGAAAAATGTCGTTCTCATACGACCTTCACAATGTGTCTTGAAAATGAAGCAAATAATAAAGATTAAGAAGACACCAAATTCTGTACCATAACACGAGTGAATGCAGTGAGAGTATGTTAACTTTGTCTTTGAGAATCCTTCATGATAAACCTCCATTCTGCCCCATTCTGTTGTTTCATTCATGGTCTGTGTGAATATCAAATTTGAAATGCATTGTGGAATGTTTTAACACCCACTGTGAATTGACCCAGAAGCCTTCCTATCACGGGACATGCAAACACACCTGGATAAGGAGCTGGTGATGTCATAGTGTGCAATTCTGTGTTCCACTACACTGCGGAGTGTAAAATAAAGGATCTGGCATGTCAGATTTTTGCCTTGGGAAGGGAAATGTGGCCAGATGCGACATTGTTTTATGTCCCAAGCAGACCATAGGAGCCACCGTATTTTGTGGAGTTAAACATCATATTTGGTGGGTTTTCTTTCACATGGAGTATGTAGTATGAATATAACCTGGTTCAAAGCATCAGCAAATTGAGTATTTTTCAAAAGCCCATTGTCGTAACTATGATTTGTTATAATAAAATACAGGTAATTACACCTTGGTAGGTAAAGGCTTCATGTAGTTGATGTTTGTAGTGCTATAACTTCTGTGCTATGGAAGTATACCATTTCAGTGCTACAGCACAGTGGTGATCTATCAAAAGCACATTGTTTTGGTACAATTTGCATATTAAGTGTCAAATAATAACCTTAAAAATTGGGTATTTATTATAAATGGTATTTATTGTAAATAATGTATTTGCTGAAATCTTGTCACAAATGCCAGTGACTGGAATGTTTACCCAGCTGGCAGAAATTTTAAAATGACTGCCAGTCTATCAGAAAGTAAATGCAAGTTACACAGTGGAAGTTTCTGCTATTGTGAAACTTTCTATAAAATATATATATTTATTTCTGGGTTTGTGAGTGGGCTCATGTTTGTATCTTGCTAATAAATATCTTTTTGAATAATGGTGAGTAGCTTTGGAAAAAAACTCATCTTCCATTCAAATGAAATTATGAAATTAATCTCGGTTGAATCTTAAAATCTAAGTACATTATTTCAGAGTTTTGGTACTCAATGCAACATAGAGAATATGGATATTATGGATGCACAATCTGACATTAGGTGTCGTACCTCGACTATATTCAATTTAAAACCAAAAATGGAATGAAAATTCAATCGAGTTAGTGAATAATTTCTAATAGTATGCATCTCAGATCATTGTACAGCATTATGTAGTGTTCCTCTACCAGCAATTCATTGTTCAAGCTTTTAACAAGTCCAGAATCTTCTTCATGATTTTCTCCACTCTCCTTTGACAATCACTAATGGATTTTATGCAGCTATTTTGTGCACATCTATTTTCATGAAGAAACTGTGTGGCTTGTGAAACCAAATAAAGCAGACAACTGCTACTAGAGTGAACTGAGAGCACAAATCACGTTAACCAGCTCATCTCATGCTCTGATGGCACTCTCTCTCATGAGGTCAGGTGTCCCGTCTTCACCCACATCAATGTTAGCTGCCTTTTCCTGTGTGAGGATGGCTTAAGTATTTGTAGGTTTAGCACTGTTCACATCTCTCTCCAAACTCTTCAAGCTATAGCAGGCTAGTGTATCATTTGTAGGGTTGTCAGTAAACCCAACTGCCTTTTGCAAGTTCACAGGATAGGGTATTCTAGCCCATGTGAAAGAACATTGGAAGTAATGGACTGAAGTTGATCGAGCAGTGACTTCAGGCCATGGGACACACCCTGCTACTTCTGTGCCTACACCGTCCTACACAAAGTTGGGCTAAATATAGAGTAACATGGAACTTAGAAACCCACGTACTTCCACCACTTTTTATGTAAGGACAATAAGACGCAAAAGTAGAGTATGTGAGGATAGGTTAACAGAGTTGTAAGAAGTGCTGGCTAAAATAAAATGAAAGGATAGATAGGGGTATTATAATTGTTGTGGAAAATGGAAGAGTAGGAAAATTGAAATGGGGGCATGTATTTTATTACAGAAATATAGAAGGTACCAAATTCAGATGTAGGATTGATTTTAAACAAAAAGTTTAAGCCAGTATTATGGGAATTGAAGGAATCCCACACAGAATAGCAGCACTAGTTCTAAAAAGTAAATGAAAGATATTCAAAGGAAGTCGCTCAGCTCTGTGCACCAGCATGTTCACATTCTGACAAGGAGGCAGAAGATCTCTGAGCAGGGTTACAGCAACAGACAAATGACAGCAAATCAGTGCACACTTCACTGCAGAGTGAAAATTTGTTCTCCATCAATGGGAAACTTTGTGTATGAGTGTAGAATTTACCTTGCTCAACATCTTTGTCCATGACACATTCTTTGAAAGAAAGGAAAAGAGGAGAAAATAGAAAGTGGACTTCACAATTACCAAATTGAACTCAGAATGGAATTGGATGTATTTTATCAGACAGTAATTGACTTGTAAGATGCAGAGTAACAATAAAAACTGTGCTGCAAGGAAACAGATTCATCAGGAGGGAAGTCTGAATTGCATATTATCAATGTATTTAACATTAGATTTGTGTACCAGATTTAAGAAGCTACAACTTCAACACCTTAAAAAATTAATGTTATACAGACATAGACAGAAAGGTAGCTATATAACAAAGGTACTGAACATGTACAGCAAAATATATCACGAGCATGAAGAAAGTAAAAGAAAATAATACGTCATGTGAAGCCAGGCACCTATTAAAGAGAAAGCAAAAATTTCAAGCAAAAGATAACAGAAAAATAATTGGATGTCTTAATGAAAGAAAACTGTCCAAAAATGTCTTTTAGAGGATCTTAGAAGATATGAGGGGCATTCAGTAAGTAACGGAACACATTTTTTCCTGAAAGGAGATTGGTTTTGAATGAGGATTCCAATACACGATATTATTCCCTACTCTTTTGGCTACAAATTCCTATCTTTCAACATGAGCTTAGTTCAATGCAACAGCCTTATACCATCTCACTGGGAGGGCCTGTATGCTGGCATGGTACCACTCTGCTGGTCAACATCGGAGCCTGTGTCTTGCTGCATCAATAACCTCCCCATCGTCCATGTGCTGCTTCCCACATCCTTCATTGGGCCACACAGATGGAAGTCAGACGGTGCGAGATCCAGGCTGTAGGGTGGATGAGGAAGAACAATCCAGTAAAGTTCAGTGAGCCTCTCTTGGGTGCGCAGACCTGTTTGAGACCTCATCTTGTCACGGAGGAGAAGTTCATTTGCATTTTTGTGGTACAAACACGCTGCAGTTGTTTCTTCAAGAGGGAAGACATCAAACAGTTGACTTTTGTCTCTGCCATAGTGAATACTTAGATTATGCAAATATATTCTCCTTTGATGCCTGTTACAATATTATGTTGACAAGAGCCTTTACCAGTGGGTGAATACATTTGTGCATTTATTCTGATGTGCACTGAATGCAATCTGGCTTCTGTCTTAAGCCATGGCATGTTTCTGGTTTTTATATCAATTTCATATATGGCAAGAGCCGCTCGGTTCAGCTAATGTAATTTACCACCATGTTATGTAACAAGCGAGTTTGCTTACCTCGCAAATATTTTTCTGCTATTAGTAATATTTTGTTATGTTTGTAAAAAATAATTTTTTTAACTGATCACATACATTTTAGGCCCCACTACTTCTGAAGAAGATATTTTTAGAAATATTGATACCTAGGTAAGGGCTAAATAAACCTGTGGTTTGCCACTGGTTGGCTCATTTTTTCAACCTCTTCAGATTTATACAATTGTCAATTCGCAGCCATGTTTAAGACTTCAGATTTTGTTCAAAATGTAAACTGTTGAACTGCGTATTTCCAAAATTAAAAATTTCCATTTATTTCTTAGATCTTCAAAATTTATATTAATTCATTCATAAATAAAAATGTAATAATAAAATTAAGTAATAGATTAGAATGCAAATCTCAGACAATAGGACAGTGAGAGCCCTTTAAATGAAATAAGCTAAAAATCATGTAATTTTCATGTGGGGAAACTCTTAACATTTCCAGAGAACTTCAGCACCTTTCAAGAAGCTTGACATTTTTGCTGTTTTCCCACTGGTGGAAAAACAGTGTCTTATGAAGCAGCTCTGCTTAGCTGTCACAAAATAAGGCCTAAGAGAAAAAAGAAAAGAGAACATGTCTGCTAATGCTGTTCCGAATTGCACATAGCTGCTTTCGCCTTCAGTAATGGCCCGAAGTCCATGATGGATAAAATCAAAAGCCCGAAATCTGTTGGGCATTGAGCCCACAACTCCTACCGCATAGCTTTGGACATTCAAGCAACTCGTTGGAAGTGGTATGAATTGCCTCAGGAACCATGCAGCGAGTAGATAGGGAGCGTCCTTTTCCTTTATTATTCTGACCTTTTCTGCCAAAATATTCTCAGTCAGGTTGCCATTCCAATATAATAACATTTCTGTCATTGTGAAGGCACCTCTTTATGACAAGTCACATATGATAGGACAAGCTGTCATATTGGAGCACGACCTGATCATTGTGAAATCTCATTCTGATATCAGATGACGTCACATTCTCCAAACTTGTAATGTAGTTGTGCACTTCTAGTTTCTCTTTCACTTCCTACAGAAGCCCACACCCTTCGGTTGATATCCATCGCCATACTCTTCCTGATTCCCTGACACTTGTTTGGCAACTTAAAGTACGTTTTGGTTCACATCTAGCACCTTTTGTAAGGTAAACAAGTAATTTTCCTGTTGATGCAATACAGAAAACTCTTTCGTCAGTGTAAATCTCTCCTCTGAAAAACTACAGAATTCTGCTGACATTTACAGCAGCAAGTGCAAGGTGGGCCTCCCTATGAGGGACAGATAATGTCGCTTTCACAATAGCATTTTTTGCTCTCTATCCATCTTCCCATCAGGGTTATAAATACAAAATCAAATAGGGTTAATGCAGGAGTAGGTTTAATAATGAATAAAAAAAATAGGAGTGCGGGTAAGCTACTACAAACAGCATAGTGAACGTATTATAGTGGCCAAGATAGACACGAAGCCCATGCCTGCTACAGTAGTAAAAGTTTATATGCCAGCTAGCTCTGCATATGACGAAGAAATTGAAGAAATGTATGATGAGATAAAAGAAATTATTCAGGTAGTGAAGGGAGACAAAAATTTAATAGTCATGGGGGACTGGAATTCGACAGTAGGAAAAGGGGGAGAAGGAAACATAGTAGGTGAATATGGATTGGGGCTAAGAAATGAAAGAGGAAGCCGTCTGGTAGAATTTTGCACAGAGCATAACTTAATCATAGCTAACACTTGGTTCAAGAATCATAAAAGAAGGTTGTATACATGGAAGAATCCTGGAGATACTAAAAGGTATCAGATAGATTATATAATGGTAAGACAGAGATTTAGGAACCAGGTTTTAAATTGTAGGACATTTCCAGGGGCAGATGTGGACTCTGACCACGATCTATTGGTTATGAACTGTAGATTAAAACTGAAGAAACTGCAAAAAGGTGGGAATTTAAGGAGATGGGACCTGGATGAACTGACTAAACCAGAGGTTGTACAGAGTTTCAGGGAGAACATAAGGGAACAATTGACAGGAATTGGGGAAAGAAATACAGTAGAAGACGAATGGGTAGCTCTGAGGGATGAAGTAGTGAAGGCAGCAGAGGATCAAGTAGGTAAAAAGACGAGGGCTAGTAGAAATCCTTGGGTAACAGAAGAAATATTGAATTTAATTGATGAAAGGAGAAAATATAAAAATGCAGTAAATGAAGCAGGCAAAAAGGAATACAAACGTCTCAAAAATGATATCGACAGGAAGTGCAAAATGGCTAAGCAGGCATGGCTAGAGGACAAATGTAAGGATGTAGAGGCTTATTTCACTAGGGGTAAGATAGATACAGCCTACAGGAAAATTAGAGAGACCTTTGGAGAAGAGAGAGCCACTTGTATGAATATCAAGAGCTCAGATAGAAACCCAGTTCCAAGCAAAGAGGAGAAAGCAGAAAGGCGGAAGGAGTATATAGAGGGTCTATACAAGGGCAATGTACCTGAGGGCAATATTATGGAAATGGAAGAGGATGTAGATGAAGATGAAATGGGAGATACGATACTGCGTGAAGAGTTGACAGAGCACTGAAAGACCTGAGTCGAAACAAGGCCCCGGGAGTAGACAACATTCCATTAGAACTACTGACGGCGTTGGGAGAGCCAGTCCTGACAAAATTCTACCATCTGGTGAGCAAGATGTATGAAACAGGTGAAATACCCTCAGACTTCAAGAAGAATATAATAATTCCAATCCCAAAGAAAGCAAGTGTTGACAGATCTGAAAATTACCGAACAATCAGTTTAATAAGTCACAGCTGCAAAATACTAACACGAATTCTTTACAGACGAATGGAAAAACTAGTAGAAGCCGACCTCGGGGAAGATCAGTTTGGATTCCGTAGAAATGTTGGAACACGTGAGGCAATACTGACCTTACAACTTATCTTAGAAGGAAGATTAAGGAAAGGCAAACCTACGTTTCTAGCATTTGTAGACTTAGAGAAAGCTTTTGACAATGTTGACTGGAATACTCTCTTTCAAATTCTAAAGGTGGCAGGGGTAAAATACAGGGAGCGAAAGGCTATTTACAATTTGTACAGAAACCAGATGGCAGTTATAAGAGTCGAGGGGCATGAAAGGGAAGCAGTGAGACAGGGTTGTATGTGTATGGAGTGTAGCCATGTATGGAAGTGAAACATGGACGATAAACAGTTTGGACAAGAAGAGAATAGAAGCTTTCGAATTGTGGTGCTACAGAAGAATGTTGAAGATTAGGTGGGTAGATCACGTAACTTATGAGGAGGTATGGAATAGGATTGGGGAGAAGAGAAGTTTGTGGCACAACTTGACTAGAAGAAGGGACCGGTTGGTAGGACATGTCCTGAGGCATCAAGGGATCACAAATTTAGCACTGGAGGGTGGTGTGGAGGGTAAAAATCGTAGAGGGAGACCAAGAGATGAATACACTAAGCAGAATCAGAAGGATGTAGGTTGCAGTAGGTACTGGGAGATGAAGGAACTTGCACAGGATAGATTAGCATGGAGAGCTGCATCAAACCAGTCACAGGACTGAAGACCACAACAACAACAACATTCATCTTCCTTTGGATGGTGAATGACAGATCTACTGCTAACAGCAAGGCTCAAAGCTTTGTGAATTTTTTGTACGTTGAGGCAGTAAGTAGTCTGCACTGAACAGGCACTGCAGGTGGACAAGACAGTGTGGTAGCTGGTAGGCCCAATCATTGCCATGAGATCTCTACAAAAATAATGATATTCAGCTACCTAAAACTATTCTCTGAATTTTAATTATAGCTCTACACAGTGGCCCATAAACAAAATTTCTGCTACACCAGACAAGGCTTTCCGCCCTAGATACTTAGCATCACCCGTGCGAAGCCAGGGTGCGTAGACTGTATAATGTAAAATGAAATGTTTAAGCTATTATGTGCTTTCTGTATTTGAAACTACACCTTGTCAAAGCCTTGCATAGCTTAGGTGATACTGTGCTTGGCACTACTGTACATGCAGTGTTTGGCAGAAGAAACACGTCTGTGAAGCAATGCAATTTCCAGCAACTGAATTATTACATTTGAATGTGATCTGACATTAACAACCAGAGCCAGAATAATCAGAACAGATTTCAATATGATAAGAAGGACCATTGACCGTTTCCTAGTTAATTTCATTTTAACCTCATCAAATTAGGTCTCATTGAGAAGTATGGACTACAGAGATAAACAGCCAATGGCAACCATTTTCACTACGGGGATATGATACGACTAGGACACATTTATGTTCGCATTATGATGTGCGCTCTGTGAAACAGTTTCCAGAGAAAAACTGTTTGAAAATATACAGATGATTCATCTACACTGCTCTGTAGCATGCGCCTTGTTCGAGGAGTATTTCATGCACCTTATAAGAACAAGGGACCGAACAAACCGAGCCTAGGATTCAATTCTGGTACCTAGAGATTTATCATAGTTTTTAATTATTTACAATATCACTTTTATCTGTTACCGTAGTGTCTGTCTCACTTATGTCCACCATCACAAAAAAAGCCTACGTTCCAGTCTGAGTGCCAAGTGGGAAGGTTCTTGTTTATCTCACTTGCTGCATTGTCGGTTGTCTGAAGTTGTCCTCCTTAAGTGTGGTTCTGGTCATCAAGTGAGTTCTAGTGCCTCCACTTCACCTTACTGTTTGTTTTTGTTCATCTACTTGCAGCGGTGTCGGCTGCTCCACTATGTCTATCATGGTTTCCTCGTGAATTGCACAAAAAGGTACTGTGAGATGTACTGTCGAAAAAACAATGCGACATGTGCAGCCCAGGTTTCTAGAAATCCACGACTGGCTTGTAGATACAATTCATGTGAACTCTCATCAAGTACACACCACTTATTTTGACTCAGACGAGTACATGTTTTACGTGAAATTTATGGATCCCTTTCACATTGAAAAATTACTGTCACGACACGGTTCTCAAGTCATGTTCAAGCATTGCGATAATTCCATTAGTATGGTGTCACTCACAGACGCTGAAATTGACTATACCGATGTTTGAGTGTTCAACTTTCCAAAGGACATAATGACTACTCCTTACGGTAAAGTGGAAAATGTTCATCATTAACGTTAATCTATTCAACACAGATTACAGTGTTATAGTGGAATTCATTTCATGGAAATGCATATCAAATGCAGTATTCCATCACATTTGCAAGTATGTGGTTACTGTGTTGGTATCACCTGCACTGGTCAAGAGGGAACCTGCTTTCTGTGTAATTTAAGTGACATGTTCAGTCTAATTGCCTGTGGAGAATGTTGGTATTAAAGCTGTCATTATGCAGCATCAAGGGAATTAACGGTTGCTGATCTTGTTCCTTGCCGTCCTGAAGTCAGACCTACTTTTACTTCCGATCCTAATGACCAAAAAACAGTTCTGATAATTGTGTAAATCAATTTCTGCCTTTACCTCTGCAACAGCATCAGAACGGTTTTGCCCCCAGGTTAGTAAGTGCAACACTGGAAAACAAGCGCTGTTGCTCTCATGATGGCAAGGGGAAGGATTTGGCTGTGCCTTCCTCTGCATTGATTTTGTCCACTGGTCCTCTTGATGATAGAATACCTCCCGTCCATGGTATAGTGAGTGGCAAAGAAGTTATCTCCAGTATCCCTCCTGCTCGTGAAGTGGCTCCTTCTTAGCTACCTTCATGTGGAGAGGGAGTGGTGTCCTCCCCTTCGTCTTTATGTTTTCCATTACAGTCTAAGACGTTACAAAGTCCTCCTGCCCCTCGTCTTCAATCACCAACCGTTTCCTGAATTTGTTGTCTACAGGAACTCCAGAGGAGAACAAAATTAGTGACAAAGTATCAACTGTTTCATTGGTTGTTCCACAGAATGCTTCCACCTTATTGACTGGACCTGCATTACATACTGTGCCTATGACCCATCCCACACCTCCATCTGCAGAGGCCGCCACAACACGTTGCTGACAGAAAGAGCTTATGCAACCTGATGGTCACAGCCAGTGTGCTCCCTGCCGCCGTTGGATAAGCAGCTGCAGCAGCAAGTCGTATACCCCTAGCTTACTTATTTGTTACATAGTTTAATTCTTAATTTCTTTGCATGTTTTCGGGTACTTGCATTGTTTAATTCATAAATTTCGGGCATATTATAGTATTTGAGAGTTGTAGCATCGCGCTTTAGTGTTTCCTTCGTAGATTCTTACTTAAATTGCGTGCAAGTTTCATATAGGAGGTGTAATTTCGAGTCTTAGTTACTGTAATCGTAAATTCAGGCAGATTGTTGCGCAGTCGTTAGGCATTTGTACAGGTTAGTTAATACGTTCTTTGCGTGTTCCCTTGCGTTATCTAGGCACTGACTCGTGGTTCAGTAACTGTTGTTCAACATCGATTAGAATGCTTGCTGTGTTCGGATGAGGGCTGAGTTGGCATCCCTTCGCTCACAGCTGCAAGCGGCGCTGACTTCGGTCGCGCAGCTTGAGGCTGTTGCCAATGGGCACCACTGTGGGGAGCCGGACTTGGGTACCACGGGGATGCCAACCTCGTCCCGTCTGTCCCCAGATCGGTCTGCCGCTGTGGTTGCCCGGTTGCTGCCCACAGTGGGGCTGAGCCCTTGCCTGTGGTTGATTGGGAGGTCATTCCAAGGCGTGGCAGGCAGCGGAAGACGTCTCCGGAGGCTGATCAGAAAGCCTCCCCGGTGCGTCTGACAAACAGGTTTCGGGCACTGTCTCTGGCTGAGCCACATGCAACTGCCTGCCCTTTTTCAGAGGATGATTCTCAGTCTTCAAGGTCCGGGCAATCACAGAGGGTGGGCTTATTGATAGTTGGGAGCTCCAATGTTAGGCGCGTAATGGGGCCCCTTAGGGATATGGCAGCTAAGGAGGGGAAGAAATCAAGTGTGCACTCCGTGTGCATTCCGGGTGGAGTCATTCCTGATGTAGAAAGGGTCCTTCCAGATGCCATGAAGAGCACAGCGTGCAGCCAGCTGCAGGTGGTGGCACATGTCGGCACTAATGACGTGTGTTGCTTTGGATCTGAGGAAATTCTCTCTGGATGCCAGCGGCTGTCTGATTTGGTGAAGGCTGCCAGTCTTGCTTACAAGATGAAGGCAGAGCTCACCATCTGCAGCATCGTTGACAGAACCGACTGCGGAGCTTTGGTTCAGAGCCGGGTGGAGGGTCTGAATCAGAGGCTCAGACGGTTTTGCGACCGTGTTGGCTGCAGATTCCTTGACTTGCGCCATAGGGTGGTGGGGTTTCGGGTTCCGCTGAATAGGTCAGGAGTTCACTACACTCAGCTGGAGGCTACACGGGTAGCGGAGGCTGTGTAACGTGGACTGGGCGGTTTTTTAGGTTAGAAGGCCTCGGGAAAGTACGGGGTGAGCTGCAATCTCAAAGGGTGCATGGCAAATACAGGACGTGCTTGGATCAAGGAACAGTCGGAATTGTAGTTGTAAATTGTTGTAGTTGTGCTGGGAAAGTCCCTGAGCTTCAAGCGCTAATAGAAAGCACAGAAGCTGAAATCGTTATAGGTACAGAAAGCTGGCTAAAGCCTGAAATAAGTTCTGCAGAAATTTTTACGAAGTCTCAGACGGTGTTCAGGAAAGATAGATTAGGCAGAATTGGTGGTGGAGTGTTTGTGTCTGTCAGTAGTGGTTTATCTTGTAGTGAAGTCGAAGTAGATACTCCGTGCGAATTGGTATGGGTGGAGGTTATACTTAACAGCCGAAGTAAGTTAATAATTGGCTCCTTCTACCGAACCCCAGACTCCGATGATATAGTTGCGGAACAGTTCAGAGAAAATTTGAGTCTCGTAACAAATAAGTATTCCACTCATACGGTTATAGTTGGTGGGGACTTCAACCTTCCCTCGATATGTTGGCAAAAATACTTGTTCAAAACCAGTGGTAGGCAGGAAACATCTTCCGAGATTGTCCTAAATGCTTTCTCCGAAAATTATTTCGAGCAGTTAGTCCAGAAACCCACGCGAATTGTAAATGGTTGCGAAAACACACTTGACCTCTAAGCCACAAACAATCCAGAGCTGATAGAGAGCATCATGACTGATACAGGGATTAGTGATCACAAGGTCGTTGTAGCTAGGCTCAATACCCTTTCTTCAAAATCCACCAGAAACAAACGCAAAATAATTTTATTTAAAAAAGCAGATAAAGTGTCACTAGAAGCCTTCCTAAGAGACAATCTCCATTCCTTCCGAACTGACTATGCAAATGTAGACGAGATGTGGCTCAAATTCAAAGATGTAGTAGCAACAGCAATTGAGAGAGTCATACCTCATAAATTGGTAAAAGATGGAACTGATCCCCCGTGGTACACAAAACAGGTCCGAACTCTGTTGCAGAGGCAACGGAAAAAGCATGCAAAGTTCAGAAGAACGCGAAATCCCGAAGATTGGCTAAAATTTACAGACGCGCGAAATTTGGCACGGACTTCAATGCGAGGTGCCTTTAATAGGTTCCACAACGAAACATTGTCTCGAAATTTGGTAGAAAATGCGAAGAAATTCTGGTCGTATGTAAAGTACACAAGCGGCAAGGCGCAGTCAATACCTTCGCTGCGCAGTGCCGACGGTACTGTTACCGACGACTGTGCCGCTAAAGCGGAGTTATTGAACGCAGTTTTCTGAAATTCCTTCACCAGTGAAGATGAATGGAATATTCCAGAATTTGAAACACGAACAGCTGCTAGCATGAGTTTCTTAGAAGTAGATACCGGGTTGCGAAGCAACTCAAATCGCTTGATACGGGCAAGTCTTCAGGTCCAGATTGTATACCGATTAGGTTCCTTTCAGATTACGCTGATACAATAGCTCCCTACTTAGCACTCATATACAACCGCTCGCTCACCGATAGATCTGTACCTACAGATTGGAAAATTGCGCAGGTCGCACCAGTGTTTAAGAAGGGTAGTAGGAGTAATCCATCTAACTACAGACCTATATCATTGATGTCAGTTTGCAGTAGGGTTTTGGAGCATATACTGTATTCACACATTATGAATCACCTCGAAGGGAACGATCTATTGATACGCAATCAGCATGGTTTCAGAAAACATCGTTCTTGTGCAACGCAGCTAGCTCTTTATTCGCACGAAGTAATGGCCGCTATCGACAGGGGATCTCAGGTTGATTCCGTATTTCTGGATTTCCAGAAAGCTTTTGACACTGTTCCTCACAAGCGACTTCTAATCAAGCTGCGGGCCTATGGGGTATCATCTCAGTTGTGCGACTGGATTCATGATTTCCTGTCAGGAAGGTCGCAGTTCGTAGTAATAGATGGCAAATCATCGAGTAAAACTGAAGTGATATCGGGTGTTCCCCAGGGAAGCGTCCTGGGACCTCTGCTGTTCCTGATGTATATAAATGACCTGGGTGACAATCTGAGCAGTTGTTGTTGGCTGTTTGCAGATGATGCTGTAATTTACAGTCTAGTAAGGTCATCCGAAGACCAGTATCAGTTGCAAAGCAATTTAGAAAAGATTGCTGTATGGTGTGGCAGGTGGCAGTTGACGTTAAATAACGAAAAGTGTGAGATGATCCACATGAGTTCCAAAAGAAATCCGTTGTTATTCGATTACTCGATAAATAGTACAATTCTCAAGACTGTCAGTTCAACTAAGTACTTGGGTGTTAAAATTACGAACAACTTCAGTTGGAAAGACCACATAGATAATATTGTGGGGAAGGCAAGCCAAAGGTTGCGTTTCATTGGCAGGACACTTAGAAGATGCAACAAGTCCACTAAAGAGACAGCTTACACTACACTCGTTCGTCCTCTGTTAGAATATTGCTGTGCAGTGTGGGATCCTTACCAGGATTGACGGAGGACATCGAAAGTGTGCAAAAAAGGGCAGCTCATTTTGTATTATCACGTAGTAGGGGAGAGAGTGTGGCAGCTATGATACGTGAATTGGGATGGAAGTCATTACAACAAAGACGTTTTTTGTCGTGGCGAGATCTATTTACGAAATTTCAGTCACCAACTTTCTCTTCCGAATGTGAAAATATTTTGTTGAGCCCAACCTACATAGGTAGGAATGATCATCAAAATAAAATAAGAGAAATCAGAGCTCAAACAGAAAGGTTTAGGTGTTCGTTTTTCCCGCGCTCTGTTCGGGAGTGGAGTAGTAGAGAAATAGTATGATTGTGGTTCGACAAACCCTCTGCCAAGCACTTAAATGTGAATTGCAGAGTAGTCATGTAGATGTAGATGTAGATGTGTGGCGGCACATAAGAAATCTAAGGAAAAAGATTCCGATGGCAGGGGTTCAATGTCTGATTAATCTGTAGACTCTGCAATGGACCTTGATGCTCAGCTGTCTACATAATTCTGTTCGGTTTGTTCCATACATTCCTGTATAACTGTGGTCATTGACCCAAATGTACGTGTTCTTTTTCTTAAACGTTAATTGCGTAAGATCAGAATTGCGATTGGCTTAGCTAATCAGTTCATTTATGATTCACGTGCAGACGTAGTATTCTGAAAGGAGGTTTTAGTTAGGCATTTCTCGTTTTCGTATGATCTTTAATATAGCACCAGAATATTCAATGGGGACTGCCTTTCATGAAGGCATTCCTATTGCTGAGGTGTAAATGTTGGATTCTGGCAGTTGCATTGGTTGTCAGCTTTTTAATCTTACCTTGGTTCTTTGATATGCCCTGCATGGCACTGGTCGCACAGTGGATCATTTGTGTTTTTGTAAAGGTGAAATTGTTTACCTGTTGCTTAAGAGTCCTCCGAGTATTCTGTTGGGTGGTAATTTTAATTGTGTGTTGCACCCTGCAGATCAGTCTCCAAATTTTAATTTCTGTCATGACTTGCATGAATTGTTCCATGCCTTGTGCCTGAGGGACATTTGGATATGTAAATACCTGATGTTAGTTACATTTACCTACTTTACTGATACTTATAGTAGCAGATTAGATAGTTTTTACTTATCAGACTGTCGAAGGGATAGTGTTCTTAATGTTGAAGTCATCCCTGCTTCCTTTACAGATCACTGTGCTGTGACTGCAACTCTCAATCTTGTACGGCTACCTCTCAAATTGTTTCACACTTTGTGGATGATAAATGTCGCTCACCTAGCTGACTCCTCTCTTGATGATGTGTGTGAGCTGTGTGGGAGCATACTTTTGGTTCACTGGGAAGTACTCTTCCATCCTTGACTGGTGGCAAAACTGAGGCTCAGGCAAGCTTTGATACCTTTTTGTGCTGGCAAAGCACCGGACTTTTGGGGAACTAATGAATTTTACTATTCCATCCTGCATGAACTTTATAATGCTGTGGATCACACATCTCTCCCAATGAGTATTTTAGGCATGTAAAGACAAAATTCTTAACCTAGCAGATGATACAATTGGAAAGTTTGAAACTGCTATCCAAGCCACATTCATTGGTGACGGAAGAACTGACTTCCTTATATCATTCGGCATCAGACCCATCATTCATTCTCTCATGAAAAATGGTGGACACATCGTAATGGCACAAGCTGATATAGTGCGTGTCTTAAACCAATACTGTCAACATCAGTGACATCAGTGTGTCCAATGATACTTTTTACTATCCACTAGTCAGCACCTTGGATATGACAGTTACACCTGAACATAATGAGTTTATAAAATTATTGTGGGATAAGCTTCTCAAAAGTCCCTGGGTCTGGATGTACTTCCCAAGGAATTTTACATGCATTTTCGGTGTCTGTTGGGTGCTACCTGTATGTCCCTTTTGAATGAAGTGTTACAGGGCAGAGTAGTGCTGAGCTTGTTCAAAGTGGGGAAAACTGTTTTAATCCCGAAACACCCTCGACTGGCTGCCCACAATGGCTTTCGCCCCATTACTTTGTTAAACTTTGATTATAAGACTGGCATGGGCGATTAATAGTAGGATGCCGGCTCTAATGAAGATGGTTGTTGCAAAACATCAAACTGGATACCTGGTTGTACCCCTCTTACTCCTATAGTCAAGTGTCATGACATGGTTTCTGTTGCTGCTGTAATATATGTACCTTGTGCCCTTGCTGTTTTAGATTTTGATAAGGCATTTGAACATGTTAATCATGACTTTTTGCTTCGAATTCTGGAGACTGTTGGCTTTACTGTTGGTACACGGCGAGTGCTCTCAAATCTGCTCACGGTTATTTCCAGTGGTTGCTAAAGGCCAGTTGATGCCCCCCGATAAATATCCATTGGGGGAATGCCTCAAGGAAGCCCAATGTCAATGACTTGTTTGTGTTGTTTCTGTAACCCCTGCTTTGGATGCTGGCATCCCAGCTGAATGGTTGGACTCATTCCGGAGAGACTATAGCTGTTTGTGCATATGCAGATGACGTGATGGTTCTACACTGCAATCCTGCGGAGATGCCTCAACTGAAGGCTGTAATCAATGATTATTGTCAGAGTTCTAGTGCAGTACTTAATGAAGGTTAATGCAGCCTTCTTACTTTGTGAGGTTTTGAAGACACGGTTGTTCCATTGGCTACTGCAGTGGATCAACATACATCTCTCAGTATCATCATTGATCGTTGTCCACTCAAAGTGGCAACACTCAACTGAAAGTCTGGTATGGACAGAATTCAGGGAGCAATACTAGAACAAGAAAGGTGTTCTCTTACCCTGCTCCACAAACTCTGAATACTGGATACATATGTCTTATGCAAAGCTTATTACATAGCCCAAGTTCATCCACTTCCCTCAACAATGGTGAAGAAACTACAACAGTTGTCTGGTCGAGAATGAAATTTTCACTCTGCAGCGGAGTGTGTGCTGATATGAAAATTCCTGGCAGATTAAAACTGTGTGCCGGACCGAGAGTCGAGCTTGGGACCTTTGCCTTTCACGGGCAAGTGCTCTACCAACTGAGCTACCCAAGCACGACTCACGCCCCGTCCTCAAAGCTTTACTTCTGCCAATATCTCGTCTCCTACCTTCCAAACTTTACAGAAGCTCTTGTGCGAACCTTGTAGAACTAGCATTCCTGGAAAAAAGGATATTGTGGAGACATGGGCACTTGCCCGCAAAAGGAAGGTCCCGAGTTCGAGTCTCGGTCCGACACAGTTTATCTGCCAGGAAGTTTCATATCAGCGCACACTCCGCTGCAGAGTGAAAATTTCATTCTGGAAACAACCCACAGGCTGTGGCTAAGCCATGTCTCTGCAATATCCTTTCTTTCAGGAGTGCTAGTTCTGCAAGGCTCGCAGAAGAGCTTCTGTAAAGTTCGGAAGGTAGGAGACGAGATGCTGGCAGAAGTGAAGCTGTGAGGACGGGGCGTGAGTCGTGCTTGGGTAGCTCAGTTGGTAGAGCACTTGCCCGCGAAAGGCCAAGGTCCAGAGTTCGAGTCTCGGTCCGGCACACAGTTTTAATCTGCCAGGAAGTTTCAGTTGTCTGATCGTTCCTTATGGAAATGACATATCTTTCACGTATGGTGTGCGGTGGTGTCAAAGCCTCCATTCCTGTGGGGGTTGGGCCTGGCTGATATACGAAGGAAGACGCAAATGCTATACATGCGACATATTGTTTTGACGATAACTCAGGAAACTTACACATTCACATCCTGTTTATTTCTCTATGTCTGTTCTGCTGGTCTTGACCCCCCTATTGATGTTGGTTGCATAAATTACAAGTTAAAATGCCTGCATGACTTCTATCTTGTGGTGAGTTGTTTAGCGGCTGACATTTTATGAAGACCTGTCCTCACCATGAAATTCCCAAAGACTCATTGGGAAGGAGTTCCTTGCCCAAATCCCATTGTAAGAGAATCGCCACAAACAACCTGGACCACAGTTTGGTCCAATATCAGTCTTCCGATTTTACCAATGCATGTAGCATGCTAATGGTATAAGGTAGTAAATAGCTTGATTCCAATGAACGAACGAGCGAACGGCTTCCCATATTGGGCATAGCATCATGGATTTATGCAGTCGTCGTACTTCTAGAGATACAATACAACACTGTTTTACTTGTGGAGATCATATGGAAAACTGGTCGTGGATTAGGACACATTTGGCCCTGCTTATTCGATCTTCTGAGATTGTACATGCTACAGACATCATATTCTGCCCAGGTTCTTCCTTCTTTCAACAGTCAAAAACTGTGTTGCTGGGACACTTAATTCATTATGTTGTACAAGGTGAGGGGGAAGATCACATTGACTTCAGGAAGTACTTGACCACGGCTTTTTGGACATGCCTGCTACTGCCTAAATATCGAGACCTCTTCGCCAACACGTTCAGTCTTGTTTTTCATCTGCAGGTGTTGGTTAATTTCATTTTCCTGATGATAGGGTTTTTACGTCTTATGTATGTTCCCATCTGTTTTGCTCTGGCTTGTTCTCTCGTAGTTTCCCTGCTCGTTTTGCTTTGCTTTGACTCTGTATCATTCCAGTTCTGTTGTATAATGTGTAAGATGCAGTAATATACATGAGTGTATATAATCCTTGCAATCCAATTGGAATTTTTCCCTTACGGAAGGCTTCTTTTGTGATTTAGACTGTAGTGTGATTTCGTTGTCTAAGTATTTACCATCCCAGAGACAAAGACCAACTGTTAAAAGATACACGCTCAAGAGACCAGGAAAATTGGGCTGCAGAGGGCGCTAAATACATGTGCGTAAGAACTATGCCTTGCTTGTGTGCATTTTACATTAAAGCAAGAATGAAATTTCCTCCACAAGTCTACTAAAAATGCAATAAATTTACAGGTATATATGACTTATAAAATTTCTAATACATTTGCTGACAGAGTAATACTGTGCACAAATTCAGTGTGCAGAAGCTAGAGTTCTATTTACAACGGACCACTGTTACAAATGCACGTGGAAAGAAAAGCAAATATGAGCTAAAACAACGTCACTAAAAAGAAAAACTTCCGCTTAACTCTATTGAAGCTTAAGCGGAAAGGGAAATTGGAAAGCAGTGGGAGCTATATACATGCACATCTTGCTGATGTTAAGTAACATAATTTTACATTGAAGCAATATGACAATCTCTTATAGAAGGCCAGTAATAAATGCAATAATTTTAGAGGTATTTATTAAATTTTCTGTGAAATATTTATGTACCAGAGTGATACTGCACGTAAATTTAGTACACAGAAGATAACAATTCTATTACAAAAATTACTTCTGCTACAAAAGAGTGGAGGAAAGGATAAAATGGGTAAAGTTACATCACAATATAAAAAATGAGAACATTCTTTTTAACTGTACCAATAAAATTTTTTGTAATACCAACTGTAGGAACATATGTTGAAAAGGCCACAAAAAACAAAATCTAGTGATATGAAATGTCAGTTGCTGAACAGTAGAAGAAGAAATATTTTGAGGAAAGTGGCACATTCACCGATGTTAGCGGAGATTGGTAACCGTATTTTATATGACCACGAGCAGCAGTTTAAATCCATCAAGGAAGTGCTTACTCGCGAGTTGCAACTGATCGTTCAAAATGTTACCGTCTCTCTTAGTGAGATGTTTATAAATTTCAAGTTCTTCTAATAAATCCAATACCCAGTCTTTTATTTCCTTACACAAAAGTACAGTTTCTTCTAATTCCCTGAGAGAATGGTCTGAAATAGGTAAATGTTCATCAAATGAAAAATTATGCACATTTCCCCCTTTCTTACACAACAGATGCTCCTTATATCTGGCTTTAATAGCTCTACTGGCCTGCCCTATATAATAGCTAGGGCAATCTTTACAGAGAAATTTATAGACACCTGAATTTATTAAAAGATCTTGTTCAGTTTTTAATGTATGTACTAAACTTTCCGTCAAACTGCTGTTCACAGAGAAGGTACCTTTACAACTGTATTTTCTAGTCAGAAGATGGCCAGTCCTGTATGACACATTACATAAAGATGGTATTGAAATAAACTTGCAATTTCCCTCTTCATTAATCTTGTTTGTTGTCACCTAATGTTGAAAAATTTTTATTTGCCCTTCTGTTGCTAAGTATCTGGTCGACTATGTCTTGTTTATAACCATTATTGATAGCAAGTCTTAATCAAATTAATTTCTTTCTGAAAATTGTATGGGGAAAGTGGCGTTGTTAAAGCACAACTTATTGCTGAATTGTATATATGAATATTATATATGTCAAGAGCTGCTTGGCTTCAGCTTATGTAATTTACCACCGTGTGATGCAACAAGGCCCACTCCTCCTGAAGAAAATATTTTTAGATAGATCAAAACCTAGGTCAAGGGCTAAATAAACCTTTGGTTTGCAACTGGTTGGCTGATTTTTTTCAACCTCTTCAGGTTTATACAGTTGCTGATTTGCAGTCATATTTAAAATTTTGAAACAGAAAAACACCTTCAGAGTCCTAAAAGACTGTCGCCTTGACTTTACCAACTGAAGGTGCGGCTTTGAACTGTTTCTTTGGAGGAGAGGTGGTATGGCGTCGGTCCATGGATTGCTGTTTTGTTTACAATTTGAAGTGATGAACTCGTGTTTCATTGGCTGTGACAAGGTTGTAAAAAAATTGTAACACTCAGCTTCATAACAAGCAGTCAACTCCACACAGATGATCCTTCGTTGCTCTTTATGGTCCCTTGTTAGACAGCGAGAAACCCAGCAGTCACACATTTTTGAGTAAACCAGTTGGTGGACGAGTGTGTCAGCACTACAGAGAGAGACGTCCAGTTGTGCAGCGAAGTGTTTGATTCTGATCCGTTGATCACCTCAAATGAGAGTGTCCACACGTTCCAACATTACATGAGTCACAGCTATGTACGGCTGGCCGGTTTGCCGGAGATCGGACAGGTTCGCATGACATTGCTACGTTGATGACAGATGCATCGCCCAACAACTCACCATGCTTTTGTTCACTGTCAGGTATCTGTAAAAATTTTCCAAGTGCTTATGAATATTTGCAATGCTCTGGTTTTCCACTAAAAGAAACTTGGTGACAGCTCTCTGCTTGGAACATGTGTCCATTACAGACACCATTTTGAGGGCTATACACAGTGCTAGCACCTATCAGAACTGTGAAACTATAGAGGTTGAAGCAAGAATATTCCACAGTGTCCCACAATAAATTCCGCATTTTTCAATCAAAACTGGCCGAGAAAAAAATAAGGTGCATTACTTGTTGAATGTTCTTCGTACACTGGAAATTAGGTAAGGGAAACAATTGAAAATAGAATATTAAAGACAAATCCAAACTTATGTTAGGTATACAGCACAGTACCTAACAACAGAGAGAAACTTAGAGAAACTTGTACAAGCATTCAAAGATTTATTTTAATGTTGGTGTAGCTCAAGAGAGGAATTTGCAACATAGGTTGTTACTACTGGAGATAATAAGATTGAGGAAGTATTACTAGACGTATTGCACAAAGCCATTGCAGGTATGAAGGAAGAAAAGGTGCCTGGAAATGATATTTCAGTAAGATTGGTTAAAGCTGGTGAGAAGCTAAAACATACAAAAGTTACAAAATTATGTATTGAATGTCTGCCTGGAAATGCAACTGCTCAAAACAGGAATAATAAAATTATTATCCTGTTTCTCAAAAAAGGAGACAGGCAAGACATAAAACTTAGGCATAGAAAGTGGTGAAATCTGCAGTTAAAAAAACTCTTTGGTAATCTGTCTATGGAAATAAAAAGTGTGACAGATAGCAGAAGTGTTTTCAACATCCCCTTCTGTACCATAGAGGAATTCTCCAATTGAAATAATCAATCTTTTTTTGCAGGAAAAGCTTTGTAATGGCTAGCATGTTGTCATATAAATATTGTTTTCAGTATTTGTTCTGTTGATGCATCCTGTGCCGTAATGTTTTTTGTGAATATGATCTATGAAACAAGTAACTAAGTAGCCAAGATATAGACCTATCTGCTTCCTCCCACTGCTGTGCAAGATATTAAATTATTACTAATCACACATAAAATACATTGTATTTGAATCTTTCAGAACAAGTTGTATTTCAGAACCACTAAGCACCTTTGATAAATAAATCTTTATCAACTATTGATTTTGATCATTCAATCGTATCCCTCTATCTTAACCTATATATAATTGCATCTATGGCAACATTTTTACTGTGATGTTAAAAAAATTTAAAAAATGAGAACTGTCTGGTGCCACTGTCGTTAATAGTAAAATTCATTGTATATCAACTGTGAAATCCATTGATATAGTTCTTCATACACAAGATATAATGAGGTTCCATATTATGTGGAGTAACCCGCCCTCCATCTCTTGAACACTATAAAAATTTATAAATACATGCTGCACATATTTGATCTTGAAACCCTAGAAGTATTTATAGATAAAAATGTAAATCATCTTAAGAGGTGAGAAATTTTGCCTGTATATTGAAAAATGTCTTTGTCTGTGTAATGAAAAATGTGGTCTCTGGCAAATTTACATCCTGTTTGACCTGGTAGAAACTTCTAATGAGAAAGTTGTTAAGAAAACTATAAAATTAATTTTGGTATCATGTGAGACATCATTATTATATAGGCTCATCTGTGAATGCAATTTATTTACAAGACACTCTGTGCATGGTATCATATGGTAACTGACATCCACCGCCAGGGTTCATGCTTCAACGGGCTTGTCTTAATAGGACTGAAAATATTTCCTATCTCCCAAATAGATTATATTTGCAGATATTAAATACTCTTCAGTGACCACACCTGTCATCCAAAACAATGATATACAAATATGAAAGAGTACAGGAAACTGCAGTATCTCAGAAACATAGAAGGATAAACGAGGAAAAAAAAGAATGTAATTCTTCAGAGGATGTATGAAGTGAGACTTTTACAAACACTTTGTTGACTGTTTACCATAAGTGCTTTTGAATCCTTCAGTTTCAGATTTAAAAAAAACTTTGCAGAAACTGTGAACAATAAACACTATAAGGAAAAAAATTCTCGTAGTCATGTAGCTTGACTAATTAACAGCAGTTAAACACTAAGTGATGTTTAAGATTTTATACATGCTTAAATTTGTTCATCCTGTGATTCTGATTCAAGTTCACTGTTAGTGTTCTCACTGAGTCATATTGAAATTGGTTCCAATGCAGCATCCCTAACACACTGTGTAGCATAGCCCCCCCCCCCCCCCCCCAAATCCTGATCTTTTACACATTTGACACAATCTTCTTTCATAGCATTATCCAGCACTTGATTTGTAAGGCAGTCAACAATGACAAACTTGAAAGTTGTAACCCTTTTTGTTGTATCGTATTTAGCTTGAACCCATATCAGCTCAATAGGATTATACTATCAGTGCTATGGCAGAAGTCACACATCATGTCCCATTTCCTTTGCAGTGTGCTCCATTTCATAGACCTCCTTCCCATCTCGTATCTCTTGCTTGTATTAAAGCTCAACCCCAGTTTCAGTGGGTGAAAACTGAACTTTTTTTTTCCTTAAGCAGATCCACAATGTCTGTTTCACGCCAGTTTGAAGATAGTGGTTTGGCAGCTTACATTATCTATTACAATAATGCAGCCTTTCCTCCAATGAGCACAACAGATCAGTGAACCAATTATTGAAAACGTGCCGTTCATTTGTGAATGATTATCAAATTTGGCAGAACTCTTACAGCTACGAAACACAAGTTTTGCTCTTGAAGTAAAACCATTATTTGTGGACGCAGCATGAGCAGCAGTGAGTTGACCACCTTGACCTGTAGGTACTTTCAGGCCACTATCTCCTTTGGAGTTATGCCAATTATATTTGTTTGTGTAGTTTTGTGAAATCCAAGTTTCATCCACATAAATCACAGGATTATTGTCCTTTGTATTCAGTAAATGCATAGTCTGCTTTGTAGTTCTTGAGGTGACAACATTCCATTTGTGCCCATCCTTACATTTTCTTAACTAAAAACTGATGTGTTTTAGAAGGTGGAGAATCTACGTTTTGGAGTCCTCATACTGTTTTGTGTTGTTTGTCGCGGGCTTTATCGAGTGTAGGATACTCTCATTTATTGTAGAATTTTAACACAATCCTGCAGTCTACTTCTTTATTAAAATTGTTCATTTGAGTAAGTCTACTTTCTTGTTTACATCCCTTTCATAGTAAATCAAAGACTGTGCTCACACCTATATCCTCTGAAAAAGTTACATGTTGCACAGTTCTTTCTGAGACTTCACATGCTTCTGCCATCAGTTTTTGTGCTTGAGCAAAGTTAATGCTCTGTCAGGCTTATTTGACATGACCAAGTTTGTTGAAAACTGGAAGGCATTAGATATGACATATTTAGTTTGTTATCTAATGTCCATTTGAGCCTGGCATATGCTAAGAGGATGTGGGCTATCACCAATGCTTTGCATAGTAAAGTGCTCTTCAGTATCATTTATAATTATCTGTAAAGCAGAAAAACTTCATGAAACAAAGCATAACCAACCACATGGAAGTGGTAAAACACAGGTAAAATGGGGTAACACGTAAGGGGAGAACATGGACAACCTTGAGCTGCCTTTTTTTCATGACAGCAACTGCGCTAGTAGTTGACAGCTGAATGAAACAGATACATCAGTGGGACAGTAAACTGTAAACCTATTTCATTCGTTGAAACAGAAACAATGCTAATGGTTTCAGTCTGCAACTATCAGAGTCTGTAATGAGTAGAAGGTGGAAAAAACTACACGTTTTCATAGAAACTGCCAACATTTTATTTGAATGCATATTGAACTACTGTTGTGTCAGAATGCCGCAGTTACATTAGATATTCTGGAAGATGTACTTTAACTGCAAATTTCAAGGCACAATAGTTATGATACTGATGTGACAGTGAATATTTGTGTTTCAGGAGACGACAGCCCTTCAGGACTCGTCGTGGCACTGTCTGTAGCTATAGGTGTGTTTGGATTCCTTTTAATCTTGTCCACGGCTGCGTATTTTGTGTTACGCCAGCGCTTGGGTAGACGACGCAGAGCCCCGGATCACCAGGAACTCTCTCTCCAGGGACCAATTATTGAAGTGGTGAGTGAAGGCACAAGGTAGTCTGCCAGTATAAAATGTTTTAGTGAAGTTATCTGCTCTCATGAAGCATAAAAAGGATGACATATTGCTCAGTTGTAAACTTATAATCTAGATGTATTATTCCTGTAGCAATAGCTTTTGTAGCTCATCATTCGCTTCTCTTGGTCTCAATGTTCAGTTCACTAACACACAGTACGTGTTGTTCTGTTTGTATCTTTCCTTTTGGTACCTTTCTACTGGACAGGTTGTGTGGAAAACTTGTGACTGTGATGGAAAATATATGCACATCCTTAATTTTCAGTCTTAAAATATACTCAGTGTTCATTATGGATTGCCACTAGGCACATAGGAATTTGCTAATGGGAGTAATGAATTCTGTACTATGCATCAGCAAATGTGGCAACTTGTGAGATTCCACTTCGTTGCTCACTTCCCTAATAATTACTCCTCACCTCATCAGTGATGGATTGTTTCATCATTAGTAATGTTTGATGATTGGTTGGGTGTAGTTCATTAAGCACAATGGGCACATGCCACTATTAATTTGTGATACACTTTGTCAATAGATATTATTGAATTATAGCAACAGAATCGTGTCACTAGATCTGAACTTTCATGAATGCTTCAATCTTGGACAAAATTCCCTACTTGTGAATTACTGTTCAATATTCTTCCAACATGCAACCATAAAAATTCAGTACACTTCTGGATTTGCTTTTGAATGTTTCCCCTGACTGAGTGCTTGCGCCCAACCAGATCTGTAGACTCCACTTTAACAACTGCTGTGCTGGTGTGCACTCAGTCACGAACAACCTTATAACTTGCTATGGAGTCCAAAGATACTTAACTGCAAGTTGTCACACGTCACAGAGGTTGTAATTGTTCTCCTATTTTCCTTTTTGTCATACTTCCCACACTCGTCTAAAACTCTTCCCTGCACATGCCTAGTGAAGTTGCCAAACTGCACCTTTGAACAGTACTGTCAACAGTGTTGTCTGACACACATATGAGACGGCCGTTCATAATGCTTACTTAAGAAAGACGCATTAGTGCAATCTGCAGTGCTGACAAGATTTCTCCTTTTGTGGGATTGTCTCCAAGATAACAAATAAATTAGTACATCTCGTACATACTACCTTCATTTGACATTTTGTGTCTTGTAACTCGGTCATCTTAACTCACAAAGAAGAGTAGCAAGAGGACATGAAGAAAACCAAAGATGACTCCGCAAATGAACTGTCCTTCCATGCAGTGAACACGCGATTAACTGATAACTGCAACCAAATTCCAAAGACGTTCTGCTGCTGAAGGCAGGAGTGATTTGCTCTGTTGCCACATAATCCATGTTGACAGTAGTCATCTGTTTGGTGTTTGTTGCTACTTAGGATGCTAGCAGGATGGCAGCTGTGGTAGAAATGACTCTTTTGACAATAGTGTATGCTTAAGAGTCTTGGACCTTTCTAGACTGAGTGAAAGATTTCTCATTGAGTTGCAGATGAAGGGAAAACAGGAGGGAGAAAACTGACATTCCAATTCTGATTCCAGACACCACTTTTGCTGTTCCCTGGAGTAGTACTGAGCACAATACAGATGCGGTAGCTTCTCCGAGGAAAACAGTGTTACGGACATGTGCTTCTTGAGTGCACATAACTTACTTTTAGAAGTAAAGGTGACAACTTATTGAATAATAAAGGCGTTGAGTTGTCACCAGACACACAAACAAGACTGAAAACTACAGTATATTCCAAATGAATTCTTTTAGGAGTTAGAGTACATGTATGCACATTCACATGCACATATATGTGTGCTCATGCCAACCCCCCCCCCCCCCCCCCCCCACACACACACACACACACACGTACGTGGTTAAGCTACGGCTATCCTCAATGCTAAAGATTATCATAAGAAAGTGGATATCTGTTACTGGAAGATAGAACATACCAGATTCTCAAACGGGATACCACACTGGCATGGGATCTATTAAACAACTGTGGCCTCTCTGATGAACTTGGAAAAAGCTTAAGGTCACAGTACCTAGGTCACACAGGTTATGTGGTCTGCCTAAAATACGTATAGATGGTGTACCACTGAGTCCATTTGTGTGTCTCCTACACACATACTGGCAGAGTAGTTAACTAAACTATTAGTACCTATAGTCAGTCACTGTGGACATCAAAGGACATCATATTAAAACCTCACAAATGTTTTTTAAAATATCATAAAGCAGATGAGGATAGTCCCAAATGAAGTTGTGGTCTGCCTCCTCAGTGTGGTCTCTCTTTCTATGAAGCTACCAGTGGAAGACCCATTAAAACTATTGGCCACTCATTTTTCCCCAGAAATTTTGAAGTTGTTTTGACACACCTTGATGACTACTGATATTTTGTGCTGCAGAAATTGTTATGAAATGACAGTTGCAACAGCCATGGATTTGCCAGAGCTATTTTTTTCATGGAGGATTTTGAAGAATGGGCATTAAACAGTGCTTGCTTACATCCATCCTATTTCTTCACGTGCATTGATGATACAGTTTTAATCTAGCTGCACGGCAGTGAGTCACTGCAGCAGTTTATCAACCACATGACTGGTATACATCCAATCATTAGGGTTACAGTGGAGGTGCAGAAGGATGGGAAGTTGCTTTTCTTAGATGTGTCATTTGAACGAACATAAGCTCAATGGGCATAACTTCTACCATCAAGCTCAGAAGAGAACTATGCTGAACACCTTAATACACAGAGCCAAGACTATTTTGGACAAGGACTACATCGGCTCAGAACGAGTATTCTGTCCATGAAATTACATGAACACTGTTGAGGAAACTGAGACAAAACACCAGTAGAATGAGCCAGGGGGACCGACACACAGTGCGGCTTCCATTCTGCAATGCAACAACTATTAAGATTGGTAGAGTCCTAAATAGGTAAGGAACTGAACCAGTCTTCTGGCCCCCCAGGAAAAGTAAAGAGATATTGTGACCTGTTACAGATAGTCTCTGTCTGAGAGTACCAGGAATTTATACTATTCTTTGCGAGTGTGGCTGAAATTCTGTGGACCAATTTGTACAGATTATTGTCTATTACTGTGTTGAGCATTAGTGTCACTGTAAATACAGGAATCTCAAAAAATTTGCAGTGGTCGAGCACAGCGTGCTAAATACATACACGAGTTTTCTTAATAAATGAGAATTCTTCACACATTGAACTATTGGGACTCTGTGATCAAGGAAGTAATTGATGTTATACTATGTGAAGACAGCTGTAGTATAGACACTAGCTGTGCACTTACCAATGCACAGAAGCTTGCATTCAATAAAGCTAGTGTGAGCTATGCCACTGCGAGTGGCACTGGATACTGAGTGCAGTTGTAACCTACAGAGATAGTGCACCACCTCAGTACAGGCAGTTTCCTTAATATCACTATGATATAGTCCAGCCAATTGGGTGTTGTCATCTGGGCATAGAAATTGCAGCCTCGCCAGTTTTATGACAGTTGGACTTAGCCCATGACAATGACGGCAGTTTCCTTAATATCACTATGATATAGTCCAGCCAACTGGGTGTTGTCATCTGGGCATAGAAATCGCAGCCCCACCAGTTTTATGACGGTTGGACTTAGCCCATGACAATGGTGGCACATGCAATCTTTGAAAGCTCAGAATTTTATCTGAATTTTACAAGGTGAGGAAACCAAGATCTTTTTGTCTGGGGACTCCATCATGAAAGACTGTATAGCTGTCAGTTGTTCTGCAATTTACACATCCCGATAAATGCAGCTGTGCTTCTCCAGAAAGAAAGAGCACTTCAGGATCATATTCTTCATCAAAGAAGGACTGCAATAGTCAGTTGCAGTATTGACTTCAAGCAACAGTTCCTCAATCGGTCAGTCAGTGCACTAAAGTTGGTTGGTTGATTTGGGTTAGGGGACCAAACAGTGAGGTCATTGGTCCCAGTGGATTAAGGAAGGACAGAGAAGGTAGTCGGCTACACTCTTTCAAAGGAGCCCAAAGTGATTTAGGGAAATCACAGAAAACCTAAATCAGGATGGGCGGATGTGAGATTGAACCATTGTCCTCCCGAATGTGAGTCCAGTGTGCTAATGACTGTGCCACCTTGCTTGGTGCACTAAAGTTACTTCACAAAGTTCCAGCTCAAGTTTGTGAACAGATGCTGCTGACATGCTGATTTTTGTGGATGCCTTACCAAGGTATTGCTAACTCACCTAGTTTGGCTACAATCATTACACCACCTGACAGAGTCCAACAAAAGTTTGACGGACACGCTTCAACATATGCAGTGATCAGAGCCTGCCTTCCTTGTATTGGTTCCTGCACAACATTGGGCATTACACTTGGGTTATATGTGAAACACTCTATGTAAAGAATCCACCCAGTATCTTATTTGCTGCCGAACTTCAACAAGTTGTAGGAAATCCAGTGCATCACCATCTTGATCTTATGAAGACGAGACATATTTGACACTATACATAGCACAGTCGGCTCACATTCCCCTCGAATGTGCTTTGTTGACTCCACATCCCTGGGCTGCTGCGTCCAGAACTCCACTCCACACCATTTCTGTGTGTTCTGCAACAAAAACTGTCCTATTTATTATGTGATGTGACATGTAGTCACCATATGACTGAAAACAGAGAAGTGTCCCAAACCAACACTTAACCCTTTTCTGAACTTTAGATACTCAATTGTTGTTGACTAGTTTACTGAAGAAGGCCTAAAATGCTATTTAATTGTGACAAGTGTCAAGGCACATTACAGAGAATAAACGTTTTTGTAAGACTGAATATGTAATTGTTCGCGATGACAAGCTATTGAAAGTGAACTTGAACCATGAAAGACAAGTGTCATATTTGTTGTTCAGGATCATATCTATTCTTATCCAGTATGACAGTTTTATAAATTTCTGCAGCTGTTGGGATAATACATGAGAACAACTGATCATTGATCATTGATAATTGTGGATGTTCATTACGAGAAATAATGTACTATAATCCATTCAGTCTAAGTATAAACCTGATGTAAACATTGCACTATGTTTTCTTCCACGTTTGCTGGAACCTCATTTGATTTCCATTTCACGTGGGACTACAGCCAAGCTGTCTCGAGTACAATAATAAGGGTACGTTCTGTGCTGTGCGTTGTGTGCACATCGACTTAACGATAATATGGGCCAACAGCTTTACCGACGCATTTAACTTGGACAGCTCTGGCCAGTCAGCTGGTACAGCTAGCCTGCAGTGATGTGGCCAGTTGCAGTTCACACGTAAAAAGAGATGAGCAGAGGAGCAGTACAACCTCGAGTGTCATTTAATTTTTTAGCAGAATGAAATAATACACTGCAAATCGCCCACAATACGCTCCTTGGATGACTAGACGGAAACTGCAACATGTTATCGTTTTTAGCTAATGTACTGTTGTAATTAAAAACAAGAATGATGAAATTCCTGACATAACCACACGATAAGTTTTCTGCATACGTTGTGTGTGACATAAGAGAGTATTGAAGGATTTCACCGTATAGTTAAATATTGAAGCCACTGAAGGTATTAGTTTACGGTCAGTTGTGTGGTAATCTCTTAGCTCCTTCCTTATCCGAATCCGAGAAATACATTTCACTTCTGGAAGTGTCGCCTCCTATGTTGATAAGAAGCCTATCAACAACAGAATCCACAAAGCCAACCAGGTGCAGCATTTTCTCTTCTTTTATGATGATCCGTCCTATATCCCACCAGCTTTTGGCAGTGACATGTGAAAAAGCTGTGTGCATTAGTTCCAGTACATCTGGCAGCTTAACAGTCTTGTTACTTCTCGGGCCAAATCTCGCAGCATGTCTCCAGATCAGTTTTGTTGGGTTCATATTGTTGTAATGGTGCAGTGGCAAATGTAAAAATGCAGCATTTGTATGATGTGCTCGATGCTGTGAAAATGATTGTTTTTCATGTTTCTACGATACTTCTGTACCTCTGTGGTATAAAACTATGGACATAGTCCAAATAAAGAGGAATTGGTTTTTAATTTTTACCTTAAAAGTTAAATTATGTTTTCTTAATTTAAACAACTTTTATGAACAGTCTTTCATAAAACATCGATAATTAAGGATTTGTGTTTGAAATGGAAATAGGAATTTTGCGTGCAGTATGTAATTAGAAACAAGACGACGTGCATTATTCATAAAAAATGATGAGTTTTATAATTGTGAGATGTAGGTATTTCAGACTGAACGAGAAAAAGTCATTCTGGGGAGATTTGAACCAATACACGAATAACTGCATTTTGTTAACATTCCATTACACTCCCGACTGTGCTACACATACGATGTGGATTTGTTTGTCAACTGCATTATATACAAAACTTAAAAGCCAATTATCTCTGAAAACTTATGAAAAACATTAAGAACAGCCGACTTCTCAGCACTTTTTATCCATGTTCCACATGCATGTTTCACTAAGGAGCAGAAAGCAGTCTCAGCCATTTTCATACTGTGCATTACCAGAGTGACAATGAGAGCACAACGCTGCAGCCATTGACCCTGTTTCCACAATCATGTTGTATAAATGGAGATGATGTCTTAACTACTGACGACGCCTTTGGCATTACTGTTTGGATTGGAAAATTGCGCAGGTCGCACCAGTGTTTAAGAAGGGTAGTAGGAGCTACAGACCTATATCATTGACGTCAGTTTGCAGTAGGGTTTTGGAGCATATACTGTATTCACACATTATGAATCACCTCGAAGGGAACGATCTATTGATACGCAATCAGCATGGTTTCAGAAAACATCGTTCTTGTGCAATGCAGCTAGCTCTTTATTCGCCCGAAGTAATGGCTGCTATCGACAGGGGATCTCAAGTTGATTCCGTATTTCTAGATTTCCGGAAAGCTTTTGACACCGTTCCTCACAAGCGACTTCTAATCAAGGTGCGGGCCTATGGGTTATCGTCTTAGGTGTACGACTGGATTCATGATTTCCTGTCAGGAAGGTCGCAGTTCGTAGTAATAGACGGCAAGTCATCAAGTAAAACTGAAGTGATATCAGGTGTTCCCCAGGGAAGCGTCCTAGGACCTCTGCTGTTCCTGATCTATATAAATGACCTGGGTGACAATCTGAGTAGTTCTCTTAGGTTGTTCACAGATGATGTTGTAATTTACCGTCTAGTAAGGTCATCCGAAGACCAGTATCAGTTGCAAAGTGATTTAGAAAATATTGCTGTATGGTGTGGTAGGTGGCAATTGACACTAAATAACGAAAAGTGTGAGGTGATCCACATGAGTTCCAAAAGAAATCCATTGTTATTCGATTACTTGATAAATAGTATAATTCTCAAGGCTGTCAGTTCAACTAAGTACCTGGGTGTTAAAATTACGAACAACTTCAGTTGGAAAGACCACATAGATAATATTGTGGGGAAGGCAAGCCAAAGGTTGCGTTTCATTGGCAGGAAACTTAGAAGATGCCTCAAGTCCACTAAAGAGACAGCTTACACTACACTCGTTCGTCCTCTGTTAGAATATTGCTGCGCAGTGTGGGATCCTTACCAGGTGGGATTGACGGAGGACATCGAAAGTGTGCAAAAAAGGGCAGCTCGTTTTGTATTATCACGTAATAGAGGAGAGAGTGTGGCAGATATGATACGCGAATTGGGATGGAAGTCATTACAGCAAAGACGTTTTTCGTCGCGGCGAGATCTATTTACGAAATTTCAGTCACCGACTTTCTCTTCCGAATGCGAAAATATTTTGTTGAGCCCAACCTACATAGGTAGGAATGATCATCAAAATAAAATAAGAGAAATCAGAGCTCGAACAGAAAGGTTTAGGTGTTCGTTTTTCCTGCGCGCTGTTCAGGAGTGGAATGGTAAAGAGATAGTATGATTGTGGTTTGATGAACCCTCTGCCAAGCACTTAAATGTGAATTGCAGAGTAATCATGTAGATGTAGATATAGATGTAGATGTTTTATTAATCTCCATCGCCGGATGTAATTTTAGATATTTTACTTCTGATGAAGGTATATTTATGTATACCGAAACCTTGATCAAGAATTTCAATGAATTTTTATCCTGCAACTGTTTTGGCTGTCATCATTTATTGTGAATAATTCCTATGTAATCTACTATCCACCACACACGGACATGGCTTTTCAATATTGAAGCAGTTGTCCGTGTGACTGTAATTTTTATGTTGTACATAAATCCTCAGAAAACCATACATCAGTGCAACTAAATACCTTGTTCTGTTCAACACATCTGTTATTTCTTGCTGTGATGTAGATCAAGTCACTTACAGTGACAAATATGGCAACATGCTGACTGTTTACATGATTTTTTGAGGTTTTTTCCTTGCCTAAGAGATTTACACTTAACTATTTTCAGTCTGTCTTGAAAAACACACACACACACACACACACACACACACACACCAAACTGCTACACATTAGAAATTCTTTTACCTAATAAGAGTTGTCTCACTGATATGATTTCAGTTTGTATTTGAATGTTATTTTATTATTTATTAAATCTTTTACTCTACTGGTAGACTGTCAAGAGATTTTCATGGCTGAATACCTCACTCCTTGCAGTATTATATTTATGAATATCACTACTGTTTTCAAACTGCGATTGATTATTGACGGCAAAGTTCATAAGACAGTAACTATGCTGTAAGGCTGTTATTTGTATGCCCAACTATTTAAAAACTGTCTACAAGATGTTCTAGAGTGAACATCACATTTTAACCTTATTACAAGCTCCTGTGCAACAAACACTTTCTTCGGTGACAGGTTACTGAATAATATGATGCTATAGAACATTCATAAATTAAAATAGGAAATTTAAGTCAATTTTTTGATATTTTTTGTCTCCAAAATCTGATATCATTTGTAGGGACAAGAAAAAAGCATTTTATTTTATGGCCAAACTCTGTGTTATATTTTTGCCACTTTCAGTCTTATTTTATTCCATAATTGGTGTTATTTTTGCCCTATTTCTTATTTTTCAAGTAGTTAATACTATTACCAAATTCGTTATTATTTATTTGCCAAATGTGGTGTACATTTTGCCAAATGTGGTGTATTTGCTTTCCAAATTTGATGTACTATTTGCCAATTTCAGTGTATTTTTCTCCCACATCTGATATCTCGATGTTGTTTTTGCCAAATACAGTGTAATTTTTTGTGCCATTTCGTTTTTTTTTTTTTTTTTTTTGACAAATTTGGTGTTGTTTACATTGCCCAAATTACATTTTATTTTTGCTAATTTCTGTGCTATTTTAGTTGTCACGTCAATGTTTGTCGTGTGGGAAATGAGCTGTCAGTTTAAGATAACAGTGAAAATATCTAACTTTCCATGTGGTCCAGACTCAAAAGGAAAATTTAGGAAAAAGCAGAATCAAGGAAAACGTTGAAACCCTCAAAATATGAGCAAAAGGATATGTAATTGGCATACATGATTTTTAATCATAATCCTGTCCAATACCGTAAGTCTGTATAAGTGAAGGAATGAAACATACAATACAATATTTGTACAATAGTAGATGGTAATGAATTTAATCAGTTATTAAAAAATCACAGATGTCTAACAGCAAGTAAAAACTTGTCAAAAAAATTGAGATTTGTATCTGGGTACAAGATAATTTCCAACATGCTATGGCGACAAATTATGCATCAAAACACGTTTTTGAGAGATCCTTCATTTGTGCACACCCAGGAAAAAGCAATAATCGATGAACGTGTTGAATTAAACAGGAAACTGTGAAAGGCGTCTGAGTGTAACATGTGAGGGTGTGCGTTTTCCTTCTTTAGCGTATTGCTCCGCAGCATACTCTGGTGATGCGAGTATAGCAAGCTCTTGTGTATTGCTTGTAAATTTTTGTTTGTTCATTGTGCTGAGTGATTGGTTGAAGTGAAGCGTTCTGCAGTATTGCCAATGTATGCCATATGCACTTCGAACTCGTTGCTCGCTATAATGTAAACACAGCAGGTTTTGTGAAAGCATATGTATATATAGACAAGTTTTCCTTCACATTACGTACTTGTTTATACCAGTGAGTATGAAATAAAGTTAAGCCTGCTGTGATTTCCATGTTTCGCTGTCCCACCAGTCCATTATATTTATAACAATCTGTCTGTCATCACAACACATTAAACGCCATTCAGGACTGCAACAAAGACAAACAGGCAATTACACAACTGTTCACTGAATGTGTCCTGGTAATTGTGGTGCTGCACATAGCAAATGGAGTAGCCTACGTTTGCTGCAGTTGGTAGAGGCATGATATGTTCTGGATTATGTCGACAGGCTCCGAGCATGGTAGCGAGGTGCACATGAGGTATAACTATATAAATTAAATCTGAGTGGAAGTTGCAGTCACTCCACTTGCTATACACCAATCACATCAGCCTTAATTTGAAAAAGCCACCAAGTAAGCTTGCTGTTTATCACTTTATATGGTAGAAGTGGCTGTATTAGCATGACGTCACCATGCTATACAGCTGTTGGTTGAAGGTGGAAAACAAACATCAGAGGTATTACATTTCAGTTTATTTCACCTTCTAGGCTATAAAAAAATGAAAGAACCCTCAAAACTGTGTGTATTAAGGTATGATTTGTGGCATTAGCATGTTGGGAAATGGCACAATTACCTTGTACATAATTGGCAAAAGTGATAGTCTTTTCAGTTATATACCCTACAGTATTTCCTAATAGGTCTATTACATGACATAAAATTTTGAAATTTCTTTCTTGTTCGTTTACGGATTTGCGATTTGATCATGTCAGTTGATGTTGATTGTCAGTAAAATTGCTACCTAGGAAGAGAATGTTTTATAGCTTCCTTGCCTGTTTATAATTTATAATCCAGTACTTTAGGAATTTTGAATGTTTTGTAGGCTAAGGTCTGTAAACCTAGTGAGCTAAGCAAAGTGTGTTAGTGTGGTTTGGTGGCTGCGCTGGCCGTTGTGTGACTAACAAGTCACCAGCCAATAAAAGCTCACTAGCCAGAAATGGCTGATGTTTCCTTGATTCTGTCTGAGCATATTCTGTGAAAGTCAGCATTTGAATTTAAAAGGTTGCCAATTGATATTGTTGCTAAATACAGTACATGCAAAAAGATGAGACTGAGTTATAAGTGGCAAAAAAAAAAAAAAAAAAAAAAAAAAAAAAAAAAAAAAAAAAAAGGTGGTGGTGATTGTCCCCCTTCATCACGTAATAGCTTGGTCCAGAACACTTTGCATTGATTGTCATGTTTTTACATTGCTGCCACAACCTAGCAGTAGTTGCCCCCTTCATCACATATTGGCTTGGTCCAGAACACTTTGCATTGATTGTCGTGCTTTTGTATTGCTGCCACAACCTAGCAGTGGTTGTAAATAATTGCCCGATGACGCTGAACAATGCAATTTGGGTTGGCAACACTAATTGTGGATTACGTCAGCATTTCCTCTGTCACATCTCCCCTCTATGCAATGGCCAAAAATATTCCTTTGACTCCACCACCACCTGCAGTGTGAACCGTCTGCGTTTTGTGCAACTTGTAACTTGTTTAGTCTCATCAAATGTCAATAGGACAAAAACGGGACGAAGTCAAGTGAGATATCGAGTAAGAATGAAGAATCGAGGTAAACCTTACTAGGAAGAAATGAAAAATCATGGAATTTATAGCATTGATCTTATGGGTTTTTCACAGGGGTTACAAATTTATGGCATGGAAGTGTGAAAACATAAAATCAGAGAATGTAAAATCAAGGTTACACTGTATAGACACCACAAAAGTCTCCTTGAGGAGATTAGAAGTCATAATACAGTTTTAATGTTCAGTAACTATCAGCTACGAATATTAGTAAACTCCAGTCCTCAGATTTATAACATTTTTATGCAGCAAAACTACAAATTTTGCAATAGCTCATAAAATCACTGCTTTGACGAAAAACCATTAATTTCACTTTACTTTTCCTGTTTTCATTTTCACATAATTTTCCTGACCATAGTTATCTATAATGTGGAAGCTGTAGAGCTTAGATGTTTGAAAATATCTTTAACATGTGATTTCCAGAAAATTTAGAATATTCTGTGTCATCTATTGACCTCCATGCATTATTTGTCATAGTATGGTCAGGCCGTGTGCAGTACTGAATATCATATATTGTATCTTATCTAAATTGAGTAAAAGTTCATTTGCAGAGACACAGTTATAATTTTTCATGAAAATATTGTGTACATTTTCAAGTGTTGAAGTTACCAGGAGCTCTGGGTGTTCTTTAGTGACCATCATTGACTGTGATTTTGGAACGTTGCAGCTATTTTGACAGCGTATAAATCGTAAGAAAGTGGAGACTGGTATAAAGACACATTAAATTAAAGTTGAGTGATGAACTAAAGAAAGGAATAGGCATTGAAACTAAATAATAACTATGCAGTCCCTACTGTATTTGTTGAAACTCATTTGCAGCAAAAACTCGCCGATTTGAATGGGTCAGTAGTGAACTTTCTCATCCTTTCCAGCAGTCCTCCCAGTCTGTTCTGTTTTGTTTTATTGTGCTGAAATAGGAAGGAAGGGTATAGGTACATTTTCCATTTTTGACATTCAAAAGGACCTAGAAGAAAGTACTGGGTCACAAAATAAACTATGCATTGAGAGTGTTTCTCCATGTCATGTAACCAAACACTTAAATTCCAACAAGGTTTATGAATAACATGTGAAAGCAGATTTGCATATCATCATCCAGTTTTGTCCTTGGCATACAGCAACACAGTGCAGTTAGAAATATTAGGAAACAGGAGGAATATGAGCAGGAAAAAGTGATTATCAAAGTGAAATGTGCTGTGAAAGTAACCATTGATGAACTGCTTAAGCAGCTGCCTTTATTCTTATATTCAGGTGTGTTAAATGACCAAGCATATTAAGATTAGTTGCATTCAGTACAGTCTGGCCCTACATCTCAAGTTCAGGAAGCTATTTTAGGATTCAAAAGTGAGTTTGACAGAGATGGGGAAGGCCAACAATTCTGTCATATTAAAATTATTATTCTTATATTAGCCTGAAATGAATTATGGGAAACTGTGGAAAAGCTAAATCTAAAGACATGAGTAGAGATTTGATATCTGCTTCTCATGGATAAGTCATGGGGCAAATGCTTCCTGAGACAGTAAGTGTTATTTTTCATCTCATCCTGTGATGTCTATGCCATTGTTTGTGTAAATTCTGAAAGAAATGAATCTTCCAAAACAGAAGTGGGCATCAAACGCCTACAGAAACACTAGTGCTTGTACACGTGCACTGGACAATGATCTGTTGTTGTACCTGTTGCTGTCTAGATTGGCAAACTTGAATATAAATTTGATTGCACAGGAGATAACAGCAACAGTAAAAATCATCATAAGATAAGGAGTCTGTGTGCCAAACTATTAATATACTTGTGCTTTCCCTTTGTTATTGTGCTGTTTGTTCTTGTTCAGTATAGTGTGTATTTTCCACATTTGTTATGACGGAGGAGCCAGTATTAAGTAGAATCCACAAGTCATTTTTGTATAACCAGTATGTATTTTGTTATTCATTTATGTAGGATTCTGGACTAATGAGGACGAGATTAAGGAAATATGTAGATAAGGAAGTGTGTGGAATATTAATAAAAGAAATGGATGAGTGTGGTGGAGCTAAAATGTAATTAAAATTGTACTTCTGTTTAAAGGAAAGCAACAGCTACATACATAATGGTTATGTGCCAGAAGAGGAGGAGGAACGACCAAATCATTATGAAAAGCTGAAACAACAGGTGTGGAACATACCACGCAACTTTCTGGAAGTGAAGACTGATGTCTTGGGTAGTGGCACCTATGGTCATGTTGTCAAGGGTACTGTACAGCAGAGAGGGTTCCCAGTGCCTGTTGCTATACATGCTATTGACGGTATGTATTTTTACTACCCGTTTATTACATTTTATAGTAGCTACAATTTTATTCATTTAAAGTTAGAAGACATTTCATTGTGACAAGCACTTGTCATGTCAAAATTACTAAAACATGAAGGAGCATGGTGGTGTTATTGTAACTGCAGTTAATTTATGTGCTGCTGTATGCTGTCTCTGTAGTCTTTTTTTGTCATTTCATGCTATGTAATACTATGGGTAAGTGGGAAGAAGTGCCTAAAACTAGCTACTGTATAATGACAGAATACTGTTAAGTGAAAGAACCACTTGTTTTAGCTGTCATCTGAGTATAATTCCTACATCTGGATATAGTGATGATGAAATAGATGAAGTGAATGAACAGATAGATGAAGTTCTGCAATTATTATACCAGGCGACTAGCATGCTGTGGTAGGAGACATAGAAGAAACTGAAGTGACAGAACCATGAATTAGGGACTAGAAATCAGAGCGGTTAGAGACACACTGACTTCTGCTTGAAAAAGGAGCTGACAATCTCAGACATTATTTCAAAATTACCCAAGAAGCTATGAATGAAACCAGATGATAAACGATGATTTCATATTAACTGCAGTATGGTCGGGTAGAAACTCAGATACCAAATCACTGAAATTAAAACATATCCTGGAGGTGATATATGCAGTGACCATAACGTAGTTACAATGCAATGCAAACTGCAACGAAAAGAAATTGTAAACACAAAGTACAAACTGTGAGGTGGTCTATAAATAAATTAAACACAGTAACAGAGGAAGCTATTGAAATACAGAAAAATTGCTACTTAAAGATAAACACATGGGAAAATCTAAAATAGGTAGTAGTAAATGTAGCAAACCACACAATTGGTCTTCCAGTAAAAGAACTGAGGAAACCTTTGGTAAATGTTCACATCATATTAGTAATAAAACAATGAGAAAATCAAAGGAGAAAATCGCACAGAGTACAATAGACTGAGGAATTTAGTTAACAGAGAAACAAAAAAGGCCAAAGAAAGTTACAAGCTAAATGTGACAAAATCGATGAAAACTGTACACCCTAAGGAACAAAACCAGTTAATAAATCATTTTGGAAAACACAAGCAACAAAGGAATTTGATCCAGTTGTAGCTAATAGCCAGAAACCATACATTAAAGAGTTGTATTGTGAGCCAGTACAATTGAAGGACGTAGCAAAGTCAGAAGAAGTTGAACTAGTCAAAATGAGGCCTGAAATTACAAAAACAGCAGTTGAAAAACATGAAATAATATGAAAAATAATAAAACTTGTGGTATTGATAAGATAACATGTGAATTGTTATTAGCATTAGATCAAGAAACTAAATGTCTGATCTGTTTATTATTTTCATTGGACATTGAGCCTTCTAAGTCATGATTCAAAAATATTAGCAAGAGTAATTACATAGATGCATGAAGAATAGAACTGAAGCTTATTTTTCTGAAGACAAATTTGGCTTCCAAGAAGGCAGAGGCATGATAGAAGGAATCTTAAGCTTTTGCATTAACAGCTGAAGAACATTTTAGAGGTGACAGAAAAATTTATATAAGTTTCATCTGTCCTTTGAAAGCATTAGATACAGTCATCTGGAAAAAACTAACAGAAATTCTAAAAATAACAAGGTAGACTATGAGCACAGAAAAATAATTAAAGAACTAAACAAAGAACAAATAGCTAGAGGTGAGCAATACAGAAAAAGGGCTAGAATTCTTAAAGGCATTAGACAATGATGTAATTTGTCCCCATGTCTTAGGGTGGTGAGCGTTAAACTAGTATAAATTACTCATGTAGTAACTCTTAATTCTTTAGTGAGGACTACCTTAGTAAACTTTTTGCATATAATAATCTCTTTTAGTAATGTTGGAGAACTAAATTTCTTACTTCTTTAGTTGTAACTAAAGTAGTAACGCCTTTTTACCAAAGAAGTAAGCCATTTCTACACACTATTGGCATGTGCATTTTCTTTCCTCTCAGATTATATTGATTGTTGGCAAACATTATTCATCACCTTTTGACAATAATATTGTGTTAGCCTAATTTATACTAGAAATTATTATTAAAATTCAAAGAAATTAAATGATATTGTATTAATGATAAGATTGGTGTATTATGAAAAAGAAACGTGCTAGTAATTGATGAATCTATTGTTCAATCCTTACTGCTGCCAACTGCAGCTGCCATGATTCATTATTGTTGATGACACATGTTAATTTAAGTGGAATCGTATACAATTTTTTTTGTTTTTACAGCTTGAGATACGAGCTAATAGAAACATGGAGGTAGCTAAGGACAATTTAAATGTTAAGAAAACTGAGCTCTACTGTAGCATCATTTGGATCTTTGTAGGGTCAGAACACAGATGTTTGGAGAGAAGATACCCACTATCTCCAACGAGCAACCAATCATATTGCCAATTTTCAAATTCTGCAGCAACTCTGCTATTGTCTCAGACGCGTGCATCATGCATGAAACCCGACCAGTGGCTTACTACATTCAAAATCTTCATATTGGCATCACAGATGATTTTTATATTGATAGAAAAGAAATTCTTGCAATTTATGTACAGTTCTGCTTGTGCTCCAGAAGGACAAAGTATGGGTATATGTTCACCGTCTGCGGCCCCTGTGACATTCAGGAATCTGTCAATTCAGTAGAATTTCCTTTTATTCCTTGATATATTTTCTTGCTTCTGTGTCATGGACACATACAGTGGTATTAAGGAATTAAACAGTTTATCACACTGTCAAAAGCTTTTCCAGCAGTAGTATGATGGGTGTTAATGAGGTCCCCTGCTACGATATGAAAAGCACCAATGTGGAAGATTCACAGTCCACAAAGAAGTTGCAACCTAGGAGACAAAGCACAGTTACTGTCAGAATTATGCTACAGTAATGCAGGGTGTATACGGCCCGGGAGATCCAGAAAAAACACGGGAATTTTTTCATCCGGGACAAGTCCAGGAAAAACCCGGGAATTTCTTAGAATTCCGGGATTTTTCATTGTTTTAGATTTCAGTTAAAGTTTTGTAGGTTTGACGGGTGAGATCTGATACTCTGACAAAGAACTTTAGTCCACTACTGCTGAATAATACTGCAGCAATGAAACATAAATCAGGGAATAACATCAAAATAAAAGTTTAGTTGCATAGAAAATGGGTAATTTACACAATGCACAGACCAGTTTGCCGACACCATAAAGTGTCAGAGGCTTTAGATCGAAGATTATGCAGTACGTCCGTAACAAGTAATGTGCATTCAATGTGCGTGACATCACAATTGTTTACATTTCTAACAGATCACCAGTAAATATTACTAATAGTGGCTTGAGATGCGTTACTTTCGAAGGAAATTTCCACGCAAGATGATTTATGTTACGTGTGAGAATGTGCAGTGAATTTCTTAAATCACAGGGCATTATAACTCTCATTCAAAACGTAACACTTTGAGGATCAGCCATTTGAAAAATGTCGGGCCCAGAAGATAAGTCATTTATGCCACTATTTAAAATTTTACCGGCACATTTGTATTTGATATGACTTAACGTGTAACACACGCTAAAAAAAGACCGAGCTTCAAGTTAGTTTTCATATTTAATGTTGTTCTTACATAGATAAAAAATTATGCGATCAATGGCAAAAAGTGTAATTGACCTTCAAAAAAATGTGCATAATGTGTTACTGAGTAATGTCACAAGTCTTTTCATGCCAGAACACCTCGACTTTTCTACGCAACTGATAATTATATTGGCACGATTTTAATTGCCAAATTAGAGCCTGTTAGTAGGTCTACGGACTTCCTATCATTGTAGGACTAATAACAGTGGATGCCAATAGATGATGCAATTCTCGTTCGTACATACACATCTACTTACGAGTTAACCACTGTAGAAACGCACTTTGCCAAGTTGAGCGAGCTCGGCCTACCTTCGTAACGTATGCGCCGCGGCCTGTCTTTCTCGTAGGCCTCGTGCTCTGAATAACTGCCGTCATTCGCTAGCGATATCACGTGACATGAGCTATGACTGGCTGACAAAAGTGCATCGCTCAACACAATCTCTATTTTAGAGTTTCCGAAGCTACCGTGCTGTAATTTGTGGAATTTGTGTGTATACTTTCGCAATACGAAAATAAACTCTGTGCATATTGTCTTGCATCAAACATCTTTCCAAACGTTATTGTTTTTCCTGGATTTCGTTTTCTAAAGTGCTGGGACGTCCTCCGCCGGTATAAGACCTTTACGATTCAAAGGACTGATAGGTTTTACGGCTCCCAGGGAAAGTATACTATTGCTTAACACGGATGTATTTTCACCCGCTTTATACGTAATTTCATCCGGGAGAAATCGTGTTTTTAACCAGGAAATCCGGGAATATTTTTTTCTTGTCCACGTAGACACCCTGTAATGGCTCCAGTATACCAAGCAGCAAGTCAAAAGATTCCTTACAAAACCCAAACTGCACTTTGAAATCATTGTTGCCATACATCGCAAATGGGTCTCTTCTCTCCGTTGGAAGCCTTACTCCATGCCATTACTCCTTTAGTTCAGTACTCTTGACTGGAAGTCACCAATTTGATTCTCCCTTTTCCTCCAATATTTAAGCTGTCATCACAGAAATTTTGCACGGTCTCTGCGGTGCTTGTGCTACAAACAAAAAGTTTGTAGTTTATCATGTTAAACTTTCTACTAATGTTAAAAAGATCATTAATATGCATAAAAGAGAAATTATGGAACATCCCTTGTCATATACCATGGAAGAGGCAAAACTGAATTGTGGTACATTGTCATACGATGCATCACTACACTGTGTTCAACATATATTTAGAAAATTCACTATGTTAATAGGCTGTGGTGCGAGTATCATAATAAATGGAATACAAATGTTTAAGTTTGTGGATGACAGACAGGAATACAAAGTTGAAATTAAAACACAAAAGGCAGAGACACTAGTGTGCTCCAAGGAATCAGAAAAAGTAAACATTAAAATTAGAAGAAATGAGCTAAAACAGACCTTATCATACAAATATTATATAATGAGCTAACTGAAGGTGGAAGGGACATGAAAGATACAAAACAAAGAGGTAGGGAGTGGACGTGTGAGGGATACTCATAAAGTATACATTGTCACCTTAAAAAATTTCATAATAAATTTTTTGTTTGTTTGCTGGCATGTCTGCAGTCCTGGTTCACATTGAAATCCACATGCAATGGTACTGTTGCATGTCACTAGCAGGGCCAAACAAACTGCAGCCAAGTGATAAAAGGAGAACTAGGCAATAATTGTGTTTGGAAGCTGTGGAAATATTACAGCTGTGTCAAGCCAATCCAGATAGTTAAAGAAGTCACCTGGATTGGTTTGACACAGCTACAACATTTCCATTGCTACCAAAAATGAACTGCTAAACAAAGCTTCACTTTATCAGTGGGCTGTGCTGTTTTGTTTCAGTTCCCCTAGTGAATGTACTGTGGTGTGGGGTTTCAGTATGTACCAGGCCTCCAGGCACGTACTTGTAAGGAAAAAAGTTTATAATGTAATTTATTTGATGTCATAATTAAAACATTATGACTAGTGTTTATGAATAAAATGAAAATGTGTCGTTAAAAAAATATAAAAATATAAGTGACGAAAAAACAAGTTAAAAGATGCATCTGGAGCATAACACTCTATGGGTGCAAAGTGTGGATTCGAAACATACAGGAAATGAAATGCCTATAATTATGATGTTGGAGACTTCTGTTAAAGCTAAAATGGACAGATAGAGTGACGAACCAGATAGTCCATCAAAGAATTGATGAGGAAAAGGAAGTGATGGGGCAAAACTACTGTGGGAAACAATTGAACATAGACAATGTGTGGATGGGGCACATCATAAACCACAACCAGTTCCATGTAAACATTCTAAAATGGGCTATACAAGGAAAAAAAACACAGGGAACACCTCAGTTGGCGATTGTAAAAAAGGCTGTAAGTAATGTGAGCCAATAAGTATGCCAAAATGGAGGAGTTAGTTTGTAATAGATCCAAATGGAGAGCTGCCAATCAACTGAAATCTAAATGGTGAAGAAAAGTGCTATGTTTTCCTCATTACTGTAAAATTTGCTTCCCAGAGTTATTAAGAATATCATCTTTGGTGTTAATTTTTGTAACATAAAAGTGGGGACAGGGACTTTAACAGTTTGTTATTTTTATTTGGTTCACATTATGTATGGTGGTCATTAAAAATGAATGTTACAAAATTAGATAAACTAAGTCAGTGAATTTACGCATACTTTATGATGTCCAAGAGAACTCACAGTATACATCTGTTGCTTTTGTACTATCTTTGGACTTGCTTTCTCAAAGATGAGAGGTATCTGTAGGTTTCTTCTGACAGTTCTTTGTTTGATAGGAGAACTTTGATATATCTAATGTGATGAACCAAGGAACAAAATTGGATGTCGTGGTGCCTAAGCAACAGTTTGCGATTTTCCTGGAGTGATAACTGCAATAATCTTAGATAAAAATATGTGGATGAAGAGCCAGACAGTGTTTCTTTTAGTTTACAGCATTTTGCTGCTCCAACAAATTTCTCATGTGCGAATAATGAAAGTGAATTAGTGTGAGGTGCCCAAATAAGGTTAGCTGAATGTGTGGGACAAAATAATATGAGGGTGTGCTGAAAAGTAATGCATCATAATTATTTACGTGAAAATCTTAAAGCTTTTTAAAAATAAAACAAATGTTATTAACATTCTGTGTCTTCATTCTTCATGTCTACACATTGCAGCCATTTGCTGCTGTAGGGCTCCGAATTGTAGCGTGTAACTTAGTGATGTGTAATGTAAGTGTCGGTGCACGAGATACAGCATCCTGTAATTGAGTTTTGAATCCGGAGAATTCATCCACACATGGATTACTCTCTCCTTCATCATGACAATGCCAGACCACACATGAGTGCTGCGACATCTGTAACAATTCCACTGCCTTGGGTTCACTGTCATCGATCATCCTCCATACAGCCCCAACTTAACGCCATTCGATTTTCATCTGTTTCCAAAACTTAGAGAACACCTTTGAGGACTGCAATTTGATAGTTATGAAGCGGTGCATGCAGTGAGGTTGTGGCTCTATCAACAAAGCTAAACATTTTACAGTGACTGTATCAACAAACTGGTCTCTTGGGAGGAATGTGTCCATTGGCAGGGTGGCTCTATTGAGAAATAAATATGTAAACATAAAGAATGAAGATGTTTTATTTTAAAAAACTTAAGAGTTTTCACATAAAAAAATTTGGAGGCATTACTTTTCAGCATTCCCTCATAATTTATTCTCTCTGAAACAAATCAGATATGAAATATTCTGACATTCACCATCACATAATCTTGTCAATTTTATTACAGAGTAAGAAATTCACAATTGGATTACCTGCACTAACAGTGAATAAAATTTGATATATGTGGCAACCCAATTGTTCACCGAACCCAAATGTATAATAATTCTTTGAGGTGGCTGTGATGATGCAGTCTATTTCTTAAAACTAGAGTAAAGGCTGACACAGAAACAATTAGTTGCATAAGTGGTACAATGAACCGTGCGTGTCTAAATCACTGACGTACTGCTATGTTTTCCCCAATGCTAGACAGTTCAGATCTGGAGGCTGTAAAAAGTCTTTGTAATCATTATTTGGACGATAAGGTAAACTAATGTAGGTACAAAGTTCCTAGACATGAGAGACAGTGCTATTTCATGGATTAAATTAGAAACCTTTCCGTAAGGCACTATTGTTGGTGATTTGACTGTTAGATGAGTTTGCCTTACCAAGCAAGGTCTTTCTGAGATATATTTAGTTTGGTATAGCACACTAAGAAGTTTTGGAGTTGTGCACAAAGAGAATCATTATTGTAGCTAAACAGTGCATAAAAATGGGGTAGGTATTAATTAACATATGGTATATTGATTACACTTACTGATTCCAAAAGATTCCACACCAGATACATTTCATAAGCTAGTTTCTGAGGTAAGGCAAAATATGTGTTGTGCATAGTATCATTTATGTTAAGCACCTTAAACACTACATTCTCATGGTGAAGGAAGTGCTATGTTTTCCTCATTACTGTAAAATTTACTTACCAGAGTTATTACAACTGTAACGCTCTTTTGGCACTGAAATTTTAAAAAAATGTGAAGTATTTTGTTAACTCTTAAATTAAACAGTCTGTTTTTTTATGTTGCCTTCAGTAACTTTCACTTTAATGATGATGAAGAATACTTCCTTACATTATAAACTTTCTTTCCCCTAATGGAGAAAACCAGTAAATATTGGAATTATTATGCAAGGCCATATGAGTTTAATGAATGGTTCAATAAATATGTTTCAGATGTTTCCCTTGAGGGAGGTCTGAGGAAAAACATGTTGAAAGATCTAGATGTTTTAATTAGGGTGGGCACAAACCTTAATGTTGTCCATTTAGTTGGACTATGTGAAACCCCAGAGATGTTGTTTGTTGTACTGGAGCATCATCCTGCATCCCTGAAAGACATTTTGCTGGAAAGCAGGCAGCAGCAGCATTTGGAAAAAACCCAATCAAGAATATGTTCACTTCCTGAGCAACACATTCTCGAAGTAATTGTTGGTATTGCACATGCTATGGATCACCTCACCTCTAGGAAGGTAAGACGTACTTCTTGAAATGCTCTTTGCAGTCATATTGGTTACAACAGAAATATTCTCAGGTTTATAATACGGCCACTTTACTAGCAATGGCAACCATCTTGAATGAAATATGTGTAGCTGTCTAGATGTGTTACTTCTTTCTTTAGAGTTTTTCCTTAAAGAAAGTATAAAATAAATACTTCAATATTTGGGACTTGTCCTGTGTTTGGCCTCTGGTTTTATGACATAAATGTTTTAGATAGCTGCTTTTCTTTTTACATGAATCCTTAGTAAGTGCCACAGAGTCCAAGTACTTTGATGTCAACAAGTGTTTGTCATAGTTTTGTATCTGTTTGTGTTAAGTTCTCTAGTGGCTTCTTTGCTGTTGGGAGGATAAGGGACTAATTTGTCTCACATGTACTTAGCTTGAGACAGCTGATGTAATAGTAGGCACAGGCACCACTATTTCGTTAATATACCACAACATGCACCACTAACAGGATCAATACAAAAGTGACCACTGAAAGCACTTTTACTGTAATCAGTCTAGTTCTCACATGGTTGTCCAGGGTGAGCAAATGTACCACACTATTTGCGAGCCAATTCACAACCAGTAATCAAGATTGAAGTCACCTTGTACCAGTGTAAACAGTCCAGTCAGTAGTATAGTGAAATACCAAATACAAGGTAGGCTCATCATAGGCAAACTGTTTATGGCATGTAAAGGATGGCTTCATAGAAAAGAGCAAACTGGTCTTATTCTGCTGTACCACCAGTTATGTAAGCAGCTTGTCACCAGAGGCCTGCCCGACACAACAGTCTGTGCCGATGGGCCCTGCTGGCATGCACTGTATCCACTAGACCCCATTCTGAAGGGGTATGCAATATACAGTCCATAGCAATATCCCAGTTTGGTGGGATTTCTCTGTATTCCCATCAGTTTTAAATAACATACCAGATGGGGAAATAACATACCTCTCCCTTTGTGTGCACAAATGGACAGATGGCCTGTTCTGGAGTCATTGGTAGCCTAGCCAATGGTTCTGGCACCAGGGAATGAAAGGAGGATGGTGGTAGGGTCTGGTGGTGTGATGGTAGTGGGATATCTACCTCTCCTAAGGGTGGCAGTATGGACAGCACTTTTCAGGCATTCAGTGCTGGGATCTGGCTTCACTACCTCTGGGCTGTAACCTGTCGTGAGCTTCAATAAGTTGCCTATCTCAAATTTACCTTGCCTCAAGGAGCATGTATGGTGTCACTAGTTACGGGGTCACATTGTGGTTAGCTCAACCTCCATAGACTCATCAAGGGTATCCTGTCTCCATTGTGCAGACTGAGCATCGGGATAGAAGTCATAATATTACGTAGGAGGAGGAGAGAGAGAGGAGGGAGTAGCAGGTATGACGTATGAGCCTGGTTAGGGGCAGGGCAGTTGGAGGCCTTATATGGTGGCTGTTAGGGGGCATGGTGTTGTCTTGCTGTTGCAGCTGCAGCTTGTTATGGAGCAGCACTTACCAGCTTTGGCCAGTTGTGTCTTAAAATAATTTGTACCCCTGATGACACACAGTGTCACCTCACATGCTTCGTGGCATTCTTGGGCCTTGCCAAGCCATTTGCTTTAGGCTTGCTGTCAAATGGTGCTTGCGCCATTTGCAATATCTCTGCAGACAGTGGATATCGATGGGGGTGGATCAATATCATGCAAGGGAAACTCCTGAAGACTTCCTAAAATGACACCATTGGCATCATTTTTGTTGTCTGGATTGTGAATTTTCTAACCAGCTGCTCATCATTTGAGTTAGATGCTGGCTGTAATGCAGGAAAGAGGTTTGAAATGCCATTACAGTGAACAACCAGTCAACCTTAGATGAGACATATTGTCAGCCATTGGCTGATAGTTTGGTGTCATACTTTCTTCCCTCTGTGGCAGATATGCTCATTAGGGCCCATATTGTGGTGTAGGTATATGTTGAGGTCATATAGCCACACCGCACCTTTGAATTGTCTGACATAATCAGTATGCAACAGCCCTCATAGTGTGCTCTGTTTTTTGTTATGGTGGAAACTGCTGTGGTACAGCTGCTCAATTCTGGGCTCATGTTGGACACAAACGGATTGTCCTCACACTCTCTTCGTTAGTGTCTGGCAACTTGCCAACACAGTCATGTGAGTCACCCCTTTTGGAGTTGGTGTAATAGCTGGAGGATGTGTGTCCAGAGCGAGGATGGAAAGAGGGCTTGACTTTCTGTGTTTTCTGTTTCCACCATGAGGACACTGCCCCTGGCATTTATACAGTATCAAATAAAGAAGTAGCTGTGATATGTCAGATCTGCTGTTTTTGGCAACTGCACTGGCCCTATATGTCTTACCAGCAACAACAGTCTTTGAATTAGTGTGTTCTGCCCCATTGATTGGACTACTTCATGGTCCATGGTGGGAAATATATCTAGTTCTATTCATGTTAAAAACAATTCTTTGTCTTGCCCCACTGGTAGGTGAGACAGCACATCCGGGTTAGTGTACTTGGAGGTGAATGTCATAATGCCAATTGCTAAAGAAAAGGGTGAGACACTGTTCTCATGCTGATTTCTATGGGGTCTTCAATCAATAGTTGAACAGTATGAACAGTAATGTGACTTATGATTGGATTAAATTTAATGTTGTATAAGTAGATGTGGAACATTTTCACTCTGTAAATTACAGCCAGTGTATCCTTTTCTCTTTGTGAGTAGTTTGCCTGTGTTGCTGATAACATTTTGGAGGCATACAAAATCAGTTGCTTGGTGCCATCTGCATTTTTGTATAACCATACTGTCCTAATAATTTGCTGTGATGCATCAGTGGCTAACTTATGGGGATTGGGGCAGGGGGTTGCAAAGACAGGGAACATACCTTAAGCACTTTTTTAAATGTGTGAAAGCTGCCTGGAAAACAGTAGACCACTATCAACTCACACTTCTTTCGCATAGCTAGTTGAGGGGATACATCATCTGAGGTATGAATTTGCTGTGTGTTACTTTCCCCAGAAATAATAGTACTGTATTTGCTTCAGGTTTTTGGACATGGAAGATTTTTTTGACGCCACTATTTCACTGTTGATTTGAACCCTACTTTACTTAATGTGTTTTACGTATTTAAGAAAAAAACTACATTTATCCAAATTATAGCATAACCCATTAGAAGTGAGCCAGTTAAAGAGTGCTTGTAAATTTTTAAGGTGGTACTCTCATATGCTCCCTGTTAAAAGATAATCCAAGTAGTTTACACATTGAGGGATTCCGTTGATGAGTTGTTCCAAAAACCTTTAAAATGTGACTGCTGCACTTGTAATTCCAAAATGTAATCTGTAGTACCTATACATTTCATAAACCTCATTTGCTACAGGGATCTGCTCAGTTTTCATGTCAAATGGCAACTACAAATAAGCATGTGCTAGATCTTATATATGTATAGACCCATTAGGTTTCTTAATTGTGATCATTAATGTGTTCAATTGACTAACAGTTCCATTATTACTAACTTCCATATGGTGACTGGCACTAGACGAGGTCTGTAAAGCTGTGACTGAGTGGAGGATTTGGCAGCCAGAAGCCAGACTGTGATTTTTTTTTTTTTGTGTGTGTGTGTGTGTGTGTGTGTGTGTGTGTGTGAGAGAGAGAGAGAGAGAGAGAGAGAGAGAGAGAGAGAGAGAGAGAGAGAGATGCATTTGCTTGAGTGTATGTGTGTGTGTTGTCTAATTCTGATGAAGACCTTTTCGGCTAAAAGCTTACTTGTTTGACAGACTTTTTTGTTGTGCCTATCAGTGACACATTATCTCCGCTCTATGGCGAGTAGTAGTCTATCCTTTTCATAATACTGTAGTTGTTTATAATCTTGACATAATGTTGCCAGATCATTGTGCAGTATGTAATGCAGGATTAGATTTTTATTCTTCTTAATCTGGAACCAAACAGCAAAAAAGCATCAGGTGCAAAAATGTTAGGAGCACAGGTGAAGCTACTACTAAGGAAATTAGTGTTGTACATATGCTTTTGTACTTAGGTTGCACCATAATATGGCCTTGTAATGGTATCATTTGTTCTCTGTGTGAAATCACTCACTGCTGAGCTGATTGGAACGGTGCAAGGCCCGGATGCTCGTATGTGTCAGAACTGATGAGAGACACTGTCAGTCTCGCATCTCCCTGGAACTGCGCTTTGCTAGCGATGATGCCCAGCAGGATTAATAACTGACTGAGAGTTCCCACATCCGCTATGGGCACCAGCCTGATGCTGCAAAGTGACATTGTGTTCTGGTGTTGCCACTCATCTACATCTACATCTACATTTATACTCCGCAAGCCACCCAACGGTGTGTGGCGGAGGGCACTTTACGTGCCACTGTCATTATCTCCCTTTCCTGTTCCAGTCGCGTATGGTTCGCGGGAAGAACGACTGTCTGAAAGCCTCTGTGCGCGCTCTAATCTCTCTAATTTTACATTCGTGATCTCCTCGGGAGGTATAAGTAGGGGGAAGCAATATATTCGATACCTCATCCAGAAACGCACCCTCTCGAAACCTGGCGAGCAAGCTACACCGCGATGCAGAGCGCCTCTCTTGCAGGGTCTGCCACTTGAGTTTGTTAAACATCTCCGTAACGCTATCACGGTTACCAAATAACCCTGTGACGAAACGCGCCGCTCTTCTTTGGATCTTCTCTATCTCCTCCGTCAACCCGATCTGGTACGGATCCCACACTGATGAGCAATACTCAAGTATAGGTCGAACGAGTGTTTTGTAAGCCACCTCCTTTGTTGATGGACTACATTTTCTAAGGACTCTCCCAATGAATCTCAACCTGGTACCCGCCTTACCAACAATTAATTTTATATGATCATTCCACTTCACACTCAGTGGACCATACAAACAGTGGTCAGGTGTTCTCTGTTGGTGCACACATTGAATACTGTGTTCTTCTGTCTTCAGTGTTTGTGGCTATGCTTGTCAAAACAGTCCAGGCTTGACTCGCATGATTTACACTACATTGTTTAATATGAAACAGGTCTTTGACAATTTGGTGATGGACTGGTGCTTAATTGAAGCCGTATCAGCTGAATGGAATCAACTTTGTACCTACCAGTGTTGATGGGGTTTTAGTACTGGCTGCTGCTTCTCTATACTGTGGTGTATGTTGTCACTTTGTTCTATGATGGTGTGTCGGCACTGGAGAATGAACTATCTTCATCCAGTGATTTGCTGGAAACAATGTTGCTGGATACTACTTTATTTGATGCCATTGTCAGTGCTCTAATTGCGGCCAATGTTATCTGAAATGACTGAGCAATTTTTAGAGCATCGCTAAGTTTTGGATCTGATTTGCTTAATAGCTTGGTGCCTGCTCTGTGATTAGGCACAGTTTCCATTACTATGTTTCAGATCAAAGGTTCAATATATTATATGTCATGGGCTTGACATTTAAAACTACATTGTCAGCTAAGACTCTGTAAGTCAGCCATGCAGGATGTGTAAGACTTGACCACTTTTCTTATGGTGCTGATTGAATAGTAGGCGAGCAGGTAGTAAATGCATTTGGTGCCCATAATGTTCAGACAGCAAAGTGCATATATCAGAAGATGACAAACTACTAGGGTGCACAGGAGGTTACAACTTTTAGTCCACCTTATGTACTCATTACTATAAGAAAATAGTGCTTTGGTTTGACAAATAGGGTCATTAATATCACTTACCTGGAAATATAGCAAAAAATGACGGACATAAGTTTCCCAGCTCTCCTTCGACATGTTGAAACTTGAGAAAGTTGTATGGACAGAGGGGGGTTGTGGAGTTGTAGGGGAGGAGGGGGGGAGTGAACGTGTAGTGCCTATCTTTTGTGTCAGGTGTTGTAGCAACTTATTGTACTGCAGTTGTTGCTGTTCCAGACGTTGTTGTTGTTGTTTTTTCTGCTGCTGCTGCTGTTGCTCTTGTTTTTCCAGTGTCAATTGCTGCTGCAGTTTTTGTTCTGGAGTTGTAGCTTTTGTTGCCATATCAGTACTTCTCAATCCATGATGTTTCAGTTCATGCACACGTCTTGGTCCTCAGCACCAATTGAATATATTGCTAAGTGTACCATTAAAAGTTCATTACAAGAGTGAGTGATCAGTCACCAGTCTTATTTGCACATCGTTGCCAAGTATCAATAAAAGTACCACCAGTAAACGGAACCAAAATTATTATAAACCAGTGCAAGGGGCAAACAATTTTTGGTGCATAATGAATGCCTTAATAGAACAGACAAAGCTGTTTTGGCCTGCTGCATTGGTGGTTTTATCATTTTCCTTTCACCAGAGACTTTGCACAGTGCAGCCATTTCTAACAATGGCCCTGTTGGCATGTGCCCAATCCCCTAGGCCCCACTGCACCCCATCTGGCTTCAGTTCAAACATCCCTGCATCTTCAATGGTGTTGGATGGAGATATAATAGTCATTTCAGCAGTTATAGTGCCATATTTGAACCAGGACATAGCTTTAGACATAAAAGGAGCTGTGTCAGGACATAGCTTTAGACATAAAAGGAGCTGTGTGCTTAAAACCCTTCCTCCTTTATTAATTGTTGCATAAAATTTTGGGAAAATTGCTGAATGTACATAACTTACTGCCATAATAATTTGATCTAAAGTCCTCTGAAAATATTCGGTTTTGTACCTTAAGATTGTCATGAGATTCTGAACTGAAATATCATGGTAGCTAACTGTGAACATGTGACAGTTTTCCATGCCTTTTATGAAACTGTAAAACAAGTTTCTGTAAGACTGTGGCATGCTATACAAGAAGATCTTGATAAAACTAATGCCTCTATAATTTGTGGTGGCATATAAATTTTCAAGTGTATGTAAAGTTGTGTACTTATATTTGAACCTTTCTTCTGGTGTCTTGTTTTGATGTTGTACTATAGGTAGTAGCTGTAGAAAAGAGTACTGTAATTGAGCCTGAACTGGTTTGTTTCTTACTTGTATGCTCCGTCACTTATCTGCACAATATGTTGTTATGTTATGGAATGAGAGAATTTACAGGTATTCACTCTTTCTGTAAAATGTAACGAAAAGGCATGGCCACATTAGTCACACACAAATTAGGAAAATATGGTACATGGATATGGGTCTAGACGCTCAGTATTTTAATGTTAGAATTCATTTTCTGTTACTGTTCATAGTACATTAATAATGAAAAGTGCGCAGAACGTACTAGCATACCACATGAAACTCTTTCTTACATGCAATGTACAAAATGCCCTCCATTAGCATTGATACATGCATCAGCTGACCATCACATTAAATCCCAGATGAGCTGATTGCATATGGTTTGGTAGCCTTCTGCAGTATGGGAATCTTGCATCTTATACTGGGATTTAATACATGAAAGCTCTCAAATACCTCAACACATCAAGTTTGGGGTCCAGAGAATATGGAGAGGAGGGAATTTGTTGTGGATTGGCAAGAGAGCCAACCCGGTATGAGAGGAAGTCGAAAGGCACGCGTTTTAGCTCACGCAGGCTGGCATGAGGTCTGGAACAGGTCAAGGAAATTAGACTAGCAAAAAAGGACGTAGCTGTGGAATACTTAACTTTAATCCATAAATGGTGAACATCGCTCTTGACGGTACATGTTTTACAGCATCAACAGTAACTGGTAATGGCGCCTTGCTAGGTTGTAGCAAATGACGTAGCTGAAGGCTATGCTAACTATCGTCTCGGCAAATGAGAGCGTATTTTGTCAGTGAACCATCGCTAGCAAAGTCGGCTGTACAACTGGGGCGAGTGCTAGGAAGTCTCTCTAGACCTGCCGTGTGGCGGCGCTCGGTCTGCAATCACTGATAGTGGCGACACGCGGGTCCGGCGTATACTAACGGACCGCGGCCGATTTAAAGGCTACCACCTAGCAAGTGTGGTGTCTGGCGGTGACACCACAGAATTCATTCAGCTTTTCCTATCCATATGTTTTGTAATTTGGTGTATACGTTGCTGAGGTCAATATGAAGAGATTCACACCCAGGTAAAGAAACCACAACAAGTTTATTAATAATAACATAAAAGTACATTTTTTTGTTTTTGAAACAATGACAAGGATTGAACACAAAAGTAATTTTCCTCAAATCTCTCTTGATGAAACACTTCCAGTTGTGATAACCAAAGTACAAATAGTGTACCTTACAGAATCACAAATTCACGGAAAAGTAACAGAAAGTCTAAGTCTGAAAGACCACACTGTCAAATGATGGTCTCTGAATCCAAACACACTAGTTGGCCATGATACTATGTTCTGGATACCTGATTGTTGAGGCCAATTATGCGTGACAATGACAAGAAGACTTACAGCTCCAAGTTATTACATAGAAGGTAGTCCCAGGTTGGTGGGCTGGCTACAACTTTGTCCGAGGTCAGTGTCAGAACAGCAGGACACTTCACGAAGAGACTCTAATTGAGAAACCATGGCAGTAGTTGGTGTAACTTGAGAGTGCACTCCCTAGGTAATGGATACAGCATAACCTGCTAGCGAGCATCAGACATTGTGGAGGTAAAATAGTGTCTGCAATTGCAACGCCACACGTGATGACTGGGTGTTGTGTTCTGTCCTTAGGTTAGTTAGGTTTACGTAGTTCTAAGTTCTAGGGGACTGATGACCATAGATGTTAAATCCCATAGTGCTCAGAGCCATTTGCAACGCCACACTCATAGATGCTTGCTCTGCTGGCAGCAAACAAGGCACCTCATGTGGTGACTACCTAAGATACTGTGGACAACAAATTGACTTGCTGTTGGTGACAGGAAAGCTTACTAACATGAAAGGCAAGTACAGATGATTGTTTGGCTTGCAGGCACTTGGGCTGGTTGTGGCATGTGATGCTTGAAGTTTGGCCACATGCTGGACATAGATGTAAACCTGGTTGGCGAGTGGCCAAGACACAGCAGAACCTATTATTTAGAAGCCAGTATGCATATGAAACGAGGAGTTCTCTTGTGTTGAAAATGCACGTTTTGTCACACTAATGAAGGCCCATCTTCTAGCAGTTAATGATAAGTATTCCATAAAAAAGGCTTTTTGGTTCCTCTGTTGTGCATTAAGAGGTGTAGAAAATGAGTACTGACATGGAAATAAAGTGTGTCTGGATCTGTGTCCATTTAACATATTGTCATCTTGTATGTGTGAGAAGTATGTCCTTAAGATTTGGTTGTATGTTTTGATACACCCTGAATGGGCCATTTATGCATTAGAGTATGCAGTACTGAAAAACAGTGTAATGAAAGCAGTATGTTATTCTTTTACCTTGTGCATGTTATAATTTTTCGATTAAAATGTTGCCCCTGGAATAAGAGGCGCTGTGAAGAAGAAATATGTTTAATCTCAACTTTTATGTATGTCAGACTCAATTTTTTGATGAGGTGAGTTATCAAAGACTTTTTCGTTTCATAATTGACCACCTGCTATTAGTAGTATGTAATTCTAAAGAGAGAGAGAGAGAAAGTATTGCAAACAAAGAAAAAAGCCCACTCATCTTCAAATATTAACATAGGACACAAACTTACACATGCCAGAAATACTGCTTTAGTGAAGCACTGTGACTGTCTTGTAAGTTTTCTAAAATTGTACATTTCAGCCTCAAGTCACAGCCGGCCGGTGTGGCCGAGCGGTTCTAGGCGCTTCAGTCTAGAACCGCGACCGCTATGGTCGCAGGTTTGAATCCTGCATCAGGTTAGTTAGGTTTAAGTAGTTCTAAGTTCTAGGGGACTGATGACCTCAGATGTTAAGTCCCATAGTGCTCAGAGCCATGAACCTCAAGTTACACAAATGGTGTCAGTACCAGTTTGAACTTTTTACCAATTCCTTATCAGATTGTATGAATGCATTTCATAGTAATTCATCAACTGAAGGGGCCTGTAGAGGTACACACAATGCCAGATGGAACTGGTAATGTGACTGGAGTTTGAAATACAAGGGTTGGAACTTAAATAGTGGCAATTATTTATTCACAACTGATACAAAAGAGTTACATATTTGCACCTGTTACTGTCCTTCAAAGTTGTCACCAACATTGTGTAGAACCTGTTGCCAGCAATGTGGAAGGCATAGTACACCGTTAGCAGAGCCTGTTCTGTTGATGGTGCAAATGGAGTGGTCTACTGCCTATTGAATCTCTGGAACAGTTCTGAAGCGAATGCCACAAAGTTGTTCCTTCATTTTTGGAATCGAATCAAAGTCACAAGAACTTAAGTCCGGGGAGTATGGTGGATGGTACAGTACTTCCCAGTCCCATCGATAGAACAGAGCAGCCACAGCTTGTGCTGTATGCGCCTACGCATTGTCATGCAAATTGGTGGGTGGGTTGCGCAGAAAGTGTCGATGCTTCTTTCGCAAAGTTGGTTGCAAGTGATGCTCCAAAAAAGAACAGTAATACTGTACATTGACGGTCTGCCATGGAGGAATGTAATGTGTTAGGATAACACCATCACAGTCGTACACGAGAATCACCATACCTTTCACAATACTGGGGCACTGACGCACTTTCGACTTTCACGGCGACCCATAATGACACCATTCATTGGATTGGCATTTCAGTTTTGGCTCCTACCGTGTGGCCCATGTCTCATCCAGTGTTTGAAAACATAGTGACACCGTTACGTTAGACAGCTCGCTCACAAGTGACTGTTTTTCCCTCGATTGCGTGCACGCTGGTGACATAGGTTGGGCAAGTCCGTTTGCTCGGAGGTAAGGTAGGTATGTCAGCAACCTGTGCTATCAGCGGCAATAGTAGATTCCATTGCATAGTGTCACCACAGCAGTGTTGCCACTACTTAAGTTCCAACTTATTATATATAATAAAAATTAACATAAAATTCATTCCGTCTCAAGTTAAATAACAGTGCGTTACTTGTGAACATGTTGTTATGATATGCTACAATTGTTACGATAAACTTTTCCATTTACATATTTCTGTATTGTGTGAATCAGGCCTTACTAGTTGCAAGACATGCGTGAAAATGATAAAATATTGTGTTTCTCATGTATAATTTTTTGCACTTATTAGATTATGTACCGGCAGTTAAAGATCTTTCTCCATTACTAGTCATTAAATTCAGTAAATGATGTTTTAATCAACACCTTTGAAGTGTAGCTGCATATGAAAGTTAGTCGACAGTAATTAAATTTAAGATTTTCCAAGTTAAATTTCATTTGTTTTTGTTTCAGATTTTACACAAACAGTTGTGTGCACAAAATATTTTAATGGCTGATGGAATGATACCAAAAGTTTGTGGATTTGGAATTGCCCAGTACACAAAAAATGGAATTGTAAGTGAGCTAAATAAATTTCTCAATCTCTGTCTGCCATCATATCTTTATAAAGTCTCTCTCACATCAGTCCCAACAAAATTTGTATTTCAACCATCTGATTTTAATAATGTTAAATATTGAAAACAATTGTAGATACTATAATCCATGTGACAAACAAAGAGCCTCAACAGTTAAGGTAGACTCGGCATATCTGATTCAACCGATCTGTATGTCACTATGGCAATGCCACTGTGTTGCTGCAGCTTCATAGCCGACTATTGTTTCAGTCACATAGATTCAGTACTGCTAGCAGCTATTTGTGCTTCATATTTGAAAGCTTGCAACAGCACTGCCAGCTGTTGGGACTCTTATATTGCTGCATTGAGTATAGGAAGAAGGCCACGCGGTCTAGCTGCGCAGTCTAAGGCGCCTTGCCATGGTTTGTGCAGATTCCCCCGTCGGAGGTTAAAGTCCTCCCTCAGGCATGGGTGTGTGTTGTCCTTAGCGTAAGTCAGTTTAAGTTAGGTTAAGTAATGTGTAAGCCTAGGGATTGATGACCTCAGCAGTTTGGTCCCATAATAACTTACCACAAATTTCCAAATATAGGAAGAAGTGAAAGTCCTATTGTGCCCGAGAGAAGCAAATGGAAACAAGTACTAAGCTAACAATTTGTAGGGTGGAAATGAGGAAGAAAATTTCTTGTGAGCTAGGAAAGTGGACAGCGAACAAGTCATAATTCCTGATCGCAAGTGACATCCTTTTAAGCAGCTCCTAATCTGCCTTTGACCTTACATGTACACTGTGTGAGTAGCTTAGCTTGTTTTCATTTTTTTATGTGATATAAATTTCTCCTACATGTTCGTGTAACACATGCTTCTGTTTTTTTTTTCCTGCATTTAACAGCTCATCACACATGTAACTGCATTGAAGCATCTGCTAATATTTGACAGAAATCACATACTAAAATTAGTCCCATGTCATATCTTATCTGGAAGATGCCTTTTGGGACGTTTCAGAAAAAAGTGGACACTTAAAGTAGGACAGGTCAGGTGGCCTAGCTTATGAAGTTGTTGACGGTGAAATTGACTTCTGACTTTTAATAGTGTGTGGCATAAATATTTCATAGCTACATGTAGCCTGGTTGTAGATGCCTCATAGTACAGATATAGTCTTATATTAAAACAACAGTGGCACATGTGAAGAAGGCATCACATTCGCATTTACACATTCACCAGTGTTCGGAGATACAGCCAATATTGCAACCTCTCGACTTTGTGGATTTCAGTGATTAACTAATGCATATAATTTGCCATCTTTTATCTGTCAAAGTAGCATTTCTGATAGTGTCCAGTTCATGTATTTTCATTATATGGCCTCAGTCCAAAACTGGTACGCTTTTTCCTGTTGCACATATTCTTATGGAACAATTTTGCTCAACACATTACCGTGATGTCATCAGAATGTGTGCAAGCACCACAAATGATAGATGATCACAAAAGGGGTAAGAGACAAGATCTCAGTGTATTTTATTGCAGTAAGAACATTAAGAATCAGACATGTGGAACATACTCTCTCTAAAGTCTTACTGCCACTGTGATGCATGTGGGCTACTTTATTAATAGTTTACGGTGAGTACCTGATTAAAATGGCTCTTCTGGCACCAGGTCTATAAAATTTGTTTTACAAGCTGGGATTGTAAGAAATAGTAGTTAGGCAGAACTGTAAGAAGAACTGTAAAGAAGGTACTGTGATTGAGTGAAATGATGCACTGATAAGACACTGGACAAGTAGGATGGCACTGCAAATCCACTTTTGGCTGTCGAGTTTTAGGTTTTTTGTGAATTCCCTAAATCACTTAAGGCAAGTGCTGGAATGGTCCCTTTGAAAGGACATAGCCTATTTTCTTCCCGAGTCCAACCTTATGCCCTGTTCATTATGTGTGCATTGTTGACAGGACATTAAACTGTAATCTTCCTCCCTTCTATGATATTATTCCACTGATACAGATGTCTAGTTGGATGAAAATCTACTAAAAAAAAAGAAGTGCGAGAATCGGTAGCGAAATCAATTTTCATTATTAGCATTTAATTTTCTGGACATTCAGCACCATGATAGTGTACTTCCTATTATGTTACCTGCATTGTTGAAAATGCCATTTGATGAATGGCCACCTTACAGATACCAGAACTGTATTTGTAGCTTCCTATAAGAGCCAGATTGAGTTTAATGAGAAACTTGATGTTCTTTCAGGCCGCATAACATTGAGTATGAGGCAAACAACTGAATTTAAGGTACTTATATGTGTACATCCCTTCAATTTAAATTTTCTTTTCAGTGAGTTATGGGACAGAAAGAGAAAAAAAGTAGTTCCTAAAGATACAGAAAAAGAGTACCTAATTGGCTGACTCAGTAGGTCTCTTGTATTGTCAAAATTAATTCAGTTCAAATGGCACAACTTTATTGTATTTATTATTTCTCAAATAGCAGTTCATAATTGTACTATCATTCACAATTTTCCTCTCAGGCTCTTGTTCTATCATCAGCTTGTCCATTTTATTGAGGCCTGAATGAAAGTGCTAAACAGAACATAAAATACAGCAATTAGTGCCATAATTCTTTGGGCATGGAAAATTGATTTTAAATATGTTAATGGGGAGTCCTGGGTGGAATATAAATAATGGAAGGAGTAAAGGTAATAACTCACTGTGTAGTTGAGGCACTTAGTGGGAGACCGTGAGGTAGGAAAGGGGAGGAAAGCATGGTTGGTGGCTGGGAGGTAGGGACTAAGAAGCAGAACTATTATCTAAGTAGTTTAGAGAAACTGTTACAGTGGTGCTGGTGTATGGTATGACTGCTTTTAAGGTGAGCCTGCCTCTGATAGGATAGGATAGAATAGGAGAGGATATGCCTGTAACATGAATGAAATATGATGTACTGGGTGGGTTCATTGCACAGGTCTAGCTCCTGTGGATTCCACAGATATATGAGCTGGGTAGCAAGGGGGTTTGGAGTAGGTGTGGCATGAGGTTGCACAAGCATATTCTGTAGATTTTGTGGAAGGCAGAATAACACATTGGGAGAGCTGAGAAGGAGTGTGAGTGGGATGTTTCTCATCAGGACTCAGACTTCGTCCCTAATAACCTCAACACTTGCAGGACATTAAAACCTAATTTTCCTTTCACATACAATTCTGTCATAAAAGATAAGTGCCTGATGCTTGTTGTGCGCTTGAATCATGGCATGCTAAAAAGGCCTAAGTCTGGAAATATGCGAAATGGAGTTATGCACATTGACATGTTGCTGTAGGGTAGCTGCATATTTTAATACTAGAAGGCACTCTGTCAGGTGCTTGGTTATGGTAGGAAAGATGCTATAGAAATCATGTTATGTGCCATAAGGACTGCAGTCAGTGACTGAAGCTTTTGTAGCATGTAAAGGGAGCCCTTCCAGCAGAAACAAGAGAAGCTGTCCAGCAACATACTGAAAGTTTTCCACTAAAACAAAGTCATAATGCTGGCAGGGATATAAGATATTTATATGCCAGGATTAACATTGTAGTGATGTATGAGTTGTTTAAGGAGAAATATCACCAGATAAAGATCACCTTATGCAGCATTTTTGAAGGAAAATTTCAGTTTACATTTCGTACATCCTCTGATTGACTGCTGCTGCACATGTGAAGAGCTGAAGGTGGAAATGAGAAGTCCTCACCTTCATGATGCTGCAAAGTGACGTTCCACTAGATTGCTAATTGTTCACTAGACAAGGCTCCAAAAATATCATACTAATCTTACAGAAGAAACTGAAAGGACAGATGTGCCCCATGCAAAGTGTCCAAATTCTACACATTCATGTCCAGGATTGGAAAGGGTTGGTGAGAGAAGATGTCTGCTGAAGGTTGTAAGAGAAAGGTAAAAGAACTGGTTGGACATTCATTGAGAAGGGAGTGCTTTCTAGCAGATGCTTTGGAAGGATTGGTTTGTGGGAGAAGACTGAGAGGAAGAAGGAGATACAAGATGATAGATGACATAAAGGGAAGAGGAAATTATGCAGACATGAAGAGGATGGTAGAAGACCAGACAGCCTGGAGAACTACCATGTGAAACTCTGTCTTTTGGCAGAACACTGATGACAAGGGGGATCAGTACCATTTTTATTAATTTATTTGGTGTGTAAATTGAACACTATTTTCATGTCAGGGGATATTACTTTTTCCCTCGTGACTATGAATTCAACGTAATGAAAAGCGAACTTAGATGTCGTGTCAGGTTCTATATGATACATGAACTAGCAAAGCTGTTAATAACTTGCAATGAAGGTCAAAAATTTATTGTGGCAGAAATTTGTAATAATTGGTTATTATTAAATCCACTGTTGAATGCCCTTATTAAGAGAAAAACACGATATCTACAACAGAAATCCAGAAATGTGCTAAAAGGACTTCTGTCATTGAAGTGTAAACATTTTTTATGTGCATGATTTTTATTTTTTTGCAATGTGAACAGAACCCTGATATTCACATCATTATTGAGCATTACTAAGCTATATCTACATAGATATTCTGCAAGCCACCGTACTGTGTGTGGTGAAGGGTACCCTGTGCCACTACTGGTCTATCCTTTCCTGTTCCACTTGCAAATAGAGCAAGGGAAAAACATCTGCCCGTACGCCTCCATATGAGCCCTAATTTCTCGTATCTTCATGGCCCTTACATGCAGTGTATGTTGGCGGCAGTAGAGTAGTTCAGCAGTCAGCTTCAAATGCCAGTTTTCTACATTTTTTCAATAGTGTTTCTCAAAAAAGAACATCGCCTTCCCTCCAACAATTCGTGTTTGAGTTCCCGAAGCATCTCCATAACACTTGCTTGTTGTTAGAATCTACTGGTAACAAATCTAGCAGCCTGCCTCTGAATTGCTTCGATGCCCTCCTTCAATCTGATCTGGTACAGATTCCAAACCTTCATGCATTACTCAAGAATAGGTTGCACTAGTGTCCTATATGTGGTCTCCTTTACAGATGGACCACACTTTACTAGGATTTCCCCAATAAACCAAAGTTGACCATTCACCTTTCCTACCACAATCCTCACATGCTCGTTTCATTTCATATGCCCATATATTTAAATGCTGCAAATGTGTCAAGCAGGACACTACTAATGCTGTATCCGAACATTACGGGTTTGTTTTTCCTGCTGGTCTGTATTGATGTACTTTTTTTACATTTAGAGCTCACAGCCATTCATCCCACACAATTTGAAATCTTGTCTAAGTCATTTCGTATCCTCCTACAGTCACTCAACTTGGACACCTTACTGTACACCACAGCAATATCATCAAACAACTGCAGATTGCTGCCCACCCTGTCTGCCAAATCATTTGTGTATGTAGAGAATAATAGCGGGCATTTCACACTTCCCTGCAGCACTTGTGACGATACCCTTGTCTCTGATGAACACCCTCCATTGAGGACAACATACTGGGGTCTATAACTTAAGAAGTCCTCGAGTTACTCACATATGTCTGAACTTATTCCATATGCTGCTACCTTTGTTAATGGCCTGCAGCGGGGTGCTGTGTCAAACGCCTTCCAGAAATCTAGCAATATGGCGTCTGCCTGTTGCCCTTCATCAATTGTTCAGGACATGTTGTGTGAGAAAAACGCAAGCTGGGTTTTGCACAAGCAATGCTTTCTAAAATCATAGTGATTCGTGGAAATAAGAATGATCTAAGTGTAATTACATTTTTGTTAGTTTTCTCAAAACTAGGCTGGAATGGCTGAGGTCCTTTTAACATATGGCAATCTATTATTAAGAAACAGCTTTAAAGCTGTGGGGTAGAACAGTGAAGTATCCCTAATTTTGAAGGTAAATTTTAAAAAATAAAGAAACATAGTAGAACAGAATTATATTTTGGCATCAGGAGGGTACAACTGGAAGTTAATTTCGTGATGTTTTAAACAACAGCTCTTGCAAGTGATGTCCCTCATTGTTAATGCACTGCTGCAGCCAGCTTCTGAAGTTCTACATTACTTTGTGAAGCATGCAGCCTACTTCAAGACATATTGCATTCTTCATGGTTTGTAAGGTCCTGGTTCAATGTTTGTACACCTCTGTCTTGAGGCAGCCTCACAAAAAGTAGTTACATGGATTTAAATCTGACGTGTGCAGGCCATGGAATGTCCTGTACCAAGAGATCAAGCACCCGGGGAAGATTTCCCTAAAAGCAATAGTCGAATTTCTAGCAGTGCGGGCCATGGCACATGTTCAGTAAGACATAGTTGAAGAAGCATAAACTGTAAAAGAAAAAATATGACAATAGAAAAGTAAGGAATAAAGACAGAGCTAGGAAAGTGTAGAGAACGAAACGTTTTTGAGCTAGGTTATTGATAGAGTGAGAAGGGGGAGGAGACTTTGATTTTTGTAGATGTATGTTAGGCTAAGGTATAACTGACATCCATAGATGTTGCATCTCACATTGTAAGACACAGATACTGTAATAGCATTTATGTGCACACTTTTTCAAGTATCTGTCCTAATTGCCTTTTCATGAAAACGGATCCTGTATTATGAAACATAAAAGCATATCTTCTTTTTACTGTTACTATTCTGTGCCTTGCCAGTAAGTGATATTTGCAGATAAAGCATCCCCTCAGCTTAACAGGTGAACAGTAATCAGCAGTGACATTTTTAAAAAGATCTCAGTTGTAACTTGATCATTATTAAATTTGGTGAACTTTTATTGTCAATTTCCATTAAGAATACTACAGTGAGATTTGAGTTCAGCTTCTGTTAATTTATCTCACTTGATTTGCAACAATGATTTCAGTGAAACTGATTATTAGTGGTGGTTAAGAGGTAATATCAAGATCTTCATATGTTAAAAACAGCCTGTTGACCGAGCAGACTGGACTGTAAACACTGCTAATTTTCAGACAATGTCAAATGTATTCTGTAGTTAGTTGTGAAGAAGGACATCGTCCAAAAGCTTAGCAACATTTTTGGCTTAGTTTATGTTCCTATTGATGACTCAACACATCAACTATAGGTTCAGTTTCCAGAATGAAAGCTTCACTCTGCAACAGTATGTGCACTGATATGAAACTTCCTGGAAGATTAAAACTGTGTGTCAGGCAAGACTGGGGCTTGGGACCTTTGCCTTTTGCAGGCAATTGCTCTACCAACTATCCAAGCACAAATCATGAACTGTCCTCGCAGCTTTACTTCCACGAGTACCTCATCTTCTACCTTCCAAACTTCAGAGAAGTTTTCATGTGAAACATCCTCCACACTGTGGCTAAGCCATGTCTGCGCAGTATCCTTTCTTCCAGGAGTGCTAGTCCTACAGATTTTGCAGGAGAACTTCTGTGAAATTTGCAAGTTAGGAGAGCAGGGTGTATACGACCCGGGACAACTGGGAAATCCGGGAAAAACCCGGGAATTTTTTCATCCGGGGGAAAACCGGGAAAAACCCGGGAATTTTTCGGAATTCCGGGAATTTTTCATTGTTTTAGCTTTCAGTTAAATTTTTGTAATTTTGACTGCAGAATACATTCTCTAGCAAAGAATGTTATTATATCCTGCTACTGGAGAATGATACTGCAACAATAAAATATAAACGAGAGGGAAAAAAATAAAACTTTAGTGACAAAGGAAATGTGCAATTTACAACAACAAAAAACCGTGCACGCACAAGCGTCTGCAAATAGCAAAAATATGTCAAATGCCGTAGGGCGCAGACTGTAATTCTTCGTAACAATAAACTGCTTGCTATGAGCATGACGTCACAACTGTTCACATTAGGTTCGTTTGACCAATTGCCAGCGGTCTGTTGCGCATGCGCATTTGACTCGCGTATTAAGCAGTACCTCCTCCCGCTACTTGAAGTCTGGCTGTTAGCTGTATCGGTAGTAGCAGCAAGCAGCCAGATGCAAACGAGAAAAATTTTTCTAGCGTGCCCTAGCTGCCAGATTCACGCTTGCACAGAGCTGTCCGAGTTGTAGTGGGGGTGGGGGGGGGTTAACCTCCATGTTAGCCGTGTTAACGTTAAGTGATTTCGCTTCGTGTACAGCTCCCATGTCAAATGAAAACAAAACGGATTTCTGTGGCCGGGAGCTATCAAGCGAATTAAAATACATTCACATAATTACAGAGGGCAAAAATATATTATTAATTTCAGTTTTCTGATTTTATTTTGTTGTCAAGTTAGTAGCAGTCAAGCATTTGCAGAACAATGAAGTTATTTTTGCAAGTTTGCTAAAGAAATTTGGCTTTATTAATCTTTCCGCTGAGGCAATCATTTTTTTTTTTTGAAACGAAGTGTTTCATTCTACAGTATTGGCTAGTTCCAACTGTTCGCTGAATTTCAAGTGCACGTTATCATCTTCTGCCATATATGGCATTATGCCGTAATAAAGAACCAAAAATGAGATCGTAGAGTACTGGTACTCCTAGAAAATTTACATCCCAAAAACCACACTGAAAAACTTAATATCAGATGGGGCCTACTTCATTGTGAATCTGGAAAAAGCCAATTTGCACTTCAAGCCGAATTATGCATTTTAGTATGGTTTACGAAATTCCGATGCTCTTTGGAGTATCCTCCGATGCACTGTTTCTTTTATGGTGTAATGTAAGCTCTCTTAGTGCTTTATACACACAAACATACGGGCTTCCTCCACCACTGCAGTTGCACATGCACAATAATGCCTGTTTTCTGACACTCTCTGGCAACTGGTAAATCGAACCTATTTCTAACAGTCTCCGGATAGTATTACGAACAGTAGTTAGAAAAGCGTTACTTTCAAAGTAAATTTCTTTTTACGCAAGATGAATTGTGTTACGTGTGAGAAAGTGGGATGGATATCTAAATCACAGAGCGTTCGAAACTGAACAGTTTGAGGACCAGCCACTTACAAGAATTTGGAGCCGAGACATTTATGTCATAATTTTAAATTTTTCTGGCACATTTGTGTGATGTGTCTTAAAGTATAACACACGCAAAAAAACGTCAGTATTACATGTGAAAGCTTAGGTTCTGTTGTAGCGTGTTAATCTTAGAGACTAACATTATATGTGAAAGCTTAGCTTTTCTTGTAGATATACGGAACTGTGTACATTAATGTAAACCGTTAACTTTTCCTCTTGCGTGTTCGCGCTATGTAACCAGTGATCTTGCTGTTGGCTGACTATAACACGTGTCATATGCTCTGAATAGCTGCTGTCATCGGCTGACGAGATCTCGTGGCTTGAGATATGACTCACTTACAAAAGAACATCGCAACCTCGGTTTCAACGCTCCGGAAACTAATGCCCTGTGTTTGGTGCAATTCGTATTTATACTTTCGTAATCCAAAAATATGCAACTTATATTTTGCTGCAAATCAAAGGTCTTTCCAAAACTTCTCTCCTTTTTTTTTTTTTTTATTAAAAGTCTCTCCAAAACTTCTTTGCCCCGTCTTTTCTTTTTTTTCCGGGAAGTTCTATGCGATTGTATAAAACGTTAAGCATTCAAAGGATTGATAAGTTTTACAGTTCCGATGGAAAATCTACGGAAAACCTACTGTCACTTAGAACAGAAAAATTGCATTTTCGCCTGGGAAAAAGCATATTTTTTAAACGGGATATCCGGGAGAAATCCGGGAATAATCCGGGAATTTTTTTTTCCTTGTTCCCGTATACATCCTGGAGAGGAGATACTGGCAGAAGTAAAGCTATGAGGGAGTCGTGCTTGGGTAGCTCTGTCAGCAGAACACTTGCCCACAGAAGGCAAAGGTCCCAACTCCGAGTCTCAGTCCAGCATACAGTTTTAATCTGCCAGAAAGTTTTATATGGTGAGTTGGTACTTCTGCTCTTTCCATCATTTGTATTCCACCAAGGACATTCCATGACCAAAGTTTGTACTTTGTTTAATGGTAGCTTTAACATACAGCCATCTTTTGGGTCTTCATGTATTGAGTTTCACATATGCAACATCATCATATTAAACAGTGAATTTTCAATTAGTGATGAATACCCTGTGTAATTGTAGGTTCCAGATTACACTCGATGGACAGCTCAAGAAATATTCCGTGGTCGCTATTTTGTGAGCAAAAGTGATGTCTGGTCTTTCGGTGTTACATTATGGGAAATTACTGCATTGGGTATGTATGTTCTCAGACACAATTCATTATTATAAATAAAGAAGATTCTAAAATTAATGACCTATTGCAATGCATGTGCCAAATCAGATACTTTTTTGTAACTACAGATGTTCTTCAAATACTATCAGCTGCATGTTTCAGCTTTTGTGTGGCTCCATGCTTTCTTTCTCAAGAACAGAAATGTGTAGAATGTTTGTGATAAGTGTCAACATCATTGCCTCTGATGGACAGTAATAATAGATACTGAAATTTCAAGCAGAGCAAAGAAAGTGAAATGGTGTCACATATTTAGTATAATGTGCTAAAATTCAGCTGGACTGAAAAATTGTGAAAAATCTTCTTGCATGATTAAATGAATTATGAGGCGAAAACACTTTTGATGTATTGGCATGTCAGAGCACCTTTAAACTCGGGAAACCAGATAAAAAATTCAGAAGGTTATAATATTTGTGAAAGGAGCTGTGGGTTTGAAAAGTTCTTATAAACTAAAAGTTATTTACAACAACACAGTGGAGCTCATTCATGGTACTGCTTCATAAAAGGTAGAGAACACGGGTTACCATTAGAAAATTTTAAGCAGTTTCTAGGAAGATTTGAAATGGTATTGTTCTACTATTCAGACAGGAGACTGCTGTAACAAGTTTTAAGAAGCCAAAGAAAAGACAGTAAAAAGTATTTCTTAAGATTTGTAATTATACACCAGTGTGGAAACTTTTCTACCGGAATTGTGCAAGAGGGTAAGAAACATATCTTTGTGAGGACATATTCAATAAGTTAACATTTTCTGTTTTAAAATTAACTCTGCAGGCTAATTAATGATTTCACATGCAGTTATGGAAGGATTATGCAGAGTGCAAGCTGGAGTGATTTATGTAATGTGTTAGACACTGGTTCAACTTGAAAGTTTCTTGATTTAAAAATTGATTGGTTTTCTGTAAGTGGGCTGCTCTTAACAAGGAGTGTACAAAAACACACTGTGCATTTTAGGCTGTGGTCAAGTGGCACTGACAATGGTCACCAGATGCAGTCACCCGATAACATTGACCAACAGCTTGGTCACAGTGCATCCGATCTCCTTTGTTAGTTTTTGGTGGCATCATGAGGTTACAGTCTATTCTAACTGTACACACTATCTGTACACTTCATCTATTCAAACTGTACATTCTTTCCTCAGTGGAATAGCCAGATGTGTTTTACAAATACATGAGATTAAGAGATAAATGTTCTGTTACAAACTCAGTGAACTGTGGAGACATTGAAAAACAAGATTAAAAACACTCTGCACAATTTCAAGTAAATTCAGCAAAAGAGACATGCAATTAATCTTCAATGACTGTCATTCAGCATATGCTTGAAACTCTAAACACATTTTAGAATAAGATACTTTGAACACCTAAAGCACTGAAAAGTGGAAATACATACACCTCATATAAAAGAATCACAGTCCTGCTGGCATAAATGTGCCAGCAAGCAGTAGTAATAATTCATAGACAGCTAATGTCCATCCATAATACCAACGCAAAAAGAGATTCATTACTGTAACTTTAAGCATCAGAATTGACATATGCCACCTTTCTCACATGAACATGTAATTTTTTGAGTTTAAGTCTAAAATTTCCAATACAGATTTTGCCTGTGTTGCAGATGATGTGCTACATTATGTATAGATATGAGGTTGAAATGGATAGGCAGCTATAGAACAGCCATAATGTAATAAAAAGTAACATTTAATTAATTATTAAATTTTTAAGTTGTTTCAAACTTGTGGTTTCCAATACAGTAACAATTTTGGACTATGGATTCTGAGACACACCCTTGTGGTTATATTTCTCATCCTCAGGATGCCTCAAACTCCTTTTTTTCTTGTAGTAAACTTAAAAATTTCTCAGGAACCATGTTTTGTGTGTGGGAACATCACCCGATTCGACTAAAGAAAACATGTCTCTACATTCAGCTGAGATTGCTTGCAGTGAAATTGTGCATGTACCCACATACTGATTTGAAAAAATTGGCTGATGTTACCGAGCGAGGTGACGCAGTGGTTAGACACTGGACTCGCATTCGGGAGGACGACGGTTCAATCCCGCGTCCGGCCATCCTGATTTAGGTTTTCCGTGATTTCCCTAAATCACTCCAGGCAAATGCCGGGATGGTTCCTCTGAAAGGGCATGGCCGTTTTCCTTCCCCATCCTTCCCTAATCCAATGAGACCGATGACCTCGCTGTCTGGTCTCCTTCCCCAAAACAACCCAACCCAATTGGGTGATGTCAGTTGCGAGCAGAATACCTCAATATCGGTGCCACTGTGACTGGCTCTTCACACAGATCTGCAGACTTTGTAAAAAAAAATGAACACACTTCATAGAATGCATCATCATTTACTTCACATCTCAGTGTATCCTTTTCCTTAGTAACAGATACATACTCTGGTACGAAATATCATCTTTAGTTTCACTTTATTAAAGGTACATGCTATCTGATATACCATGTAACTATAGTTATGAGGGTGGTTTGAAAAGTTCTCGGAACGGAATAGAAAAAAAGTACTTACATTACTGAATTTTATTTTTTTTTTTTATTTTTATTTTTTTTTTTTTTTTTTTTTATTTTATTTTTTCAATGTAGTCTCCTTGTAGATTAATGCACTTGGTCCAGCAATGTTCCAGTGCCTTGATCCCATCTCGAAAATGAGTTTTCTCCAGGCCTGCAAAATAGTTGTCAACTCTGGCTATCAATTCTTCGTTTGAAGTGAACCTTCATTCACCAAGAAAAATATTCAGTTTTGGGAAGAGATGGAAGTCTGATGGAGACATATCAGGTGAATAAGGTGGGTGCGGAAACAATTAATACTTCAGTTTGTGTAATTTTGCCATGGCGACGGCACATGGGTGCGGCTGACCATTGTCTTGATGGAAGGTGTCTTTCTTCCTTGCTAAACATGGCCTTTTTTCGTGTATCTTTTGTTGCAATTTGTCCCGGAGGTTAGCATAGTCTGCTCCAGTAATTGATTGCCCAATTGACAGATAATTTACAAACAGAATCCTCTTCGCATCCCAGAACACTGATGCCATGACCTTTCCCATCAGAGGAATTGTTTTTGCTTTCTTTGGTGGTGGAGAATCAGCATGTTTCCACTGCTTTGACTGTTGTTTTGTCTGTGGGGTATAGTAGTGCACCCAAGTTTCATCTGTGGTCACAAACCGGCTCATAAACTTGTTCGTTTCTCCTAAAACAGGCCAAACATTGTTCTGATATGTCCACTCTCACGCGCTTTTGATCGAGCGTCGAGTCGCAGCACCCTTCTTGCAGATAATGTTTTCATCTCTAATTCTTCAGTTAAAATATGATATACCCTTTCAGATGACATCTGGCAAGCATGAACAATTTCACACACTTTCAATTGGCGATCCTCCATGACTATTTTGGGCACTTTTGCAATTATTTCTGGAGTAGTGACACATCTTGGGAGACCACTGTGCGGATCATCATCTAAGCTCTCCCGACCAAATTTAAATTCATTTGTCCACTTGGCGACAGTTGAATATGAATGAGCAGAGATCCCCAGTGTCTTTTAGAAATAGACGTGAATGTCCTTTGCTTTCATACCTTTCTTTATGAAGTATTTAATCACTCCTCGAATCTCAATTTTTTTCCATCTTCGCAAATCACTATGCAGGAACAACAACAGAGCCACGTCACCACGACAGCTGTCTCCAAAGAGCACTGACGTGACACGTGTTTACAGGCAACAGTCCTATGAATATAATTTGAACAACTCATTGTGCTAGTGCTGACCTCTCATGGTGATTCCAAGAACTTTTCAACCCACCCTCGTATATTCATTGCTGCTGAAAACAAAGTCCTACAAAATCATCCAGTTATTTGTTGTAACACTTTACTGTGACAGTGTTACTGACTCTGTTGATATTTGTGATTGATTCTGTCAACAATCTGTGGAAACTAACTTGTCACAAATTGTGTGGAACTGAGAAATACATTCTTCTTGTGGTCTCTTTGTAATTAGATATCTCAGTATTCCATAATTGAGTGTGTGTGGTATGATGCTGAGGATGGAAGGAAATGATGATGCAACGTTACTCTTTTAACAGAAAATCAACACAATTACAGTACTTATTATTGGAATGTTATTGAATACAGTGTAAATAAATAATGCATAAATTATTTATATGTCTTTCTTTATAAATCTGATTGCTGTAATGATTTATCATTACAGCATACAGCATACAACATGTGGCAACTGTATGTGATCACTGTTATGCTTGCAGGAGGAACACCTTATGCTGAAGTGTCTAATACAGATGTCCCAGCTCGAGTGATGCGTGGTTTACGATTGGCACAACTACCTGTTGTTGGTGATGACTTGTACCAGTTAATGCTTCAGTGTTGGCAGCTTGATTTGGATGAGAGACCTACTTTTTCTGAGATAGTCTGTATACTGAAGAATATGTTGGAAGACACGTTGGTAAGTAGTATATGAATTACAGTATATTTCCTGGATTGGATACATGTTTATATCTAAACTTGTAAGCAGAAATTTGCCTGTGTTTATATGTAAGCACTTAAATTACTTTTGGATTGCAATTCTATCTTGTGGAGTCATAATAAAGTGCCATTTGCAACTAGTACACAACTCAACTAATCTTCACAACTGTACTGGTTTTAGTATTACAGTGAACTGGACAGCACAGGTAGAAGTTACTGAATGACATGAAGAAAATATGTAATTTTCTTAAAAGAGTTGCTGCTACACTGTGTAATACTTCCGTCTCTCAAAACACTTAATTTGTTAGGTGTCATGGTGTATGTACCCTTATTTTTGCCTAGTGTTGTCCTCAATTTGTTCTTTGCATATGAGTGAATAATATATACATCTCTCCCTTCTCTCTCTTCTCTCTCTCTCTCTCTCTCTCTCTCTCTCTCTCTCTCTCTCTCTCTCTCTCTCTCTCTCTCTCTCTGTGTGTGTGTGTGTGTGTGTGTGTGTGTGTGTGTGTGTGTGCAGTCATATAATAGAGGGAAACATTCCACGTGGGAAAAAATATATCTAAAAACAAAAAATGATGTGACTTATCAAACGAAAGCGCTGGCAGGTTGATAGACACACAAACACAAATATACACACAAAATTCAAGCTTTCGCAACCAACGGTTGCTTCATCAGGAAAGAGGGAAGGAGAGGGAAAGACTAAACGATGTGGGTTTTAAGGGAGAGGGTAAGGTGTCATTCCAATCCCAGGAGCGGAAAGACGTACCTTAGGTGAAATGTCTGCTTGTGTCTGTGTATGTGTGGATGGATATGTGTGTGTGTGCGAGTGTATATCTGTCCATCTGTCCTTTTTTCCCCCCTAAGGTAAGTCTTTCCACTCCCGGGATTGGAATCACTCCTTACCCTCTCCCTTAAAACCCACATCCTTTCGTCTTTCCCTCTCCTTCCCTCTTTCCTGATGAAGCAACTGTTGGTTGCGAAAGCTTGAATTTTGTGTGTATATTTGTGTTTGTTTGTGTATATATCAACCTGCCAGCGCTTTCGTTTGGTAAGTCACATCATCTTTGTTTTTATATATGTATATATATATATATATATATAGTGGTTAACTCCATACCTGTGGAAGCATGTGTACGAGGCAAAGTTTTTCCTGAAAAATAACCATATTGCCAGATCTTTAAATATTAACTGTTTTACTGAATGAGTGAGGTAAATTGGAATATAAAAGTAAAAGGGGGAGTTGACATGGTAGGCTGGAGGGGGTTATGGACATAAAGAATATATTGTAGAAAGAGTTCCGACTTGCACAATTTAGAACTGTTGATGCTATATCCTTGTAGGGCACTGTTTTTTTGTTGCAGAGAAGTTGCCAAATGCCATTGCTGCTTTTAAGGTGACTGATTTTGATGTGTAACACAGTGTCAGAGACAGGGCTGGAATAGGTAGCAGTGGTGGATGGAGGTATGAAATTGGTCTTGCAGCAGGTCTTCCACAGGGCTGTGATCCAAAGATGGCAGATTACGATTTTTGGAGGTACATGACACAGAGTGATGTAGTTGAAGTTTTAACTGAGATTTTGATTTAGTTGTTTGAATCTTGGATAATGTAGAGTGACCAAGGGGGTGCTCCTTTTGGCAGATGAACAGGTGTGAGAGGAGTGTTGGGTGTCTAAAGGCAGAGCACAAACAAAAAATGTCTGGATTGGACTGAGAGGGTGGTTTTTGGTTTATGACAGATGCAGTGAGGCTGAGAAGGGGATTGCTTGTCATTGTAAATGCAGCATTCGGGTTTTGCCAGATTTTACAAGGGGTGTTTGGTGTAGAATGGATGGCGTCTAGTGTTTCTGGTGGCTAGTAAATCTGACATGAAAGGGGATTCCTATAATGCCACCAGTGAGGTTGGGAAGGTCCACATCATGGAGCTAAGGAGGACCAGAACCAAATACAAATAATTATTTGTTATTTATTCATCATAACTTAAATAATGAATAATATAGAATACCGCCACAATTACTTTGTGTACATCTTGAACAGAGCATTCTTACTTATATCCAGTGATTGTTCCTGTGGCTCTGCACAGTTTCTTTTGATAAATAATTCATTTATGCATGATAAAAGAATTTGGTTCAGTGGGTAAATTCCAGGTTATGATGCTAAAGCTCTGAGGTTTGATACCTCGTTGGTCCTGGGTTCCTTTTTTTGTTACTTGTTCCGCCTTTGACAATGAGAAAAATGTCAAGATTAGGTGCATCATGTTTTGGAGTCCACATTACACTATAGGTCCCCCTATAACTGGTTGGATAATTCGTTTCAAAGATTCGAGGAAGGCTACTGCATGCCACCTCCAATGGAACAGTAGAATACTGTATTATTCAAACCTGCCTTCAGACTGAACACAGTTTTACTAATGTAACCTACAAATGCTTCATAGCCAAATTACGTAGCCTAACAGTTGCACTACTGATGCTACCCAATTCAGCTACATTTCCCACTGCTTTCGTTCCTCCTGTCTCCTGCCAACACACTGAAGCACTCTCGTAACTAGCCAAAGATGAGAAAACAGCCAACAGAGGCTCGAATCTGCAGTACCGTCCTCAATTGTACCAACGTTGCTAACATTATTGGATATAGAACTTGTGTTTGTAGTGCTACTGCTACAAAATGAGTGAACCAAGTAAGATCTTGTGAAGCTACTAACCTGGTTCGAACCTCATCTTCTTGTTCTTGGTAGTTTGCTACCTGAAAACTGAACACTTTTTGCATATAGAACTAAGTTACACAATAATGGATGCAATACCACTTTTCTGTAGTTTCTCTTGCTCACACATTTATTAATTGTAAATTAACTTTTGGGACAGTGTCCAGTTTCTTAATTCAGTTGTTTACAAACACACAAACCAGGCTAACCCACACACTCAGAGACATTTACAGTGACAACACTTGACATGAAACTCCTCATCTCAAAATCACAGTTTATAAAAACACACACAATTGATCACAGTTTATTATACAAGTCACTAGCACAGTTCTACGAAACATGTCCACTGAATGTAGGCTGGTCAACACAGTTTTTATTTGCATCTAACAAAAAAGATCGCTCAGATATTCCACTCAGAAAAGAAAAATGATATGAAAATGTTAATTGTTCCTACTATGACTATGGACAGAAGATGCAAGTCGTGTAATAGGTCACCTGGGACTGCAGATTTTTAAGTTGGAAGGGGTATGTGAACTGGCGTAAGGGCATTTTAGGATTTTGGAAACTATATACTTGCTTATAAAACTTTATGGTTGAAATTTGAGAAAGTAGATAAGGTATGTGTTCTGACAGTGACTTGGCTTACATGATAAGTAGCTAATTAGTTAGTTTTTGTATATCTACACTGGAAATTACCTATTGACAAGTACAGTTGTCCTATTTGAAATTCTGATAATTTACACAAATTCCTAGTTAGTGGCATAATTGATAAATGGTGGGTGTCATTTGGTCCAGGAAAATTAGGGCAACCAAAATATGATAGTAAACTTGGGAATTAAATATGCATAATGGCATAAAAGGCAACAGTAATTTTATCTGTGTCCTGACATATATACTAATTATCTTTTAAGTTAATTAGTTTCCTGAAAATTAAAATACTACTATGATACTACTATTCACAACACATTTTGCAGACAGCATCCACATATGTCACTGAGTGTACCTCTAAAGATATATCACTTCATGACACATGGTTTACTATATATGACATCATAAACACTGAGATGCATGGGAAATGCTGCATCATGCATGACATGTTAATTTATTACTTGTTTACTTCTAACTCTATTCACAACACGTTTCGCAGACCGTAGGCACACATACCAGTAGATGTACCTGCAAAATTATATCATTGTACAGCATATAGTTCAGGAGGTACGACATCATAAATATTAAGCTGCAGAAAATGAAACTGCAGGGCAAAATTCTCTAGACATACGGGTGAAATATGTATACAAATACACATGAACTAAGTTAAATAAGTGTGAAATATATTTGACATGTGCGTATGTGAGCAAAGACTCGGGTAAAAAACTGATCCTAAACACATGGAATGATTTCAATCAAATTTGGTAAACATATTACTTGCAGTCTGGAAATAAACACTTTAGGGGCAAGAACCACCAGCCTCCTATTGCAGTGAGTGCGATAAGATGGAGAGAGAAGGGGGAAGATGAAGAAGTGGACAGACAGTGAGTGGAAAGGAGAAAATAGTGACAGAGAGGAGGAGGTTGCCACAGATAGTAAGAGGAGGAGGCAGTGGAGGAGGAGGAGATGGGGGAGGGGAAATGGTCAGAGAGAGGGGAGAGGAGGAGATGGACAAAGAAAGGAAAGATGAGGAAATGAACTGAAACAGGGAGGAAGAGAGAGGCTGAGAGATGGGAGAGGAGAAGATGTGTAGACAGAGGTGAAGAGGAGGAGATGGGCCAAGAGAGGGGAGAGGAGAAGATGGACCCACAAAGGAAAGGGGCAGAGATGAACAGGGAAATGGAGAGGACAAGATGGACAGAGGGAGGGGAAGAGGAGATTGACAAAGAGGGGGGAGGGGATGAAATCTCTCTGTTGGTGATTAGGTGATTTTCCAGAACCATTTTCATTACTTTTCCACATTGTCGTCAGTAATTGATGTGCTAGGGCATCCAAGGCAGTCGTCGTCTTCAGTGTCAGCTTGACCTTCTTTGAAATGTTTATACCACTTGTAAAATCTTATCTCACTCACAGTAGATTTGCCAGAAACCACAGTCAACATTTTGAATATGATGCTGCATGTTATTCCATTTTTTAAGAAAATTGAATGCAAATTCTTTGATCCCTCTTTTTTGAAAGTAAAAATTCGCCGAGTACTTGAAAATTTGTATAACCTTTTCAACTGTCAACAATAAACTAAATATTCAGAACAGCTGAAAATGCAAACATACACAAGGAACATGTTTACCAACAAGATAAAAAAAATTGGGAAATTGGGTGTATAAACACCACGAAATTAAAAGATACCCATTACTTTTTTATCACACCTGGTATACGTGTAAGTATTAAAAGGAGTGCAACAGTAGCAGGTGGATGACTCCTAGCTTGCTCTGTTTCACTCAGTGGTTGGTAATGAATAGTACCAATGGACTTTAAAAGCCTTCTAAAATAGCCCTAGTCAATTGCAAAACCACACAAAAATATAATGCTTTGTGGAAACGTGCTGAACATCCTAAATCACCTGAAATATGAAAGAAGCATATTTGTACCATCAACTGTACAATTTTATGTTTATTCTCTACTGGTTTCAATTGTTACTATCATCTTCAGGGAGAAAAATATTGTACGTCAATGGATCAAACATACATTTCCATCATACAGGATGCGATCAAAAAGTGGTGGGACTGATTTTTTAAAAAAATAATTTATTACACATATTGATACAAATCCTCAATAGTCTTCGAAATAGGACCCTTGTACTTTGTCACACATAGTATAATGTGTCTGCCAATCCGTGAATACGTTCTGAAAGTTGCTGTCAAAATGATTCCCCCTTTGCATGCGGTTGACTCATTTTCATAATCTCTCTAGGACTTCCGCATAACATTGTGCAGTCATGGTTTGTGCAGGGGATGCAGACTCCTTGTGAATGATGCCACAATGATCAAAACTGACCATGAGCATGGTTTTCAGCCTGGACTTGCTCATCTTAGGTCGTCTTTGGATGAGATGTGTTAGTGTGCCATTCTGAAGTTTGACGTTTCATCTCCAGGTTGTACTGGAAACACCAGATTTTGTCTTTGGTACCTTCATTATTGAGAAAATGTGAGCTTTCTTGAACACAGTTCTGAATTTTTACTGAAATTTGTGCACAATTTGCTTTTTGTTCATCAGTCAAGAATCTTGGCACAAACATAGCGTAAATTTTCCTAATTACCAAATCTCCTGTAATGATGGTTTGAGTGGTTCTGTAAAAAGGGCTTAACTACTGACTAATGAGATGAATCAATAGCTGATGATAATAGTCCAGAAGTTGTTACTTTTTTGTCACTTTTTTTGCCTACCCTTGATGTTAATGGGTGACCGGCACATTAGTCACCAGTGATGAGATCCCTTTTTGATCTAAGTTTCATCAGAGCTTTGGAATTGAAACACTGTGTTTGGGCACCACTTGAGACATACTTTAAGACAAAAGGGGGGGGGGGGGAGGTGATGGTATTAACGACCGTTAGTAGCATGCTTGATGGCTCTACAGAGAAGGATGCGAAAACCAGAGGATTGTCCTCTTAAATATTTCAGCATACTACCAACTTTCTATTGAGAAAGTGTCAAGATATGATTTGAAGACTTCATCAGCTTTCTACACCAAAGCAAGAACATGCAGGTTTTGAATCACTATCTTACCCATGATTGTTTTAAAATTCATCTTTGTCGCTGTCCTTGATCAAAAGAGGCTTACAATAAACCTCAGATGCATGAAGTCCAAAGAAATAGCAAACAAAATTTGGGTGAGGAGTTTCAAATGAATTTGTGTCAGAAAAGGAGAATTTATATTTCAATTTTGAATAGAATTTGAGTGGTGAAATTGATGGGGAACCACTACAAAGTTATTTACTAAACACTAGAGTATAATTAATGGTATCAATTTTTTATTGAAGCTGATCAGGATTTGAACATCTTAGATTGTTATTCTGAAATAAAGGCAAATTCAAGGAGATAAAACTGAGCTGTTGTCTATAGCACACATGGAACAAATGCAGCAATGGCAAAACTTCAACAATCAAATAAATTTTTTTATGGAATGTTTGTAAAACAAATTGTTCTGAAAATTAATTAAAAGAAGCAAAATATACATTCAGTTTATGAATGACAAAGAATTGGAGGAATAAATATTGTTTATTTATAAAAGTTTTTATTTATAGATGGTGCATAACTTTTTTTATTTGTGGGAACAAGCAATGGTTAGAAACAATTACTTTCATTATTCTTGAATAAAAATTTTTGTTTGTATTCATTATTGGTGATTCAGATAAATTTTGCCGAGTTTGGGTCATTGTCAGTACAATCAGTCATGGAGTTCATGGCTTTTCTGGGTAGCCTGTTAGTAGCTTTCTTTGAACAGTGTAGGTGAAGCATTCACTGAGTAATGTAAAAATACAAATTCTGTTTGTAAGCTTGTATGCTTGCTAGTTTTGACAAACATGTTCTGCCTTCCCCAAAGCATCCCTCTGCTCTGCGTTCTTGGGTCACATTTGTTCACTGCAGTAATAATTTCTACAAAAATGAGAAAACCAAAGGAGAATTGTATGTTGTTATAAAGAAAGCCTCTTACCTGCTGAAATAGGAAACAAGTTATGTTTTGTTTCTTAATTTTGCTCCAGGACAATTAATTATTTGAACTGTTTCTAATGGGTGAAAATGCAGTGAAATAACAGCTTAATTATGAGATGAAACTTACAAAAGTGCTGTCAAGGAAAAGAGAGGGTCATCCATTAAATAATGAAAAGGTTTCATTTACCAGACCCATAAAAAAGCCTTTTGTGTCTATTCAGGTATTTCCAAAAGAAAGAAAGAAAAGAGAGAGAGAGAGAGAGAGAGAGAGAGAGAGAGAGCACTGAATTCAAGGAAATAGCATGAGCAATTCTTTCATGCATGTACAAGGAACAGTGAATCACTCTGTATTAGTTAAGTTGAGGTGTTAAGCAATTGATAGGCTTCATAAGTACAAGGGTAAGTCGATTATTATCTGCAATTCAGTTATATTTTTGTTTATTTTGGTAGTACTGTCATTTTTCATTAACGACGCATGCTTTGTTTATTTGTTGTTGTATCTTTGCAATTTTCAAGCTGCTAGGTTAGTTTCGTTATCGCTGCCATGCTGTTAATCATGGCTTCTCCGCTGTCTATTTGCACCAAAGAATAGCAATGTTCAATAATCCATTTTTTGTGGTCAGAAGGCATATCAGGGGCCAAAATTCATCAGAGATTTTCAGTACAGTGTGGGAACAGTGTTTTGCCACAACAGAGTGTCTGCGAATGGATTGAAAAATTCCAAAATGGTTGCACAAGTGTTATGCACGATGAAGGAGCCGGACGACCATTTACCGCCACAAATGAAGAAACAATTGAGCTTTCACATGAAATGATTCTCTTGGGCATACAATTAACTATTGACGAAGTGGCACATCATCTGCAAATTAGTCACAGTTCTGCCTATGAAATCATCCATGACAGACTTGGGTCTCATAAAGTTTGTGCAAGATGGATCCAAAAACACCTTGCACAGTTGCATAAACAAACACGCTTGGACAACCATAAAAAAACATTTGGATCACTATGGTAACAAAGGGGACAACTTCTTAGACAGGATCATTACTGGTGACAAAACATTGATCCATCATTACGAGCCAGAGAGTAAATGGCAGAGTATGGAATGGAAACATCCAAATTCGCCATGCAAGAAGTAGTTCAAGACCCAACCGTCCACAGGAAAACTGATGCTTACAGTTTTTTGGGACGCACAAGGTCCAGTACTGGAACATTATGGGGAAAGGAGCAGAACAATGAACAGTGTACATTACAGTGAGATGCTTACTGCCAGGCTAAAGCCTGCAATTCGAAGCAAATGCCGAGGATTGCTGTCGAAAGGTGTTGTGTTGTTGCATTACAGTGCCTGTCTGCATACTGCTGCCCACACTGCTGAAACGGTCCAGAAACTCAAATTTGAAGTACTGGATTGTCCTCCAAATAGCCCTGATCTTGCCCCTTCTGTCACTTGCTTGGTCCACTCAAACAGGCATTAAGGGGCCGTTGATTTGCCTCTGACGAAGCAGTGAAAGAAGCGGTGCATTCCTGGCTCTCAGCTCAACCGAGAACCTTCTTTTATGAAGGCATCAGGAAGCTTGTACAACGATGAACCAAGTGCATTGAAAGGCAAGGAGACTATTTCAAAAAATGATGTTCTTGTAAACTTCTTATTAGATTACAAAAAAATTTTATAACTACTTTGTGGATAATAATTGATTTACCCTTGTAGTACTAAAAATATTGCTAAGCTTTTTGACAATGTCCTACTTGAGAACTTACAGAAAAAAAACCACACACACACACACACACACACACACACACACACACACACACACACAAACGAGTGTAAGTCGTACACAGCTTTGTGTATTTTGCTCCATTATGTTGGAGATAGATGTACTGCCAGGCATAGTAAGGTAACACAATCATCTCAAAATGATTGACTTCTGAATGAGAAGAGAGAGATTCTAATCTCTGTCCATCAGTAATGAAGTAATTTAAGATAACAAAAGACAATGTAAATTAAACTGCTTCAGTGAAGGCAGACTGATTTCTACCTACATATAAGTCAAAACTGATGTAGTACATGGGCTTTTATTATCTGTCATTATTTTTTAAAATTTATTTTTATTTTTGCAGATAAAAAAGTTGTATTTAGAAACTAACTATGAACTCTGCTTCATTTCTCCCCCACTCCTTGTCACACAGTGTTTTCATCTACAATGATAGATTTACATAATTTTAGAATTCAGTCTGCAGAGTCACAGCATTAGAATAGAACAAATAGGAAACTGAAGAAATCCTAATGATGCTGCTTGCTTGTAATGCTAATCTTTTTAGTGTTGATTTTCTGTTGATATTTTTAATTAAAAAAGTGTGTTGCACATATTCCTTACTGCAGTTAATTTTACTGTATTTATGTAGTTATTAAACATGTATCAGCCCAGTTTTCATAGAGTCTCTCCTTTTTCCTACAGGTTCATTTGAATTTCTCAGCAAGTGTTGGCGTTCATTATCAACAGTACTTTCCAGACTTGGAAATGCAGAAATAGTGTTTTTCTGCAGTAGCACTGTTGCTTAACTAATTGTTATACATTACTTATGATATTTTATTGTGTCAGTCTTTAGTACACCTAAGAGAGCCAGACTTTTTTTTTTATAATATGAGAAGTTGTTCTGATTTGGAAAAGATGTAAAGTGCAGTATATAGTGGGCTTTTCAGTCAGGTTTGCAATATAAGTCTGACCTATGTGACAGAAAAAATTTGGTGTTTTAAAATCAGTTACATAACAGGTTGTGCCAAGGTGATGAGAATCGCCCCCTTTGCTCTCATAATTTTACACCCACTTGTGTTCTTTCCTTATCAGTGAATGTATTCTTATCCCCTCCCATACATTTCTTTCTTCATTTTTATCATATTATTTGTTTAATATTATAAGAACATGTGTAATATTCATTATTTTTTATTCCGTCCCTGCTGCCCACAGTGACAGGCAATGTGTACTTCTTTTTTATTTCATCACTGTTAAGTCATTGGTGAAAAATCTGTGTATTTTGTTGCAACCTATTGCTCTGTAATTTTTCATTTGCTGTCTCTACTTGAATGGTTAACACAGTTGTGTGTGTGTGTGTGTGTGTGTGTGTGTGTGTTTTGTGGTGCCACTGCTTTTGATTTTAAATAGTCTCATGACACTTTCAATGTAATTGGAAAGTCAATAGATTGTTTAAGGATGCAGTCTGGTTGAATAACCTGGTAGAAGTAGAAAGACTTTCCCTGGATATGACCAGCTGAGAGCTTTGTCATGCAGGTAAAGCCTGATTAAACCAGAAGGGGCTCAGTGTGTAACTTTTATATATGTGCCAATAGACTGGATTGCTGAAATGGCCATTGTTAGGTAACTAGTCTTTACAGTAAGTGGCAGCTGTCATGGCAAGTTTTATTTTTATTTTTTTTAACTCCATTGATTGTAACTTGTTTTTAACATTCCATTGACAGCAGTGAAATTTCACTGATAATTATGTACTTATATTATTTTTAAGTTTATAGGCACTTATTTTTTACCATTTTTTAAAATGTTGACACTTACATTGGTATTGTGAACAAAGACGTAGGAGCTAGAAAATTTTATTAGTATTTATTTAAGTTAAATATTATTATTTGAGCGTCATGTAGATGCATTTTATATAATGGACATAACAAAACATCAGAGTAGATTATGATATTCTCTGTCATGTTCTTTCCAAGATAATTTCTAGTTTGTGACAAATCTGTGCTGAAAAGATAAGTAGATATATCTAACAATACTATGCTTTCTGCAAATTCTTACATGTTTTATGTGGAAAATTGTACATCTATAAAATGGTAATTGGGTGTGGATTTGGGAGTGCACAATGCTATGCAGTCTCATTCAGGTCCATGTTACTTCTTAATCTGTTTGGATGTTAAGGAAAAGTAATGCTGTATATTGAGTTTTTGATGATGCATATTCTGTTAAGAGTATTTCAGTAATCATAAGCGTCATATTATCAGTGAAACATGATATAGTATTTACATGCCAAAGACCTTAGGCTTATTTAGTTCAGAATACCACAAAAAAGGACTAATGATTGAGAATGAGAAGTCAACATCCACCTTGCGGAAATAACCATGAGCAGTTACAAGATGCACCTTATGAGCTGATGTAAAATGTTTGTTGACTTAACAGCAGAGGAAGGGGCCAGATTAATATATTTAGACTCAGTCTGCAATGGAAGAATGGAATGAGACATTTTTAGCAGGCTATAAAAATATCAGAGTTAAGAGGTACAGGAATTTTATGTGCATGGTATTGTGAAATGTGTTGAAATAGTCAACTACAGACAAACAAAAATTGAGAGAAAGAAAAAAATCCTCAGAATATGAGCAGCAGTGTGCTAATGGAAGAAGAAGGGAAGGTACACTTGACTTCATCATTCCCTTACAACAGCTTTGTTATGCTTTTAACATAAACACTGCCATCTCTCTCTAATTGTCTCCTATGGTATTTCTTGTGAATATCTTTAATCTGCAGCCATATTACACTATCTGCTACAAAAGTACCTTGTCTCTCATACCTTCCTTCTCTGTTGAGTGGTTTATATCTTTCTTTACATATCATAACCAGCTTAAGCTCTAGTGAATCTGCTGCCAGTGCAGTAAACTGGTAATAATAAGTAAATAAATAAATACAACATGTAGCTCCCACTACAGTGGTGATATAGAAGTATAGAGTTTTCATTATTTTGGGTTATCAAATAGCCTGCAGTTTAACTCATTTACCTTTATTGTTGGCAGTATGAGAGAAACAGGTTGTGCTGCTAAATTTTATTGTTTTCCCTAAGCTTAGCATCTGAGACCTAAATTGATCTTATAGTTAACAGAAACAAAATTAATGTCTAGTACAATAATTTCTATTTTCCACCACTTCAGTGGCATGTATGCATGCCACTGCTTAAATGTGTAAATAATGGAAGAAGATAAGATAACATCTCACCGTGTAGTTGAGGCATCGGTAAGCTTGTAAAAGACTCAGAATGTTGCAGAGTTTTGGACGAATCCTTCTTCAGAGCTTTTGTGTATACATTCAGTTGCAAGGCTACATTGCCCCCAGCTGACCACATGGGGCTGGCACTGCAGCTTGACTGAGTTTGGCAATTGTCGAGTGGAGTGGGTAAGGAGAGAAAGAAGAGGGAGTGATGGTTGGGGTGGCTGACAGCAGGCAAGTAGAGGCAGCAGGTGCATGAGATACGAATGTGGGACCGGTGAGCTAATCTTGGCTGCATGCAGGATGAGTTGTACATGGTGTGTGATGGTGTAGAGAAGTTGATTGGGAGGGGAAATCAAACAGAGGAAGAGGAGACTGTGGAGAGGTGGTCAGGTGGGACAGTGTAACGGTACAGTTTTTGTGTGTGTGCTGTAGAGCTATGTAGAAGGATTCATCCTAAAGCTAGCAACATTCTCAATCATGTTTATGTGCCTATTGACAACTCGACACCTGTTTCATAGAGTAATATCTTTTCTCCTTCCATTATTTATATTCCACACAGGACTTTCCATTATCGTATTTACATGCCACTGTTTATTTATTCAGGTAGATTCTCATTTAGACTTGCCACATTCAAGACCTTCTTGCCCTAGGAAAGTTTGACATTGTCATGAGGAATAAAACCTAAGATCTTCACTCCAGTGGCAAGCAGTGCTAACCATGAAACTTTGAAGGTAGGGAACATTATTCTAGGGGAAAAAAATCAGGTTCTTAATATTCACAGAGAAAGTGAATGTTATGTGTAATACAGTCATATAAGATATGTAGAAGGAAATGTTACCAAACTGTACAGTGGTTTCAATGCAGGAAATCCAATAGGAATAGAGAATTCTGCAGGATAAAGTAAGATACCTTAAAATGAGAGAAGTTGGGCTCCATTCATTACTGTAGGGTAATCTGTTTCAATACTGCCCCTTAAGGCCCTGCACTCTCAGGTGCCCCTTAGCTCAGCTGCGGACAGGCACAGCTAGCACGGCCGCCAAGCAGCCCTGTTACACTCATTCTGCACGTACGCAAACCACTTGCCCACCCTTGCCCATGTGCTTGACAGCTGCAGAAGAATGATCCAGATGCTTAACGGCCCTCACGTCAACTGTTTACCCCCCTGTACCTGTGGGTGATCTGCTTCCCACAGGCAGGCTCTCAAGCTGGAACAGCCTACTGTAGAATTTAATGGTTCTACCAAATCCCACAAAATATGAGTGAGTGAACAGAACAGATAGTTTCACTTCAGGCATCAAATGATTTTATTCAGCTATAAGCTTGTCAGTTGAGCAGTGCATTTATGTACATGAGTCACATTTTGAAGCCCCACTATCGTGTCTTTCATTAGTCAGACATTCACAGCAAAATATGTGTAGCTGACGTTACAGGGATGAAACCTTCTGTTCATGAAATAATTTTGTGATCTTTGTTACTTTTGTAAAATTATGGGAAGTGTATGAATGCCATAACAGTGATAACTTAAGTGAGGACTATGAAAAAAGTCAGTTTAATTGCAGTGAGTTGAAATTCCAGATGTATTTGTATATTAAGTAATTAGGGAAATTTCTTACCCACAAAATTGTTTTATGCTATCTTGTCTTCATGTAACCTTGTTGGCTTACAGTGCACTACAAGCTCCTGACTGCATATTTTGCAACATTGTTGCAATGCTTTTGTGAAACTGTGGTGTTTGTTGATTCTTTTCAACTGTGTTTAGAAGTTGTGCTGGATGAAATATATTCTTTGTACAGTGTGTAATAAACATCAGTAGTTTTTCATCCTTTCCTGTATTTGTGGCCATGTTTCTGAATCTGGCACTCCAGTGAATGTGGCACAGCTGAAGTTGAATTGGCTGTCAATTTGTGTTTAGTGCCACTGCTATTCTACACTTTGTGTTTCCCAAATTTTAATTGTGTCAAATTATTTACGAATCAATAGTGGCACTGAAATTCATTTTGTGAGATATAAAGTAAGACACACTCTATGTTTGTAAACTGTCTGTAGCTCGGGCAGCAATCTCTTATTGAGTCATATTGCAAGTACACTGTGATGTCTACAAGGCCCACTGCCTCTCTGTTCCTCAACTGATCTAAGAGTGATGTATCACACCCATATTTTCTAGCCCAGTATTAAATTAATTATAATATGTGTGATGATTTATTGCAATTAGTGTTCTGTAACTAGGGAAAAGAAACAAAAAATAAGTTGTGACAGCCTCCGTCCACAGTTTACAAATTATATTCTATGTATGTAGTTTATTTTTTTATTTTATTTTGTCCTTGGAAAGACCAAATAAAGTTCACTGTATTATTGTGATCTGTGTAACTCAAGCAATGTGAGAACTTTCTTTTTATATTATATTTGTCACCCCTATTACCTTTTTGTTATTATTATTATTATTATTATTATTATTATTGCCATCATAGTTTCCCAAATAAATGGGTGTCACACATACCACATTTTATCTGCTCTGTTGCTGTAATAACTCTTATTTAATTACACTCCGAGCTATGTAATATGTTGGTAGGTGTTTAGATTCATGACAGCAGTCAGTTTCTGAAACATTTGAGCGACTCGGGGGAACACAATGGTAAGCACCAAAATCATAGTTTTGAGATACAGTGGATTTAAAGTTAGAATCTGAATAATTTTTTTCAAACATTGCTTTTATTCTGTAGTGTGTTTAACATCTGTCTTCTTCTATGCAGACATAAATAAAACAGAGAGCAGACTAAAACAAATGAAATATATAACAAGTATTTCATAATGGTCGTGTAGATGTGATTATGTTTTACCAACCACACATAATTAAAAATACATGCTGGTAAAAAATTACTTATGAAAATTTACAGCAACTATTCAACACTTTATTCAAATTACATTGTCGTTCATCACTCTCATCACTGACATGTTCTCTGTCTGAAACAGTTGGCCTTAGTGACAGGAAAAATCCATGATGGGCTGGAGTGCTACAAGTGATAGGATGTCAGCAACTTTCTTCTTTTCAACAAGTTTTCGCACGTTGTATTTAAGTCGAAATTTTGGAACAGGGCACTACGTTCCACATTGTCTGAAACTTATTTCGTGCCATATGTCATGACAGAATGTCTTGCTTGTGAATAAAGACCTCACCTTCCACCTACATACATTCCTTAGGTTGACATCTTGACCATCAACTGTCTTCTTTCTTAAGACAAATGCTTCTTTCGAGTGCCTTATTTGAAAGAAATGCTCTATTTTCATATTGTACACAACAAATGGATTCTTCTTAGCTGACTTCTGGATGATATCCAACCACTGATCTAGACTGTACACATCTTGTACTTGCTGGCGAACGTAATTTTCAGTTGTCCCGATATCTCTATCAGAGGGCAACATTGTGTGCCCACTAGCGGGGAAGTAGTGTTTAATCACATGAAATCTTCCAGTTGATATTACAGTAGACTCTCGCTAATCTGGCCATTCCTGGCACATATGGGTGCTGGATTAGCAGAAGTGTCAGATTATTGAGTGTCTGAAATTTATTTTATTCATTTATTTTAAAAACATAGGGGATATAGTGTACTGTACTTTATTAAACTGAAGGATACAATTTTAAAACATAGCAGATATACTTTATTAAAGCCAAAAATACATTAATTTTCAAAGAAAACATAGTCCTTGAGTGTACAATATACTGTACACAATTATACATTTGTATCACTTACCATGAAACATGTCCCTAATTTTTAACTGTCACAATGACGATACGCGACAGTGGCATACTTTATCATGCAACCACTTTACAAGCATTACATTGGTACTGCATGTATCTGGCTGTTGCATAATGTACTCCAGGAAGATCATCAATTTCTTTTCCTTCTGGAAGGTTGTGGAACATGTCAGTGTACAAAGTAATTGATAATTCTGAATTGACTGGCTCATCGCTGTCACTCACTACTGGATCCAACTCGTCATCAATGGATTGCCACAATTTTCTCCAGTTCTTCATTATGGTAGCGCTCTCCACTTTATCTCATGCTTTGACTGCTGGGAAAACATCACCACATATGTTAATTGCTTTCCACGCCTTCAGCATAGTCTCAATAGAGTCCTTTTCACTTTCGTTCAGCAAGGAGACGAGAAGTGAATGTCGATAATGATGTTTAATTGATTCCAAAATTCCCTGGTCCATGGGCTGAATTAGGGCTGTCACATTGGGTGGGAGAAAGAGTACTTGTATAATATCAGACTTTAGAGAAACATCTGAAGGATGACTGGGAGCATTATCGGTTATAAGGATAGATTTTAGTGGAAGCTTTTTCTTCTTTAGCTCTTTTCTCATTGCTGATACAAATGTTTCATGGAGCCACCGAGGGAATATTTGTCTGTACATCCACGCTTTCTTCTGAGCACAATACTGTACTGGTGGAGTATTTCTGTCAGTATGTTGAAAACAACGTGGATGTTGGGATTTTCCAATCACTACAAGCGGTAGTTTATGACTCCCATTTGCATTACAAGAAGCCATTAATGTTACGTGCTGTTTCTGCTGCTTGTAATCAAGGGCTTCCTTGTCGTTTTTTGGCAGCTAATTTTTTTGAAGGAAGCATCTTGTGAAAGAGTCCTGTTTCGTCAGCATTATACAAGGCATCAGCAGTTAAATCTTCTTCCTCTATTATATTCCATATTTTGCTTACAAACTCATCAGCATCCTTATCATTAGCTGAGCGACTTTCTCTGGTGACTGTCAGCTGCTGAATGCCATGTCGTTTTTTCCAGTTTGATAGCCAATCTTTGCTCACTGCAAACAAGTTACTACTGCCAAGTTGTTTGTTAAATGCAGCTGCCTTTTCCTTTATAATCAGGCCACTGACTGGAATTCCTTTACTGTGTTGTTGTATGAACTATCTATAAACAGCTACGACTAGTTCTTCATTCTCACTCTTTTGCATAATCTTCCGTTGTCCCAACTCGCTATCCATTTGTGTTGAGTACTGTCGGATAACATCTTCTTTCTTTTTTATATCATAAATAGTTGCTCTTCCAACATTGAACTGAGCAGCAACGGCTTTCTCTGAAGACCCTCGGTTTAACTTATCTAAAATTTTGAGTTTCTGCTTGAGGTATAGCGTAACATGTTTCCTTTTAGAAGACATGATTCCGAACTGTAAAGAAAGCTACAATTTCAAATACAGTATATAAAGCATTGTTTAGCTAAACATTGTTGCACATGATAATTCATTGTGAACGTGTTTCTGGATGTGTGCAGGATTACTGAGACTCCAGATGACTGAGGGCCGGACTAGCGAGAGTCTAGTGTAGATACTTCCAAAACAGGAGTGTGCTCCAGTTCTTATTTTGGCCACAGCAGTTATCAGATATCGTGATAAAAGTCTCTCCTTTTATGTTGTTTTCATCAAAGTAATGTAAAAGGCAGCTTAAAATTTCCTCTGATCCACGGGCAGCAGTAGTAGCATTCCACAAGAAGCAGTGCCCTTCGTTTTTGCCACAGTCATGAACATTCAGGTTATATAACCAATTTTTCCTTTTGTAAAAAGCTGGCCCACATCTTAACTTAGGAACTGGGAGAGTCTGCTGCAAATCAAGTCACAACATGAAGATTACTGTCTGCGTCTGCTCATTTTGTCTGGATTCCAGTGTTAGCCTGCCTGGCCTCTGTGTGACGTTGGTGTAATTCCAACTGACACTCAAGCCTTGCTTTCAGCTGGGGGTCAACAGTAGTCTTAATTTTCACTTTTAGCATGTCACAAGTCTTACATGTGTAGTTCTTTGGTAACTTTGCTCCTACGTTATACTCTTCAGTGAAAATTCGCCTGTACTTGTCTGCAGTTACAGGGTCATAGGATATCTCCATGCAGAAGACATTCTTATACTGATCATAAGAGGAGGCAATTGTTGAATCTGCGTCCAGGTACAATCTGCCACCATTGTTTGAGCATCTGTAGTAACTCTCGTATTTCAGTATGTTGTTGATGTTTTCCCTGACATGGTTAATACTTGTTTCAGAGTAAGCATGTGGACACACGAAATGCTTGCTGCGTGTGTCCTGGGGTGGCATGTTCAATCCAGATGAGATTTTCTTCTGTATATTTTCCACGTGACTGCAATTATTATGCAGACCATGAATGACAAGAAAATCTTTCTTGCACACTTTAATATCACTGCCGCCAACTTTTACACAGTAGGAAACAGCATAACTGTCACCACCAAAAGGAAACATTACAAGAAAAAAGAAGTTTCTCTTACCTGTTACTTTGTAAGTGTTCTATGGTGACAGATCTGTATGAAATGAAGATCAGAACTTACTAGAAAGCTGATAGACTAATAATATCTCTTTCACAGAAGATAAAACATGAGAAAACAGACTTCTTTTGCCAATGTAAAGATAATAATGCCATAAAAACTGAAGAATCATGATATTTTTAACCCAAATATTGCTTTCTTTGTGGTAAAGTAGTGACAAACGAAGGAGGAGAGCATAGCAAAGTAACAGCAGGAGAAATGAAAATAAGTTAATTCCTGATGAAGTAAGACTTTGGCCAGCTGAGAATTATAAAATGATTCAAAGACATTAATGACAGCATAACAAATTGGGACAGTAAAAGTAGCAAAGGGTAATAAATGAAAAATAGTAATGTGGATCAATTTGGTATGAGTTTTAGAAAACATTATGAATTGTCTACAGATATAGTTTTGTGAAGCCTTAGTCAGGACAAGAACAAATGTCACATTGAACAAACTTTTGTATTGCCATAATGAAACACCACTCCCGTTTTTTTAAAGAACTGTATTATGTTCACACGACCTGTTTTGCCTATATATTAGGCCATTATGAAGTGTATCTGAAAGTTATACTGTAGAGAAGCAATGTGAAATAATACTGGAAGTGTTGAGAGCTCATGTTTTCTCTACTGCATAACTTTCAGGTACACTTGATAATGGCCTGATATAGGCTGAAACCGATCGTGTGAACTTTAATAATGTTGTTAAGAAGAAGAAGAAGAAGAAGAAGAAGAGCAACTGGAGCTGTGTTTCATTAATTGAACATCACAGTATCAGTAACTGCTGGTGCAGTTAAATTAATAGATTAGGCCGTGCATGGTATGAAATTTGGATGTGGGACAGTAGCATGGTGGGAAGCTCTAGTGACAAAGCCTGGAGTTAGTGCAAGGGGAGTTGCCTAATAACAAGAACATTGAAGGTGTGTTTTGGAGTATATAGAGAATCATTGATGATATTAGTATTAAAGTTGTTGGCAGCATCATTATCAGCTCCATTTAGATACTGTGAAGAGAGGAGCACAGGAGCTGTTCTGTAGATTCAGGATGTGCTGAACCATGGATGTTCTCACTAGGAAATTCTGGAGAATTCATTGTTAGAAGAAACCTAAGCTTGGTTTTTTGACCAGTGGTTGCAATGATCAACATTCAGGAACTGCACCTGTGCCATATTGTGAGAAGTAAATGAATTTTTGTATGCCTAGAGCATAATAGCTTAATACCAAAAATTCCACATCACTCTCGCTGTTATTTTGTAGCAGCCTTCATTTCAGTGTTGGTATTGTACACACAGTACATGGAAATTGGCAAAATTAGGTAATGAAAGATGTCTTGCATATAGTGAGCTGTTTCATGTGCATCCTGGGTATGAAAACTAATATGCTTGGAGGCAGTGGATATCGTAGACATTGATTTGAGTCTTGTGTCCACTTGGCGGATGTGAAAGTTCCCTGGATGTGGGACAGAGAGAAGTGGGCATTTCAAGCTATACTTCAGAAACTGAATTTATGGTTATTATATTCAAGACTGTTTACCAGAAGTTTGATATATTATTTGTTGTATCCTGAGTCAGTAGGTAGTTTATGCCATTTTGGTATTGGAGCAGGTTTGATCTGGAAGGAAATGTATTTTTGGAGTGTGTGTTTGATTAGTGCAAACACTTTTCTTGTTTGTGAATTTATTGTGAACAGACTAAATAGCTTACATTGGTGAAGCAGAAGAGGACATCAAGATACATGACAGGAAAGGGAACAAATTTAGACCTATGGATGATAGTTAAGATGAAAAAGATATCAAAGAACCCAAAACCTTTTGACTTTCTTGTTTAAGTTGTGTATGTACAGCTTGTAAACACCTCTGCTGACAATAATCCCATTACACACTAATTTTACCTCAGTAACATGTATGTTGTTTACATTTTTTTCAATCCATGTTATGGGATTATACATGCCATTTTCAAAATAGTAATATAATATCTTCTAAGAATTCCACTAATGTGCTGAGTTTCTTTCAGTAATTGGGAATTTTCCCCTCGTCTGTGTAAAATGCTCACCTTATATTATTTTTAAATCCATTCATTAATTCCAAAGATTATGCAATTTTGTGATATTGTAATGGCAAATTTATGCATCCAAAAAGGAAAATAATAATCAGCAGACATCAAACATGTATGTGAAAATATAAAATAAAAAAATAGTTTAATCACAAATTATACATGTAATTGAAGCTGACAGCTTAAGAGAAAGTATTTGTCATCTTTATCGTTACAGTATTAATATGTTCTTTCAAAACTGCTTCTTTTTATCGTTATTGTTTTCAGTTCTAAAGTACAGTAAAATGTATTTTCCTTCTGGTATTGCTGTAATCTTATTTTTACGAACATCATTCACCGAGTCCTTGCCCCAGTTGAAGCCCTGGTTCATACCATACCCAAAAAATATGCTTTATGATATTCACCAATTTGCATATTAATTTCCAAAATTACTAAATTAAGTGTGGAGATACTGAGATACCCCTTTCTAAGCAATGTTTTTACAGTGACTTCCTTGAGGAACATGCCAGTGGAAGTTGTTGGTATGAACTAATAATTTTCATGGTTTTCCATTATATGAACAAGAAAATTATATCACCTTATATTTTAGTGCATTCTGAAATTTAAGATTACAGTGTCTCATGAAATATCTCCCTCATGTGTTAAGAAATTAGTTACTATGTTTTTAAATCATTTTAACAATGAGTTTATTAGCTCAGTTGTATAAAGAGAAAATTCAGTTAGCAAAATCAACAAATTATGAGATGTAATTGCTGGCTGTACTTACCTTCAGGAGACAAAGTGTTTAGTACTGGTCATAACTGTACATAAAAGTAAAAGAGATGACATTATCCTAGCTTTGGAATTATTAGGTCCTAGTTAGTTAGGATAATGTCATCTCTTTTACTTTTATCTGTTTCTCTTGGCAATACTAAACCTTTTGTCTCCTGAAGGTAGGTTTATTAGCTCATATTCTAAAAATTGTATAGTATTTTCAGTTTATTTGCTCCTCATTTGCATCATACTATAAAGCAGAAAACAAAGAGAATGGCTGAAATATATGGACGCATGGCATAAATACGGTGCAGTTGTAGTACAAGGAATTTGTTTTGCTTGACTTCAGTCAGCAAATTTCAGGAAAAGGTTTCAAGTTATACAGAGGTTGTGGGGCTCAGTGTTGGGTGTTCATTTACATTGTTTGTATGAACTGCGGTAGTGCCAGCTACACGTTTTTGAGATTGGAAGGGCAAATACGAGCTGTGCATCTTATTTTACTTTCAAATCTGACAAATGTCAGTAACTTTTGACTTCTTATGATCTTAAAAATGAGCACCAAAGTTCAGACCAATTTCCGAGTGTGCTATATACACTGGAAGAAAATTAATGTGGTACTGGAGCTAATATTATTTTTTTAAGAAAGTGTGATATATTAATGGAACATTAGTGGCTATAGAGCTAGATATTTAAAAGTTGTTTGTGGCATTCAGATTATATAATAGGGAACAATATTTGGCCGTGTTTATTAAACACATGGCAGAAACACTTTTCTCTTTTGCCCAGTCTTCCTTGTTAAATACTTAATGTAAATTCCACATCCTAAAAGATTGTAGCAATAAGAATCTACATATCCATTGGCCAGGTAAATAAAGTTTTGTGTACATGATTTATCAGAATCTTTGTACAAATGTTGTGAATCTCATCCAGACTTATTGACTGAGGATCAAATTGACTATTTAAAGACTGCATAATTGTTTCACTGTATACTGAAATACTGTATTTTTGTGCTACTATATCTCAACACAGTAGTTTATGATGTGTTACCTCTGCTAGATGTTCATGTAAATGTCTTGCTACTGACATATTTGTTGTATTAATAAAGTGGCAAGATACCAATTTTAAAAGCATTATTTATTTTGCCATGTAACAATATATACCCTTCAAGCAGCCACTGAAATAGGTAAGTGTATCTACTGTTAGAATTTGAAGACTGATTGTATATGATGTATTTTACACCAACAAGAGATATTTTTTACTTTAGTAACCCCATGGTCCCAGTTGAAATGCTGAATAATGCTCTTTCATTGGATTCCATCCATTTACTCCTCGTATCCATATTTGCTATAATTCTACCAGACGTTAGTCTTCCATTTTGTTGTGTCATTCGTATCTGCTTACACCACGTCTTCCGGACAATGGGTAAAAAAGTAGTGTGTTCACTAGCATCATGGTTGTATACCCAGTTCACTGTTTCGTCCTCCTCTTCATCGTTTTTGTTTGTACGCCGCCTGTTGGTCTTAATTGTCTTCGATTATTTATTACAGAGAGTGTTTGTCCATCCAAAATTTTTCTTTATGAAGACATTATTGTCTTCCTTTCCACTTGTGTAGTGTACTGGACAATTAGAATCACAAATTGAACCACCTGTGGACATTATAACATATTTTAATTGTTAATAGGTTTAGTTGCTCTCTCCATATCGGCTGCAAGCCCTTTTTAGGCATTTCATAAGACAGGTTATGAAGATATATTAGAAAAATGTGATTCATTATGTCTTATATGTCTTAATGATATTAATAACAAAAAGTAATGATGTGGAACACACAAAATGTGACAATCAGCCCAATCCTCACATATGTAAGTCAAGAAGATGGCCAATAAATAGACAGGTGAGGGGAACTGTGGGATATTATCGTGAAATAATTGAGTAGTTTCTTCATGCACTGGTTGAGAAGGAAGTGAAACAGGATTGTATACTATATCCAATGTCATTCAATCTGTACATTGAGTGAGCAGTAAGGGAAACCAAGGACTTTGCCTCGTAAATTCAAATGGGAATCCCTGCAAAGAAGACGACATTCTTTTCATGAGGCACCAATGAGAAAATTTAAAGAACCAGTATTTGAAGCTGAATGCAGAATGATTCTAGTGGCACCAACATACGTTTCACATAAGGACCACCAAGATAAGATAATAGAATTTAGGGATTATACGGAGGCATGTAGATGATCATTTCTCCCTCATTCCATTTGTGAGTGGAATAGGAAAGGAGATGGGTAGTAGTGGTCCAATGTACCCTCCACCATGCATTATACGGAGGCTTGCAGACAACTAAAGTCCTAGGGGAGGAAATAAAAACTTGGAGGTTTGGCTATGAGCTTGTAATTCTGTCAGAGAGGGCAAAGGAATTGGAAGAACAGTTGAATGGAATGCATATTGTCTTAAAAAGAAATTATAAGAACAACACCAATAAAAGTAAACCAAGGGTAAGTTGAATTAAATTAGGTGATGCTGAAGGGATTACATTAAGAAGTGAGAGACTAAAAGTAGTAGATTAGTTTTGCTATTTGGGTGGCAAAATAACTGTTGGTGGCCAAAATAGAGGACATAAAATGCCCAATGGCTATATCATAAAAAATCATTCTTGAGGAAGAGCCATTTTTTAACGTCTGATGAAAAGCAATTTGTTAACATCTAAGAGTCGGGAAGCCTTTTGTGAAGGTATTTGACTGGAATGTAGCTTTGTTCAGAAGCGAAACATGGATGATAAACAGTTTGGACAAGAAGAAAATAGAAGCTTTTGAAATGTGGTCACTATAGAAGAATGCTGAAGATCTGACAAGTAGATTGAGTAACAAATGAAGTACTGAATCAAATTGGGTAAAAAATAAATTTGTGGCTCAACTTGACTAAAAGAAGGGATTGGTTAATGGAACATACCCTGAAGCATGAAGAAATCATCAGTTTGGTAGAGGGAGGGAGACATTGGAGGTACAAATTGTGTGTGTGTGTGTGTGTGTGTGTGTGTGTGTGTGTGTGTGGAAGGGGGGGAGGGGGGACACCAAGGGATGAATACAATAAGCAGATTCAAACAGATGTAGGTCCCAGTAGTCATTTGGAGATGATGAGGCTAACATAGGATAAAGCAGAGTCACAGAGCTGCACCAAACCAGTCTTTTTGACTGGAGACCAGAATAACAAAATGCTTTTGCAATTTATATTTCATGTCACATAGAAACTAAATTTTAGGCGTGTGACATCCATCAAACTACTTTCCTGAGTGTCAGATACTTTTTGTAGACCATCATATTCCATGCCATTAGCTTCAAGCATGCCTGTCAAATACCTTTACAAAGTAAATATGGACAGTTAACTAGATGAGTGACTATTCTACTATGTATTAATCTACACACATTGCAAGTCACCTGATGGTGTGTATAGAAGGTACTTCGTGTACCATTGTCACTTCTCCCCTTCATTTGATCCAGTTGTGGATGGTGTACAGGGAGAATGATTGTTGGTAAGCCTTCGTGTGTGCTCAAATCTCTCTAATTTTATCTGTATGGTCTTTTCATGATGTATACACAGGAGGAAGAAATATATTGGTTAAACTCTCTGGAATGAACACTCTCAGAAGTTAAACAGTAAATCACTCTGTGATGTACAATACCTCTTTTGTAGCATCTAGAGTTAAAATTTACATGGATTTAAGTGTGGTGCAAGAGACTTCTGTTTCCATTGAGATGTCCACAAGTATCCCCCGGCAGTTTTTATCATAGTTATGATTGGTGATAGGGCTGGGATTTTCCTTTGTTGGCTGTGTTAAGGTGATAGTGTAGATTTTTCCCCCAATTTGAGGATATTGTGGCCCTCAGGAAATACTTTTTTATGCCTGGTCATCACTTTGCTGGAGTTTTAGTGTTTGGCTATTAAATGTAGATCGTTTTCTGTGCTGTCATGGGAACTTTTCTTGGCATTAATTACAGAAGTAAATTATGAATTGGTTTTGCCAGGTGACAGCAGTAAATGAAGTTTGTAGTTTAGCCATAGAGGGACTGAAAGTGCATATGCCCTTGGGTGAGAAACAAGCTGATCATTCTGTAACAGCTTTCAGTGAGTTGTAATTATGATAACTCTCTAGCACATAAATCCTTCATTTTTTCTTGTATATATTATACAGTAGACTTCATATTTATTGAGCACCATTCATACAGTGCTTAGCTTTCTCCGTGTCACTGTGCAAGGGAAATTTCAACTGGGAGGTGTGCAAGGAGCTTTTGCAGATGTGAGATAATGAATTTTATCAGGTACCAGAATATGGGTAAAAAAGTTGTTTGATGATGATTTCTAAGAAAAAACTGATGTCCTGTGTAACCAGGAAATTATTTTAAGAAGTAAAATAAATGAGACATTATTGCAAAACTTACCCCATACCCTTTGCTTGTTATATATTAAACTACCATTCATAAAATAGTTATCTCCACTTTGCCTGAGGCTGTTAATATTGAATTGTAATTATGAACACATAATCACAAACAGCAGTTTTTATGATAAATCACAGTGTTTGTTTATTGCTAAAACTGTCACTTTTAGAAGAAAAAAAGAAATGGAGGATCTGCCTATATACCCATGAAAAAAGTTTTAAATTCTGCAATGTGCTTCTCTACTCAGTTTGTAACTTTTAAATGCAATGTGCTTCTCTACTCAGTTAGTAACTTTTAAATGCCAATATATGTTTGTTTCTTTATTTTCATTGAATTTTGGGATGCTTAATTAGCTCATAACAAAAACGGTATTAACACTAAAAAAACACAGTTATTGGAGACTTGGATGTTCCAAGAGGAACACTTTTACCCATATGTTGTGACAAATAAAAATGTGTTGCATATAGGGATTTGAGACTCAATTTCCTGTTTTTCTTGAGCAATTTCCTTATCCATTATGTTATCTGGACATGCTTCAAAGTCAAACTTAAAATTGCATTGTATTGGACACTACAACTGGAGGGGAAACAGATTTGGTGAAGGTTCATGGCTTACCCTGGAATTGCGATATATGTCAGTTGAATTAAATTCACTGAAGTGAAATTCATGGAATCAGCGAGAAGGAAATCAGTGAAGCTGCAGTGGCATGAAGTGGTATCAGCGAATATTGATATCAGTGAAATCCGACATATTCATTACATTGCAGTTTCAGCATTTATGAATGGATTTAAATGGTGATATACAATGTCACTGCATTTTCACTGATTTAGTTCTCAATGATTCCATTCATTTCTCAGTGTAAGCCGCAGTCCTCTAACATATCCATTTCCTCAGTTGTGCTATTCCCATATACCCCCTGGGTCTAGTTTTTGGGAGTAAGAGGGCCAAACAGTGAATACGAAAATTAGACTCAAGCCTGTACGGATGCTCAGATAGCTTAGTGGTGCTCACACTAAACAGAAAAATCTGAGTCTGAGAGACAGTCTGACACAAATTTTCATTTGTCTCAACATATGCATTACATTACAGGTGCAGCACTCCTTAATGGTTTCCTCTGATATCACTTCATGTTATTTATTCTTAATTGATTTTATGTCCATTGACTCCATTTGTTTCATTTCTGTGGAATTAATTCAGTTGACAAACCCTTTCAGTTTCGTTAAAAAAATCCTGTAGGTTTTTATCCTGTTAAACTGACTTTCAACCCCTGCTGACAGTTGAGGTGGCTTTCAGATTTACAGTGTGTCGTGCATGAGAAAATAATGAGGCACTGCCATGGTTGAGATTCCATGTTAGACTGTAGTTTCTGCTGTATCCAGACGTGTAGTCTACCACCTTCTGACACCTTGTCATTGAGAACCAGACACAACAGCTCATGACAACAACGGCAATGGGTCATTGTTAGGAGAAATGCTGGCAGCTGCCACTGCGACCAGCGGTGCCCACATCTCCAACATGTAGCATTTCCATTACCAGTAGGAGGCACAACAATCATGGCACTACTTACATCTGCCAGGTTGTGTGCCCACAAGTGGGCCATGCCATATTCATTTGTCACTACAGTATTTATACCAACACTTGGCCACAGCCCCTAGCCAGTTCAGTCCCAGCCACTGAACCTGTCGAATGCAGCAGCCGAATTGAGACACAGTCCAGCTGCTGATCCAGGACCATTTTGCCTGTGCTGTCCTACAGGGTAGCCAGCTGGTTTACTATAAGCCTTTGCCTCATTGGCCGTGGCCTCTGAGCACTCCAGCCTTGGACTTGTTATCTGTCTTCGTCAACACTGTCGTCCTGAACTGCCAGCTGACCAACCCCAGACCTTAGCCTCACTGACCTCATTGGTACCTACTATTGTAGACTTTATTCTTGTGAATGCTGGGCAGGAGTCCAGCTTGTTGTCTGACTGTAAATAGACATTAGACTATGACTAACAGTCATTGTGCTTCATTGCAGACACTTAATGAAGAATTGTCATCAGTAAATGAAACGTATCAGACATTAGCAATGCATTCTTCATTCAGAAGTTATTTTTGGGTTTTTCGATGAATGTCTTAATGGTAGCTTGTGTCTTTATTTATGCTATTCCTAATAAAGTATGCAACATTACTTGTTTACTTTGGAGCTTTTTCTTTCTACATGTATCATGCCCCGTCACAACAGATATTGATGACACTGATGGCATAAATGTTTGCTATGTTTTGTTTTGGTCATTAGTGACAAGGTTGACATTTTCTAAGTTTTCAGTGCAATTCACTCAAAATTTTCTCACCTCTACCATGCTATACGGTGCCCCTCAGACATTTTCTCATACCTCGTGTGTTAATGTGTATTTATCATTTCAGTATGACTGTTGTCTCCACAGATGTGACCAGCGAAGTGCTATTATATTGCAACACAAGCAACAAACACAAAAACTCTCTTTGAAGCAGCTCACCAGCATCACCGCACTACCAGGGTTACCCAGCTACATACCTCAGTGCACCACCAAGCGTACAGGACTCCAGGTAGCAACACCACAGATTCCCACTTGTGACAAGCCAACTGAATGCTTGGACCAGCATTTCTGTGCAAAGGAACTCTCAGGCGATCTCCATCACAGGACTTTCTTATCACGGCACTTCCGCACAAAGGGTCTTATGTTCAGCCCCCCAGTGGCAAACTGCTTTCCTTTTCTATGTCATGTGGCCACTGCTGCCACAAATTATTTCATTTTCACACACCACGTGGACAAGATTTACTAAGACTGTTGTTTTCAGCACCCAACGGATGGTTCTTCTGCCTCAGTTGTCCTGCCAGAATGCTGCTCTCCCCAGGTGTGCCCGAAGCTGCATCTGTCGCTTTGTATATTTGCCAGGAAGATGCAGCCATGGATGCTCTTCCTCATGGTCGTGGCATGGCACTTCATGCTCTCCACATGTCCGGGTGCTGTGTGACAACATGTTGGGTTCCTCACTTCCTCTGGTGTTCAACCTCTCACAGTCCTTCCTTTTCTCATCTGCAGTTTGGATGCTGATACCCTCCCATTCATATCATTATAGGTCCAACACCTTGCCAGCTCTGCCCCATGCTAGTTCTACTCTAGCAAATGTCATTCTTGCACCTCCTCTGTTCCTTTATATTATCATGCTCCAGTGCATGTCACACAGCCAACAAAATTTTTCATGTCCTTCTGGGACTTCCTTCCAGTCTTTTGTGCTCCTCATGCACAACTTCAGGGCTGCAGCACTCATGCAGCCACAGGTGACTCACTCTCCTCTGGGCGCGGACTGTACCCATCCACACGCAACATACCATCACTCACGACACTCCTGGCCTTACTGTCATGCTTCCTCATTTCCACATGGACTTTGGTTATACGAGGTATGTTTTTTAAGTAAGGTCCATTTGAACATAAGTACACAATGAAAGGTTATTTCAAAAAAGTAAATTTATTTTCAGAAAGTACATACTTCACTCTATTTTTCGACATAGTTGCAAAGTTTGTTGAAACACATATCATACCTCTCAACCAATTTTAAGATACCCTCTTCATAAAAACTTTCCACCTGCTCTGATAACCAAGAGTTCACTGCCATTTTCACGTCATCGTCATCATTGCGACAGTTACCACTGAGGTGTTGTTTCATGTGGAGGAAGAGATGGTAATTTCTCAGCGCAAGAGCAGGCCTGTAGGGTGGCTGGTCTAAAACTTCCCAGCCAAAACTGTCCAATAAATCGCGGGTCTGACCTGCAGTGTGAGGTCTTGCATTGTCATGGAGAAGTATAATTCCCTCTGTCAGCATGCCGCGTCTTTTGTTTTGAATCGCTGTGCGTAGCTTTCTCAGTGTTTAGCAGTATGCTTCTACATTGATAGTGGTTCCTCATTGCCTGAAGTTGACCAACAAAACACCATACCTATCCAAAAACACCGATGCCATGATTTTGCGCAGGGACAGAGTCTGTTTGGCCTTCACCCTTACAGGCAAGTGTGTTTGTGTCTCCATTCCATGCTCTGTTGCTTCAATTTAGGCATGATATGCGAAACCCATGTTTCGCTCCAGTTACGATCTGACTTAAGAAGCTGTCACCTTCTTCATGATAACTAGTCAAGGACTTCAACGCACACGCAAATCTTTGGTTTTTGTAGTCCTCTGGTAGGAGTTTCTGGATCCAATGGGAGCACAGTTTCCTAAACTTTAGATGTTCAGAAACAATGTTCTAAAGAACTGATCTCAACACATCAGGAAATTCATTTGAGAGACCTGTTATCGTGAAGTGCCTGTTCTCACGAATTCTCGCTTCAACTGAAGCCCCCAAATCATCTGTAATCAAAGGAGAGCGACCGGAGCAGTCCTCATCATGGATGTTGTCACAGCCATCTTTGAATTCTCGTACACACTTACAGACTTTGCTTTCACTCATAACAGTATCACTGTACACTTTGCAAATCTGTTGCTGAATTTCTGCAGCAGACAAGTTTCTTGCTGACAAAAACCGTATCACTGAGCAAACCTCACATGCGGGGGGCGAGTTGATAGTCTTAAACATTTTGAAAGCACAGAACAGAACCATACAGGTTAGCTACAGAGCTGGAACTGAGCACAGTTGTTCCCAAGGCATGCCGGTACACAACACATGCGCTCGTTGTAGTATGTGCACGAACTACTAGTGTCTACTACAAAACGGACCTTACTTAAAAAACACGTCTGGAACATTTTGGTCCTACACCCTCTGGCTCCGTGACAGCCATTCCACCAAACTGTTTGTTTCAGATATACATTTTTTTTTTGGCTTCACACGGTTGCAGCCCTGCCACAGCAGCTCTGCATGCACTTAGATGCCAACCCATCCCCTGGCCGTCAGGTTTCTGGGAGGCCACCATTGATAACCACCGTCCACTCCACTGGACTCCAAGCTGTTGCGATGGTCACCCGCTTCTTCCTGAGGGGGAGAAAGGATGCAGTGCCAACTCAGCCACTCAGAGCAGCTGAGATGGTTGTCTATCTACTTCCTTGGGACAGACAGATGCTGTATCTGGACACAAAGTCTGCCAGCAATACTGACAGATTCTGTGGGGTACTGAATTGCAGGTCTGCTACTGCCACATAATTAAGGAACGAATACAGTAGTCCTGAATGGTACCAGCAACACTGTGGGCCTCCAGCACTATGTCATTGAGAACCTAACACAACACTCCAGGACAACAACAACAACAGGTTGTCAGAGGAAACACTGACACCGCCACTGCAACCAGTGTCTCCCATGATGCTAGCATGCTGTATTTTCATCACCAGTAGGAAGCACAACAATCACAGCACTACCTGCATTTGCCAGTTCACATGCCCGCAAGTAGGCCATGTCATATTTCTCCACTGCTACAGTATGTATGCTGATACATGTCGAGAACAGCTGCCAGCACAAGTAACATAGAATATGCTCGGAGTAGTGAAGCAATTTAAATCACTTCATAAAAGCAAGTTCTCTGGTCCAGACAGTATACCAGCTAGGTTCCTTTCAGAGTATGCTGATGCAGTAGCTCCATACTTAACAATTATATACAACTGTTCACTCGACGAAAGATCTGTAACCAATGACTGGAAAGTTGCACAGGTCACACTAATATTCAAGAAAGGTAGTAGGAGTGACCTACTAAATTACAGGCCCATATCATTAATGTCGGTATGCATCAGGATTTTGGGACTTATATTATGTTCGAACATTATGAATTACCTCAAAGAAAATGGTCTATTGACACACAGTCAACAAAGATTTAGAAAACATCATTCTCGTGAAACAGAGCTAGCTCTTTATTCATATGAGGTGTTGAGTGCTATTGACAAGGGATCTCAAATTGATTCCATATTTCTTGATTTCTGAAAGGCTTTTGACAATGTACCACACAAGCAGCTTGGAGTGAAATTACATGCTTATGGAATATCGTCTCAGTTATGTGACTGGATCTGTGATTTCCTGTCAGAGAGGTCACAATTTGTAGTAATTCATGGAAAGTCATCAAGTAAAACAGAAGTAATTTCTGGCATTCCCCAAGGCAGTTTTATAGGCCCTTTGCTGTTCCTTGTCTATGTTAACAATTTTGGAGACAATCTGAGCAGCCATCTTAGGTTGTTTGCAGTTGATGCCTCCATTTATTGTCTAGTAAAGTCATCAGAAGATCAAAACAAAGATAAAGGATATCTGTATGTGTGAAAATTGGCTATTGACCCTAAATAATGAAAAGTTTGAGGTCATCCACATGAGTGCTAAAAGGAATCTGTTAAACTTCGGTTACACAATAAATCAGTCAAATCTAAAGTCTGTAAATTCAACTAAATACCTGGGAATTACAATTACAAACAACTTAAATTGGAACGAACACATAGAAAATTTTGTGGGGGAGGCTAACCAAAGACTGCGTTTTATTGGCAGGAAACTTAGAAAATGTAACAGATCTACTAAGGAGACTGCCTACACTACACTTGTCCATTCCCCTTTAGAATATTGCTGCACAGAGTGGGATCCTTACCAGATAGGAGTGATGGAGTACATTGAAAAAGTTCAAAGAAGGGCAGTTCATTTTGTATTATTGCAAAATAGGGGAGAGAGTCACTGAAATGATACAGGATTTGTGACAGACATCATTAAAACAAAGGCGTTTTTTGTTATGGAAGAATCTTCTCACGAAATTCCAGGAATCTTCTTACGAAATTCCAATCACCAACTTTCTCTTCCAAATTCAAAAATATCTTGTTGACACTAACATACATGGGGAAGAACAATCACCATGACAAAATTAGGGAAATCAGAGCTTGTACGGAAAGATATAAGTGTTCGTTCTTTCCACGTGCTATACAAGATTGGAATATTAGAGAATTATAAAGGTGGTTCGATGAACCCTCTGCCAGGCACTTAAATGTGATTTGCAGAGTATCCATGTAGCTGTGGATGTAGATGTAGATGTAGATGTAGATGTATGCCGATATGTGGCCACAACTAGCCAGTTCAGTCTCAGTGACTGAAACTTTCAGACTCAGCAGCAGAACCAAAATATAGTCTAGCTGCTGTTCCAGGACCACTTCACCTGTGCTGTCATCCAGAGCACAGAGCAAGTTTACTGTGAGATTCTACTTCATTAACTGTGGCCTCTGAAGACTCTAGCCTTCAGATTTGGTATCAATCTATAATGGACTTTCCAGCTTATGGCCTGTATGCACATAGACATTAGACTGACAGTCAGTGATTGTGCTTCCATTATGGAAACCTAATTAAGAAATGTCATCAGTTTAAAAAAACTATCAGACAGTAGCAGTGCATTCTAAATTCAAATGTTTACTTTGTGTTTCTCAATGGCTAACTTAATGAGAGCCCATCACAGCTTATTGCAGTATCTTTATTTGTGCTATTCCTTATAAAGTACGTAGTGTTACTTGTGTACTTGGCAGTTTGTCCTTTCTGTTATCACCATACTACAGTCACAATAGTCCCTCTCTCTCCCCCCCCCCCCCCCCCCCCTCCCTTTGCTTATGTATAAAAACAAGATTTAAGACATTGACGAGGAGCACTAGGAGTGCTTTCTGAATGAACAACTGAAACAAGAATTGTGAAGTTAGCCACAGAAACTTACTGACAAATTAAGGCTCCAGCCACCCTGTCCACCCTTCACAAGACTGGTAGAGTAATAAAAAAATGGCTGGAAGAGCTCCACCAAATATTCAATAAACACTCCTTTGCCGGATGACTCTACAAATACAGACAAAACCATCAATCAGTGCTCCACGACTAGATGAGTTTGGAATATACTAACAATGACTCCCTACTCATGTTTGCTCAGGAAAAAGTATGAGTAGTAATAGCCACCACTGGGTCCAGGTGGCATCCGTTCAGAGGTGACATGGAAAGTAGCTCCAATCATACTGCTGTTCTTAACACATCTGTTGAATGGAGCACTGAGACAGGGCATGGTATCGGTGACTTGGAAATCTCCATGAGGTGTTAACATAAAGAACAGTCTCAATAAAGATCCTGCATGCCTGAAGAGTTATAACCTATATGTTTAACAAACACACTAATGTAAGTTCAGGAGCAGCTACTCCACAAGTGCCTTAAGGAGCACAGAAAGCTGCAGGGTCTCAACACATGTCAATCTCACTTTTACAAAGACAAATTGACCAAAGACACTGCTAATCAGGCTTTCCAAATTGTAGACTGGGCAAACAATAAATATTGTGTTGTAGTTATGATCAACACTGCAGTCACATTTGATATATGTGGCCTGCAATGTTCAACTGTCTAGGAAGTCTTTGGATTCAGAGATGCATTTATCTACATTTTACAGAGTACTGTAAGGGTCACACAGTTGATTGTCTTGCTGGGTGGCACAAGATAATAAATAACATTACTAAAGGCTGCCCACAAGGCTCAATATGCAGACCAGTATTTTGGGATGTGAAAATCTAGTTACTGCTTGATGGGACTGAAGAAGCAAATGAAGTTGTAGCTAATGCTGATATCTTGTTGGTAGTTTCTGGAGATTTCACACAGAAGCTTGAAGAAAATGCAAACCACATGCTCTCAAAGATGCAGCAATCCTGCAGGAACAATAAATTAACAATGGATGCATATAAAACTACATACATGCTGTGCATCTTCATGTTTTCATGGCACAATGACTATTCTATTAAATTTTGGGTGTGCACCCACATAAAGTAAATTTCTTCTTCTAAAATTTTGGCTGTATAACATTCATCCATCTTCAGAATGAGGTGAATGATTGATGTTCCAGCACTTGCTCCATCCATTTAAACACACAGACTGAGCTACTGCTCATGCAGTCACAGAAACACAGATGCCAGAGATGTTGATTGTTGGCAAAGAAGTACAATGTGCATGAATTATAACTGTGTGTGTACAGTCAATCCAAGGTGGATGTCCGTATATCATTTTGAGCTGCACTGTTGTGACATCTTTGTAAATTTATTACAGAAAATTCCAAATTCCATAGCTTATCCAAACTAAAGCACTATCTCCATTAATTAAATTCATTGCTAAGCAAATTTCAATTGCCTCTTGAGTCTCAGTAAGATGATATAGACGTTAAAATTTTGACAATTTTCATACAACATAGAGTGACTAGTATCAATACAGTGTTCTGTCACATCCAATTTATTTGACTACAGTATGAGAGTGCACCTACAGTGTTCTGTACATCTTTCACGTACTATACGAATTGTCTCTCTGATGTATGAAAGGCCATATTTGCAGGGGATCTTGTAAACTCCACCCTTGCAGCACATCAAATCTCCTTTAATGGGACTCAAGAGTGCTGCTGTCTTCAGTGGAGGATGAAAAATCACTTTTGCTTTGTGCTTATTGGGGATCTGTCCTGTTTTTGATGATAGGCTTCCCACATATGGCAGGAAAGCCATGGATTTAAATCTTTCAGTGTCATCTTCTGCACTGCCTATGGTCAACTGTGGTTCTATTTGTTGTGCCTTACATATCTGCTATGAAGAATAGCCGTTGTCTTCATCATACATGCTGCTTAAGGGCAAACTCTCCCTAAACAGGTGCTCAAACTTTAAATTACATAAAAGCCCAGTTATATGTATCACCGTATGCAGATATTCAGAAGCTTTCCTCGACAACAAAAAAAGCTTTTTAGGACATGTAGGTACAGTCTGTCTAAAGGCTGCAAAAATCATACACAAAATTGCCAGCATTGGCACTGAAAGCCACAACTAACCATTGGTGGCTGTAAAACCGTACAATAATGCAGTACTGATTGAAACTGTGGGATTTGCAATAAGTGCTTGGGCTCTCCAGTTCCATCCTGTATGACACAGAGCCACCCTAAGACATATGTAGCAAGAGGTTCTCCTAAGGGTGCCGGGAGTGTATAGAACTACACTGGCAGATGCTCTTCACATCACTCTGAGAATATGTTCTGCTGCAATCACAGTACAATATCTTGCCACAACATATTGGTTGTGGTGAAATAACATAAGTAAAGTAAGAAACCACACGTTCCATGACTAATAAGTTAGATCTTTGGGACTGGACACTTGACAAATCGCAGTGGGATTGGGAATACAGAATGCTGATTACACATTCTCCTTCCGAAAATGAGAGAGAAACTACAAATGAATCAAGCTCAGCAGAGGTATAATTCTTTTTATGGCAGGAAATGGCCTTAACCCCAATATGTACATGCAATAGTAAAGAGACTGTCAGCATTGTGTGGCTATGGTGACCCCCTGAGAGTGTGGAGTTCATATGCCCACTCGAACTGGAACAAGTATTTCCATCATATGGACAGATCTGCTACAGACTGAGCAAGGATATGTGACCTGCTAAGATTGAGCAAGGATATGTGACTGAAGAGGAGCACAGGTAGGTCATTAGTTGCTCTAAGAATAGGAGTGTTTGAATCCCCATGTCCTTCACACCAGTTTCTAAGGAAATTAATTCTTGCTGCAACTTCCTTGGCTGTGTACCCACAATGGTACTTGTGGGTGAGAGATCTGTTTAATATAAAGCCTAAACACCAGAAGGTAAACATATGCTTTAGCAGCTGGTCTTTGCATGGCACATTATGATTTTGTTGTGCTTCTCTTGAGTGCAGATGGAAGACACACACTTAAGGTTTCAAAAGATTTGGTGTCAATGTGTAACCCCTGTAATATGTTGACGTAACAGCCATGTCTTTTGTAGGGTACCTGTATACAGGTTGAACAGTGCTGGTGCTAGCATGCTACGAGGGTGATTTGAAAAGTTATCGGAATTACCACGAGAGGTCAGCGCTAGCGCAATGAGTTGTTCAAGTGATATTCATTGGACTGTTCCTTGTAGACACGTGCCACATCAGTGCTCTTGGAAGACAGCTGTGGTGGTGATGTGGCTCTGTTGTTGTTTCCGCATAGTGATTTGCAAAGATGGAAAAAAATCAAGATTCGAGCAGTGATTAAGTACTTCATAAAGAGAGGTATGAAAGCAAAGGACATCCATGCCAATTTCCAGAATACACTGGGGGACTCTGCTCATTCATATTCAACTGTTGCCAAGTGAACAAATGAATTTAAATTTGGTCAGGAGACCTAAGATGATGATCCACACAGTGGTCTCCCAAGATGTGCTACTACTCCAGGAGTAATTGCAAAAGTGCCCAAAATGGTCATGGAGGATCGCCAATTGAAAGTGGGTGAAATTGCTCATGCTTGTCAGATGTCATCTGAAAGGGTATATCATATTTTAACTGAAGAATTAGAGATGAAATAATTATCTGCATGATGGATGCCATGACTCTTGATGCTGGATTAAAAACGCATGAGAATGGACATATTGGAACAATGTTTGGCCTATCTTAGGAGAAACGAACAAGATTTTTTTGTGCCGGTTTGTGACCACAGATGAAACTTGGGTGCACTTCTACACCCCAGAGACAAAACAACAGTCAAAGCAGTGGAAACATGCTGATTCTCTGGCATCAAAGAAAGCATAAACAATTCCTTTGGTGGGAAAGGTCATGGCATCAGTGTTCTGGGACTCAAAGAGGATTCTGTTTGTATACTATCTCCCCACTGGGAAAACAATTACTGGAGAATACTATGCTAACCTCCTGGATGAATTGCAACAAAAGACACACAAAAAAGGCCAGGTTTAGTAAGGAAGAAAGTCATCTTCCATCGAGACAATGTACACCCACACCCATGTGCCGTCGCCATGGCAAAATTACACAAACTGATATATGAATTGTTACCACACCCACCTTATTCACCTGATATGGCTCCATCAGACTTCCATCTCTTACCAAAACTGAAAATTTTTCCTGGTGGATGAAGATTTACTTCAAACAAAGAATTGATAACCGGAGTTGACAACTATTTTGCAGGCCTGGAGGAAACTCATTTTCGAGATGGGATCAAGTGACTGGAACATCATTGGACCAAGTGCATTAATCTACAAGGAGACTACATTGGAAAACAAAAAAAAAGTTTCAGTGATGTAAGTACTCTTTTTCTATTCCATTCTGAGAACTTTTCAAACCACCCTTGTACCTTAGGGCGAACCATTCTGCCGGCTCCCCCATTTGCTTTTTTTGTAATCAAATCAAACTTATTATCTTATTTTGGAAAATACAGGTTAAATTATTCAAACTTACTGTTAGTCTAAGAAAATTCTACATAACTATACAAGCAACATTTCGTCTTTTATAGTATCTTATGTGGCCAAAATATCTGTAACTGCAACACAAGTAACGAGATTGTTCTGGAAACTTTCCTCTTAGTGTCATATAAAGTTAAGAAATTTGCTAAAAGCAGCATTTTCCACGTATCGCCTGCTCTGCCTGTTAGTGGACAGGTGGCCGCTCCTTCAGCAAGGTCCAAGCAGGCACATGGGGGGGAGGGGTTTATTAGTGATTAGGAGCTCCAACGTTAGGCGGGTGATGGAGCCCCTTAGGGAAATAGCGGAAAGGTCGGGGAAGAATGCCAGTGTTCACTCTGTCTGCTTGCCGGGGGGTCTCATCCGAGATGTGGAGGAGGCCCTGCCAGTGGCGATAGAGAGCACTGGGTGCACCCGACTGCAAATTGTTGCTCATGTTGGCACCAATGACTCCTGCCGTCTGGGTTCAGAGGTCATCCTCAGTTCATACGAGCGGTTGGCGGAGTTGGTGAAGGCGGAAAGCCTCGCTTGCGGGGTGGAATCTTAGCTAACGATTTGTAGTATCGTTCCCAGAACTGATCGTGGTCCTCTGGTTTGGAGCTAAGTGGAAGGCTTAAGCCAGAGGCTCATACGATTCTGCGGAGATCTGGGGTGCAAATTTCTCAACCTCCGCTATCAGGTGGAGAAATGTAGGGTCCCCTAGAATAGGTCAGGCATGCACTACATGCAGGAAGTGGCTACAAAGGTAGTGGAGCATGTGTGGAGTCCACATGTGGGTTTTTTAGGTTAGAGAATTCCCTCCCTAGGCCCAACAAGACGCCTCCTGAGACGCAGCAAGGTAGTAGTAGGTAAAATGCAACAGGCAATAACAATATTAATGTTGTAATAGTAAACTGCAGGAGCATCTGTAGAATGGTCCCAGAACTGCTCCCATTAATAAACGGTCAAAATGCCTACATAGTACTAGGGATAGAAAGTTGACTGAAACCAGATGTAAACAGTAATGAAATTCTAAACTCAGATTGGAATGTATACCGCAGAGAAGACATGTCCAAAACACAAATGCCGAAAAAATCTCATGGGTGGCAGGATCTACAGCTTCTCATCACACCGGTAATGCATAACCTTAATCCCTCTGTGGGATGGTATTGCCCTCAAATGTTTGAATGAAAACACTGGTATCAATGTGATTGTCTTTACAGTCTTTCTGAAGACACCAAACTAAATGAACAATCTGCCTTTCCATATTTGCCCGAAGTTCATCAATTTGAAGGATGAAGTCTCTATGATACATGACTCCCTGAATCATATTCAGAGACTGGTGAGGAGTGATGGACACCGGGATGTCACCAAGATGATCACAGGCATGAAGGACCACAGATTGGGGGGAGTAGTAGTTTTGATCAACAGTGAATCAACCCCACTTTGTCAAACTTGTCTTCAGTAGTTTCTGTGAAAAACAACAGATTGGTAGCAGAGCAAGTGTCCCTGTTAGTCGTGGTGCAGACCAGGAACCAGGAAAAGAGTTTTACCCCAAGCCAGTGAGCCTGGCCCTTTCAGAGTGTAGCCAGTGAAGGGTTGTAAGAAGCAGCATTAAGGGATCCATTCCCAACTAAATAGATGGATGTAGAAAAAATGATCAGTTTTTTGGAGCTTTGTGCATTTCTTAGTAAAGTGTCTGCCCTGATACCACCCACTCCCATCTGGGGCTCTCCCTGTGGGGCCACTCAGCCACAGAAAGGGCCATTTGGCACAGCGGCCATCGCTGAGAGTTCTAATGTTCTGGAATTTCAAGCAGCTTTGCCGGGCTATACACAGGGAGGTACCAGCTCTGGTATCAGAAGTGTGATCCTTGTGTTGTCAGGGGGCTCAACTGAAAGGGTATGTAACAATTTTACCATGTAGACTGGCTACCATGCCGGCTATCAGCTTGTATGCTCCTCATTAATTATGCCACGATTCCCCTTTTGATTAGCCATTGTCATTCAAATATATACACTTCATGCACAATTTATAAAAAATAATAGTTCACAGTCTATAACTTTTTTCCTGTGCAACTTTGCTTGAAATATCGGGGTGCCACTGAAAATTGCAAATTCACTCACCATACGTTCACGTTGGCAGTCAGGATCTGGATTTGAAGATTGTTGCAAGGAGTGACATCCTTGTCTGCAGTCACTATATGCAGGGTGTCCCAGAAGTCTTTCCCTTATTACAAACATGTATAAGGCAGAAAATTTGACACAGAGCTTACATCTTGAAGTTCGGGCAACATATTCAAGTTTTTCTACACACACACACACAATCAATAAATTTCAGCAGGTGCTTCTTTTGTTGCATGAAGAATATGCAGGTGATATTTCAATTCCACTCATATGTTGGTCAACATTTCATGAGGGTTGGATGTTATGACATCAGTAATTTTGCACTATAATGCTGTGATGTCATTCATGTCCTGAATCTGTGGCACAACAAATAACTGCAACATATCAAGATAGGCACTGGCTGTGATTTTCACTTCAGTGAAAGAAAAAAGACCAATGACTCTATTGTACATAAGTCCACATCATGTGTGCAGTTTAAGGCTGTCTTTGATGGTCTCAAATAGGGCATGCAGATTCTTGGATCCCAAATCCTAGTATTGTGTCAGTTGACGGCACTGTGCAAATGAGATGTGGCTTCATCTGAGAAAAGGAAATGTGTCAGATAGTCATAACAGTCTTCAATCTCAACAATCTCAACCAGCTTGGCAACAGCTGGTTGGATGGTCTGCATGATCTGGACTTTGTACATACAGAAAAGAAGCTACTTATGTATGATGTAGAGTACTGAAGTCTTCAGAATTTGCAACTCATGAGGCTCTGCTTACTAACTGCTTGGGACTTCACATGAAGGCATCTGTCACTGTCTAAACTGGCTGTGTGCTAGGTCCAGGCATGCATGTTCGAGGGAAATGACTGATGCTCTCTGTTTCCTTAAGCTTTACCTACCCCGTATTGGTCCTTTTAACGGGCAATTTACTCTGGTTGGTTGATTTAATTTTTAAAGGGACCAAACTATGAGGTCATCACTTGTTCCTACCTGCAACAAGCACATAAACAGAACTACAGACCAAAGAAGGGCCTAGTGCATGAAACCCATGGAAAGAAAACCCCAAGATATACTGAAAGTCAACAAATCCTTGGGAGAGGAACAATGAAGAAGAAAAATGGGGGGTGGGGGTGGGGGGAGGGAGGGCTGAAGGAACAAAAGCAGGGTGGTGCCCTATCCAGGGAGCAGCTGGAGGATTCCAAAGGCAAGATGTGCAATTGGAAACATACCCACCCACCACCACCACATACCAGAGGTACCCCATCCAGCAATGCCCAATAGAGACCAGCAACACAGACAGGACAAGATAAGCACAGGAAAACAGAGGAAAAACATGAAGTCAAGCAGAACATGCAAGAAGGGGGAAGGAGAGCAAAAGAGTGGATAGGGTGATGCTTGCAGCAGACCATTAAGCCCCAATAGCCACTACCCATTCTGGGCAGAGGCAGCAAAAGGGCATTCTGCCAATGACCCAGTGGGCTGACAGGGCTAAGGTACCCAAACTGAAAGACAAGTTCAGCTGTTGAGCCATTGTCCTCTAACACCAGGGATAGTGAGTCTAAAGAGCCCACTGTAGGGTGGCTAGGTTAGGATAGTCCAGCAAAATGTGGACCACTTTCAAATGGACACCATAAAAGTAGTGGTGTGGATCCTCATGATGGAGGAGATGACCATGAGTCAGCCAAGTAGGCTGACATGGAGCTGGCAGAGTACGAAGGAGTTCTTGTGAGAGGTCCACATGGAGGACATCAACAAATTTGTGGTTTCTTTTACTGTCCTTAGTTTGTTTGACAAAGTCAGAGTATGAAATTCCTTATTCCAAATCCTTAGAACATGACGGCATAGTAACGATTGAAGGTCAGATGCCAGAATACTGATCTCAAGAGGTGGCTTTCCATTAGCCAATTTGGCCAGGCTGTGGGCAAATTCATTCCCTGGGATTCCAATGTGACTCTGAGTCCAGACAAAGACCACTAGTTTCCACATTGTTTGTGGGCAAAAAGGGAAACTTGGATAGTGAAGAGCAATGGATGGTGAGGATGACACTGGTCAAAAGCTTGCAAACTGCTCAAAGAGTCACTACCTATGGATGAGAGGAACTCATTGGTACAGTAATGGATGCTCAAGAGGACGAGAGATGCCTACCAATTCCAAAGTGAACATACTGTAGCCATCCAGCAAGACACAGAGTTGATTACATCCCACATGAATATAAGCAAAGTCAATATGACTGGCAACCACCAAGCCATCAGTATAGACTACTTCTGAACCCCCCCTACAAAAAAAAAGAACAGAATGGAGAAGAATTGGTCGTAGAGGGCCTTACACTGAACTGAGTCTTTCTTTGTGATAGGTCAAGACAGAGCCAAGGATGGGGGGCTGCACCATGTAGGTGTATGTTAGTGGGCTCAGAGAAGATGTGGTAGAGGAAAAAACTGCAGTTCTGAAAAATGAGACCAGATGTGGATGGCTATCGTAACCCCAGACCTAAGCCACCATATGAGGTAAGATGAGACAGTAGTTCAGGTGCTCTGAGGAGCAGAGGATGTGCAACATAAGAAATCAACTGTTGTTGACACAGAATTCACAACATTGGAAATCCTGCTTCCAGTAGGAGACTGATCATGGAGAGTCCAAAAGGCACCAGTTGTCAGTTGCACCCACAATGATGTATCAGATCCACTATCTATAACAATGAGGGTGATGCCAGGCCGTATACAAGACTCCCATAATCTATACGGTACTGTACCAATGCTATGTAGAGCCATATCAGAGTAGTGTGGTCCATGTCCCATTTGGTGTTGCTGAGGTGTCAAAGAGCATTGAGGTGCGACCAACAAGTCTGCTTTAGTTGATGAAAATGGGGAAGCCATATCAACTGAACATCAAAGCCCAGTCCCAAAGAACCACGCAAGTCCACCACATTGAGAGACTGGCAATCAAGGTACAGATTCAGGTGGGGATGGACTGTATGGCAATGACAGAAATTGGGTCCAGGATCCATAACAATGCAGGTGTTGTCAAGGTGTATGCAAGACTCCCCTAATTTATGTGGGACTGGACCAATGCTATCTATAGCCATATCAGTGTTGTGTGGTCCATATCCCATTTGGTGTTGCTGAGGCGCCAAAGAGCACTGAGGTGCGACCAACAAGTCTGCTTTACTTGATGAAAATGGGGAAGCCATGTCAACTGTACATCAAAGCCCAGTCCCTAAAAACCATGGAAGTCCACAACACTGAGGGACTGGCAGATCCAGATGGGGATTGACTGTATGGCAATGACAGAAATGCAGTATGTTAGTCTTGGTAGCTGAAAAGCGGAAGCCATCAAAAAAGTCTGCAACAAGCCTCCAGGGAAAAGCTGGTCTAATAGCAGACTCCAGGTGGACTAAATTGTCGGAAGTATAGTGGCCTTGGCAAAAACAACCCTGGGTTGAAGGCAAAGGGTCCTGTGATTCAAGGATCCAATACAGCCTTTGACTCACCAATGTTCTGGTGTAACCACAAGCGCCAGAACGAAGATGAAGAACACAAGAGAAGAGAAGGTGGTGAAACGATGTCAGCCAATGGTGTGCTGATTAGGACCACACTATGACAGGAGCAGCTTCTACAAGAGGAGAATATAAGCGCCACTCCTGCCAGCCTCAGCCACTCAGTATCGGGACAGTATACGGAGAGGCCTATTAGAGAACGCTACAATAGCAGTTATTAGTGATCCACAAACTGTGTGACAAACTTGTATGTACATTGTATATAGCAAAGGATACTTATTTGCATGGCACCCATTGCTTGCGACCACTTTTTGTAAATACAAGTTAAGTATTGTCATTTTTCTTATTTGTAATAAAAACTATTAATGTGATTTTTTTGAATTGTTGTATAGCATTTCGAGAATGCAGCATCCTTTAGGCACCATATATGAGATTATTGTGCAGGATCCCACATTTGGCGATGAGTATGCAATGAACCCAGTGCCCGACAACCACGGAATTTTGTTTGATGTGCTGGTGCCTTAATTCCCTCTTGTGTTTACTTAGCAGGGGCACTTATTACTTTAACAGTTTCTTGTCATTTTTTCTAATCAGTGTTTTCAGATGGGCATTGCAGAAATTATCTTTGTTTGTGTCCTAATTTTACTTGCTTGCCTTGTCTGTTGTTGTATTTGTGTCTTCCAAAATGTCCACTCCACCTGTCATGACCCCTGCTCAGGTGCCACTGCCGCAAGCATTAGATGCCACACAGCTATTGCAGATGTTTCAGTTCCAGACTCAACAAATCTCCACAGCACTCAACACGGTGCAGCAGCTACTGGCCAATGCTGTACCCCCAATGGAACAAGCACTGCCTACTACAGCTGCCATACCACCTTTTTGACAGTTTTGTGAATGAGAAGAAGAATGGCTCGAGTGCTCGAGTAGTTGTCACAATTTGAAGCCCACTTCATCACCCACAGCTTAATAGGTACTATGAAACTTCCCTATCTACTATCAACAGTAGTAAGTGCAGTGTTTAGGCTCCTACCAAAACTGCCCCCTAACGCCACTGCGAGTGAACTTGCTTATGATGATGTGGTATCGTCACTAACTCCCTATTGTGACCAACAAGTGAATGTGATAACAGCCAGGTATCAATTCTTTAATTGCAAAAAATGGCCAGTTTTGCAGGGTATGACAAGGGAATGCAAATTTAAATGTGCTTGCAGTGCTTTATATTCAGATGTTATGTTGCATTATGTTATCATGTACAATGTACCTGATGTCACTCTGAGAACAAATTTTGAAACAGTTCAATCCATAATTTCACCAGATAGTGCAAATACTAGCTCAATATGATTCCAGTGCCTTGTCGATTCAAACATTTGAGCAGCCAGCTATTTGTCAGATTGAGTCCCATGCTTGCCCCATTCTGCCATGGCAGCTTTCCCTAACCACACTGAGTAAAAAACCTTCCACACCACATAAGGTGTTTGCTACACAGGGGGCTACACAGGCAAACAGAATTAAGTCTTGCCCTTGGTGTTATTCATGGCACAAATGCCAAACTGTCCCTCCCGACGAGGTGGGAAAGGACATGTGCAATCCATATGTTTGCAACGGTACAAACATAAGAATTCAACCCACTCACAAAACTCTCGTCTCAAGGCCCATGTCATTAATGCAGTATATTCGAAGTCTGCAGCAGATATTAGCAACTCTATCAAGCATGCAGTTTCTTCGGTAATACGCCATTCAAACAAACTTTTTGCTCATTTACTTCTGTGTGGGAAACGTGGGAAATTTCAGTTGGACATGGGTGCTTCTGTCACATTGCTAAATTGTCACACATATGAACTGTTAGGCCCCCATGCTTGTCTAAAACTAGCACACTACTGATGGCGTATAATGGACAAGACATTCCTGTTCTCAGAACATGTACGTTGCCTGCCATGTATCACTAGCATATGCGAACAGTGAGTTTTACAGTGCTACAATTATGCTAGTGTGAGATATATTTGGTCTTGATTCTTTTGAATTGTTTGGCTTTAACATTCAGGACAATGTGTTTCCAGTGTCTGCATTCAATGCCAAAGACAGTGTAGTCAGCTTGCTAAAAGAATTTCAGGAACTCTTTTCTGAAGGTTTATGCAAAGCTAACAACATTGTTGCACACGTTACTCTGAAAGACAATGCTCAGCTGAAATTTTGCCAGGCCAGAACTGTTCCCATTGCATTACAGGACGAAGACACTGCAAAGCTTAAAGAATTGCTAGATAATGGAGTTATTGCACCCATATCAGCTAGTCAATGGGCGAGTCCACTTGTTTGGCTCCCCAAACCTTCAGGTCACATTCACCTCTGTATTGACTTTAAGTCTACATTCAACCCATGAACTGTAATTGATTCTTATGCATTGCCATGCTCAGAGGATCTTATGGAAAAATTAGGTGCTGGACACTACTTTTCAAAAATTGATTTGTGTGACACGTATCTTCAAATACCATTCAATGAAGAATCTCTAAAAGTGTGTGTAGTAAATATTCATTTGGGCTTATTTAAATATTTGTGTTTGCCTTTTAGCAGTGCTTCTGCACCTGCCTTTTTCCAACAGTATTTGGAACAGCTGACTGCACAAGTGCCAAACTGTTCAAACTATCTGGACAATATTGTAGTAGCAGGTTGTACACCTCAAGAACATACTGCAAATTTATGTGCTTGGTTTAGTGTGCTGTCTGAGGCAGGACTAATGTGTAGACTGGACAAGTGTTATTTTCTTAAACCTAATTTGCAGTATCTTGCTCATGTCATAAACAGTCAAGGTGTACATCCTCTGCAGTCACATTTGTTTGCCATAACAGACTTTCCACTTCCTCACAGTGTCACAGAATTGCAGTCAGTCTTGGGGTAAATTAACTATTATAATTGGCTCACACTGAATGCTCCACAAATAGTGGTGCCATTGCATTGCTTGCATCACAATAATGTCTCCTTTGTTTGGACAGATGAGTGCCAAGTAGCTTCTCAAAAACTTAAAGATGCATTGCTCAGTGATCGACACTTAGTTCACTTTGATCCTGACAAGCCAGTTGTATTGCAAGTTGATGCTTCCTCTTACAGAATCAGTGCAGTGCTTTTGCACAGAATTGGTGATGAAGACAGATCTGTTGGTTTCACATCAAAAGTGTTGTCCAAAGCTCAGTGTATCTATTCACAAACTGAAAAAAAGGCTTTGGCTATTGTGCATGGTGTCACCAAATTCCACGACTATTTGTATGGCAGAAAATTTTACTTAGTAACAGATCACAAGCCTTTGCAGTCCTTGTTTCATCTGATGAAACCAGTTCCTGTATGAACTGCCCAAAAATTGCAAAGATTGGCTTTGTTGTTGTCTCAATACCAGTACGAGACTGTGTACCACCTGACAGCTCAATATGGTAATGCGGATGCACTTTCACATCTTCTGATTGGCCCTGATTGAGACTTTGATGCTTATCCTGCATCTTGTTGTCACATTGATGCTCAGAATTCTGAATTGCTTCAGTCTTTTCTGCTGAACTATAAGAAAATTGGACAGACTACAGAAGCTGATCTGGATTTGAAAATTTTGCTGACATACATTCGCACATCTTGGCCAAGTTCATTGCATAGCATAAAGAGCTCTGTAGTGTGCTGATACTTTGCCCATCAGCATAGCCTCTCTGTACAGAAAGGTGTAATACTTGTTCAAAATGACAGTGGACAGTCACATGTATTGATCCCTAAAGCTTTGCAGAAAGAAGTGTTCCAGTTACTTCACCAAGGACACTGGGAGATTGTTTGTACGAAACAGTTAGAGCATTGACACTATACTTGGCAGGGTATGGATGCCCAAATAGAACAGATGATGTCACAGTGTCATGCATGTGCAGAAAATCAGTTCACTCTGCCACAAAAATTCACTGCATGGTCTAAGTTGCAATTGCCATGGCAACGTGTGCACATAGACTTTGCGGGACCTTTTTGGAACCCTCACTGGTTGATAGTGGTTGACTCATGTAGCAAGTTTCCCTTTGCTGTGCCCATGAACTCGACAGTGTCAAGTAGCACAATCCAGGTGTTGTCATCAATTTTTTGCCTCAAAGGTTTACCTGAAGTAATAGGGGCCCTCTGCCAGTCACGTTCCTCTAACCACTTCCTGCCTGTGCGGAATTCTGGCATTAACACTAACAGAGGGCACTGATTTTGTGCAGCAATATGTTTTCTTTCATTTGTGGTTCCTTTAGCAATTTGTTTTATAGTTGATTAATATTACCTGGTGCACTATCAATGGTGTTTAATATTTAAGTCATTATCTAGAATATTGACACTAGAGCACATGTCAACCACTGTTTCTTAACTCTTCCTATTTTTAACAATCTTACTTTTGTCATGTTCTTCTTTTTATTGCTTTTTATTACTGTAATGCCTTTTATACATTATAAGCTTATTACAGACTTCAACTATTGTATCTCTCTTTATTTTTGCTGTTTCAATTAATTATTGAAAACTAGTGTATGCCGACATTAGCAACATCTGGTGAACTTACAACACAAACATCTTGTGGCTACTGTACAGCAGCTTGTTTTAAACAGTAATACTACTGACAACATGGCTCTTGCATGTGATGTTATTTATATGGATTTTACGATGCTTCTGCTGATTCCGCATTTAACATTTGACGGTGCCGCTATGGCTGCAGTACATTAGGACTTTGTTTTTATGAAACAGGTATGGCTCTTCATATTTAAAGCACACAAATGTAAATTTTGTCAGTACTACTTTTCATTATGGTCTATGTATTGTTCTTAAGCTGTAGACAGTTTGCGAGTGTATTTATGATTTTCCCATTTTTGCTGCCGGTCTGATGATGGTCATTAAAGACCAAAACTGGTAATCTGTTAACAAGAATGTTTGTGACCATAGACATAAATAAAAGGAAAAAGAAAGACTTTCATTTTGTCTGTTCTCCACCACTACCAGAGTACATCGTGGCAGGGTTCCTCCAACTTAGGGTTAGACTTCATGTACCAAACCCTATAAGTTGTTGCAAATGCCAGACATTTGGCCACAGAAAATTGAGTTGCAGAGGTGAAGCAACTTGCAGGAAATGCAGAAAGGCCATGCCTGAATCTGGAACTGACTGACTGTCTCCAGCTATTTCCATCAACAGCACTGGAAGCCACACAGTCTGTCAACGAGACTGCCCAATATTCTCGAAGGACTGAAAAATACACAGAATAAAAGTAAAGAAAAGTGAAGTCCTTACTCAGAAGCCAAGGAAGAATAGAAGATGGTGAAACCACAGGTATTTGCCACATATGTTTCCTTAGTGAAGAAACGTGTCACTGAGGTAGATGTTTCGATAAATGATGTTCAGGGAAACAGTACCTTCACCAATACCTGTATCTGCCGAAATTTTTACAAAGGCACAGACGGTGTTTAGAAAGGATAGATTGCATGCAACCGGTGGTGGAGTGTTCGTCGCTGTTAGTAGTAGTTTATCCTGTAGTGAAGTAGAAGTGGATAGTTCCTGTGAATTATTATGGGTGGAGGTTACACTCAACAACCGAGCTAGGTTAATAATTGGCTCCTTTTACCGACACCCCGACTCAGCAGCATTAGTGGCAGAACAACTGAGAGAAAATTTGGAATACATTTCACATAAATTTTCTCAGCATGTTATGGTCTTAGGTGGAGATTTCAATTTACCAGATATAGACTGGGACACTCAGATGTTTAGGACGGGTGGTAGGGACAGAGCATCGAGTGACATTATACTGAGTGCACTATCCGAAAATTACCTCGAGCAATTAAACAGAGAACCGACTCGTGGAGATAACATCTTGGACCTACTGATAACAAACAGACCCGAACTTTTCGACTCTGTAAGTGCAGAACAGGGAATCAGTGATCATAAGGCCGTTGCAGCATCCCTGAATATGGAAGTTAATAGGAATATAAAAAAAGGGAGGAAGGTTTATCTGTTTAGCAAGAGTAATAGAAGGCAGATTTCAGACTACCTAACAGATCAAAACGAAAATTTCTGTTCCGACACTGACAATGTTGAGTGTTTATGGAAAAAGTTCAAGGCAATCGTAAAATGCGTTTTAGACAGGTACGTGCCGAGCAAAACTGTGAGGGACGGGAAAAACCCACCGTGGTACAACAACAAAGTTAGGAAACTACTGTGAAAGCAAAGAGAGCTTCACTCCAAGTTTAAACACAGCCAAAACCTCTCAGACAAACAGAAGCTAAACGATGTCAAAGTTAGCGTAAGGAGGGCTATGCGTGAAGCGTTCAGTGAATTCGAAAGTAAAATACTAGGTACCGACTTGACAGAAAATCCTAGGAAGTTCTGGTCTTACGTTAAATCAGTAAGTGGCTCGAAACATCATGTCCAGACACTCCGGGATGATGATGGCATTGAAACAGAGGATGACAAGCGTAAAGCTGAAATACTAAACACCTTTTTCCAAAGCTGTTTCACAGAGGAAGACCGCACTGCAGTTCCTTCTCTAAATCCTCGCACCAACGAAAAAATGGCTGACATTGAAATAAGTGTCCAAGGAATAGAAAAGCAACTGGAATCACTCAACAGAGGAAAGTCCACTGGACCTGACGGGATACCAATTCGATTCTACACAGAGTACGCGAAAGAACTTGCCCCCCTTCTAACAGCCGTGTACCGCAAGTCTCTAGAGGAACAGAAGGTTCCAAATGATTGGAAAAGAGCACAGGTAGTCCCAGTCTTCAAGAAGGGTCATCGAGCAGATGCGCAAAACTATAGACCTATCTCTCTGACGTCGATCTGTTGTAGAATTTTAGAACATGTCTTTTGCTCGAGTATCATGTCGTTTTTGGAAACTCAGAATCTACTATGTAGGAATCAACATGGATTCCGGAAACAGCGATCGTGTGAAACCCAACTCGCTTTATTTGTTCATGAGACCCAGAAAATATTAGATACAGGCTCCCAGGTAGATGCCATTTTCCTTGACTTCCGGAAGGCATTCGATACAGTTCCGCACTGTCGCCTGATAAACAAAGTAAGAGCCTACGGAATATCAGACCAGCTGTGTGGCTGGATTGAAGAGTTTTTAGCAAACAGAACACAGCATGTTGTTCTCAATGGAGAGACATCTACAGACATTAAAGTAACCTCTGGCATGCCACAGGGGAGTGTTATGGGACCATCGCTTTTCACAATATATATAAATGACCTATTAGATAGTGTCGGAAGTTCCATGCGGCTTTTCGCGGATGATGCTGTAGTATACAGAGAAGTTGCAGCATTAGAAAATTGTACCGAAATGCAGGAAGATCTGCAGCGGATAGGCACTTGGTGCAGGGAGTGGCAACTGACCCTTAACATAGACAAATGTAATGTATTGCGAATACATAGAAAGAAGGATCCTTTATTGTATGATTATATGATAGCGGAACAAACACTGGTAGCAGTTACTTCTGTAAAATATCTGGGAGTATGCGTGCGGAACGATTTGAAGTGGAATGATCATATAAAATTAATTGTTGGTAAGGCGGGTACCAGGTTGAGATTCATTGGGAGAGTCCTTAGAAAATGTAGTCCATCAACAAAGGAGGTGGCTTACAAAACACTCGTTCGACCTATACTTGAGTATTGCTCATCAGTGTGGGATCCGTACCAGATCGGGTTGACGGAGGAGATAGAGAAGATCCAAAGAAGAGCGGCGCGTTTCGTCACAGGGTTATTTGGTAACCGTGATAGCGTTACGGAGATGTTTAACAAACTCAAGTGGCAGACTCTGCAAGAGAGGCGCTCTGCATCGCGGTGTAGCTTGCTCGCCAGGTTTCGAGAGGGTGCGTTTCTGGATGAGGTATCGAATATATTGCTTCCCCCTACTTATACCTCCCGAGGAGATCACGAATGTAAAATTAGAGAGATTAGAGCGTGCACAGAGGCTTTCAGACAGTCGTTCTTCCCGTGAACCATACGCGACTGGAACAGGAAAGGGAGATAATGACAGTGGCACGTAAAGTGCCCTCCGCCACACACCGTTGGGTGGCTTGCGGAGTATAAATGTAGATGTAGATGTAGATTTTTACCAGCAGGAGCAAACAGGCTAAAGATCAGCAAACCTGAAAACCATGACACAAGAGGAAAGCAAAGCTTTAATGCTGAACATTGAGAAGGCACTCCAAACACAGTGCCTCTGAACTTCCCCTTTCCACATCAACATTGAAGGGAAAAGGGGCAAGGAAAATAGTGTAATGTTCATGTGAAAAGCTGTCTTGGACGCCATCATATGTCATACTGGCACGTCTGACTGATGAATAGGACATCATGGTGTTAGATATGTCATCACCAGACCCAGAAAGCCCCTCCACTCCCCCTCGTTCTATCAGTGCCTCACCATGTTGGCACAATATATAAAGAAAAAAAAAGCCAGTGTAAAATGATTTCCACACTTCAGCTGAAAAAGAACAGGACCAGTGTGGATAAACTGATATTCCTCACACAGGATAAACCTCCCTGCTGTGTCTCCAAGAAACTTATTTTAAAAATAGTGATGCACCTGAAACTTCCTGGCAGATTAAAACTGTGTGCCCGACCAAGATTTGAACTCGGGACCTTTGCCTTTCGCGGGCAAGTGCTCTACCATCTGAGCTACCCAAGCACAAGTCACGCCCCATCCTCACAGCTTTACTTCTGCCAGAACCTCGTCTCCTATTTTCCAGAGCCGTGAGGATGGGGCGCGAGTTGTGCTTGGGTAGCTCAGATGGTAGAGCACTTGCCTGCGAAAAGCAAAGGTCCCGAGTTCGAGTCTCGGTCTGGCACACAGTTTTAATCTGCCAGGAAGTCTCATATCAGCACACACTCCGCTGCAGAGTGAAAATTTGATTCTGGAATGATGCACTTGTACTTCGAGGCTATCACATCCACAAGAAAAATGACTCCATTGGTGACAGGGTAGAAGGTGGGGTAGCAGTGTTTGTTCAGGACACATTATACTTTCTGCCTCTGCTCTGCACACAATGCTGTGCATGGTGACTATCATGCTCTGTGAACCTGTTGTCCCTTGAGCCTATTGATGGTGGGAATGTCAAACAATTAACTATGGATTTACCCTGACCCTTTCACTTGTTAGGACTTTAGTACCGTTAAGAATAGTTATGTAGGAAAAGGGAAATACAAATACATCTGTCTTTACATAATGAACACATTCATGGCATGAAACTGAGTCACTGACTGTTGTGTAGCAAAAATATAATACTGATCCCTATCGACACAGTCAATATTATCCATATAAATGTACCACATTCTAATATGTCTGCTTACATTTCTATTGCACACAAATTTGATACATTTCTCAAAATTTTACAAATATATCCTTACTCACCCCCCCCCCCCCCCCTCCTCCCCTTGAACCATGGACCTAGCCGTTGGTGGGGAGGTTTGCGTGCCTCAGCGATACAGATAGCCGTACCGTAGGTGCAACCACAATAGAGGGGTATCTGTTGAGAGGCCCGACAAACATGTGGTTCCTGAAGAGGGGTAGCAGCCTTTTCAGTAGTTGCACGGGCAACAGCCTGGATGACTGACTGATCTGGCCTTGTAACACTAACCAAAACAGCCTTGCAGTGCTGATACTGCGAATGACTGAAAGCAAGGGGAAACTACAGCCATAATTTTTCCCAAGGGCATGCAGCTTTACTGTATGGTGAAATGATGATGACATCCTCTTGGGTAAAATATTCTGGAGGTAAAATAGTCTCCCATTCGGATCTTCAGGCATTGACTACTCAAGAGGACGTTGTTATCAGGAGAAAGGAAACTGGTGTTCCATGGATTGGAGCGTGGAATGTCAGATCCCTTATTCAGGCAGGTAGGTTAGAAAATTTAAAAATGGAAATGGATAGGTTAAAGTTAGATATAGTGGGAACCAGTGAAGTTTGGCACCAGGAGGAACAAGACTTCTGGTCAGGTGAATATAGGGTTATAAATACAAAATCAAATAGGGGTAATGCAGGAGTAGGTTTAATAATGAATAGGAAAATAGGAATGTGGGTAAGCTACTACAAACAGCATAGTGAACACTTTATTGTGGCCAAGATAGATATGAAGCCTACGTCTACCACAGTAGTACAAGTTTATATGCCAACTACCTCTGCAGATGATGAAGAGATTGATGAAATGTATGATGAGATAAAAGAAATTATTCAGATAGTGAAGGGAGACGAAAATTTAATAGTCATGGGTGACTGGAACTTGATAGTAGGAAAAGGAAGAGAAGGAAACATAGTAGGTGAATATGGATTGGGGTAAGAAATGAAAGAGGAAGCTGCCTGGTAGAATTTTGCGCAGAGCATAACTTACTCATAGCTAACACTTGGTTCAAGAATCATGAAAGAGGGTTGTATACATGGAAGAAGCCTGGAGATACTGACAGATTTTAGATAGATTATATAATGGTAAGACAGAGATTTAGGAACCAGGTTTTGAATAGTAAGACATTTCCAGGAGCAGATGTAAACTCTGATCACAATATATTGGTTATGAACTGTAGATCAAAACTGAAGAAACTGCTAAAAGGTGGTAATTTGAGGAGATGGGACCTGGATAAACTGAAACAACCAGAGGTTGTAGATAGTTTCAGGGAGAGCATTAGGGAATTATTGACAGGAATGGGGGAAAGAAATACAGTTGAAGAAGAATGGGTAGCTTTGAGAGATGAAATAGTGAAGGCAGCAGAGGATCAAGTAGATACAATGACGAGGGCTAATAGAAATCCTTGGGTAACAGAAGAGATATTGGATTTAATTGATGAAAGGAGAAAATACAAAAATGCAGTAAATGAAGCAGGCAAAAAGGAATACAAACATCTCAAAAATGAGATCGACAGGAAGTGCAAAATGGCTAAGCAGGAATGGCTAGAGGACAAATGTAAGGATGTAGAGGCTTATCTCACTAGGGGTAAGATAGATACTGCCTATAGGAAAATTAAAGAGACCTTTGGAGAAAAGAGAACTGCTTGTATGAATATCAAGTGCTCAGATGAAAACCCAGTTCTAAGCAAAGAAGGAAAAGCAGAAAGGTGGAAGGGGTATATAGAGGGTCTATACAAGGGCGATGTCCTTGAGGACAATAATATGGAAAATGGAAGAGGATGTAGATGTAGATGTAGATGAAGATGAAATAGGAGATATGATACTGTGTGAAGAGTTTGATAGAACACTGAAATATCTAAGTCAAAACAAGGCCCCGGGAGTAGACAACATTCCATTAGAACTACTGACAGCCGTGGGAGAGCCAGGCCTAACAAAACTCTACCATCTAGTGAGCAATATGTATGAGACAGGCAAAATACCCTCAGACTTCAACAAGAATATAATAATTCCAATCCCAAAGAAAGCAGGTGTTTACAGATGTGAAAATTACTGAACTATCAGTTTAATAAGCCACGGCTGCAAAATACTAACACGAATTCTTCACAGACAAATGGAAAAACTGGTAGAAGCCAACCTCAGGGAGGATCAGTTTGTATTCCGTAGAAATGTTGGAACATGTGAGGCAATACTGACCCTAAGACTTATTTGAGAAAATAGATTAAGGAAAGGCAAACCTACATTTCTAGCATTTGTAGACTTAGAGAAAGCTTTTGACAATGTTGACTGGAATACTCTTTTTCAAATTCTGAAGGTGGCAGGGGGTAAAATACAGGGAGCAAAAGGCTATTTACAATTTGTACAGAAACCAGATGGCAGTTATAATAGTCGAGGGGCATTAAAGGGAAACAGTGGTTGGGAAGGGGGTGAGACAGGGTTGCAGCCTATCCCTGATGTTCTTCAATCTGTACATTGAGCAAGCAGTAAAGGAAAAAAAAGAAAAATTTGGAGTAGGAATTAAAATCCATGGAGAAGGAATAAAAACTTTGAGGTTTGCTGATAACATTGTAATTCTCTCAGAGACAGCAGAGGACCTGGAAGAGCAGCTGAACGGAATGGACAATGTCTTGAAAGGAGGATATATGATGAACATCAACAAAAGCAAAACGAGTATAATGGAATGTAGTCGAATTAAATTGGGTGATGCTGCGAGAATTAGATTAGGAAATGAGATGCTTAAAGTAGTAAATGAGTTTTGCTATTTGGGGAGAAAAATAACAGATGATGGTCGAAGCAGAGAGGATTTAAAATGTAGACTGGGAATGGCAAGTTAAGCGTTTCTGAAGAAGAGAAATTTGTTAACATTGAGTATAGATTTAAGTGACAGGAAGTCATTTCTGAAAGTATTTGTATGGAGTGTAGCCATGTATGGAAGTGAAACATGGATGATAAATAGTTTAGAGAAGAAGAGAATAGAAGCTTTCAAAATGTGGTGCTACAGAAGAATGCCGAAGATTAGATGGGTAGATCACATAACTAATGAGGAGGTATGGAATAGAATTGGAGAGAAAAGAAATTTGTGGCACAACTTGACTAGAAGAAGGGATCAGTTGGTAGGGCATATTCTGAGGTATCAAGGGATCTCCAATTTAGTATTGGAGGGATGTGTAGAGGGTAAAAATCATAGAGGGAGACCAAGAGATGAATACACTTAAACAGATTCAGAAGGATGTAGGTTGCAGTAGGTACTGGGAGATGAAGAAGATAGCACAGGATAGAGTAGCATGGAGAGCTGCATCAAACCAGTCTATGGACTGAAGACCACAGCAACAACACATCCTTACTCAAATATTTGGTAAAAATGTCTGCTATGTTGCTTTCTGAACCTACTTCACAAATGTCTGTAATTCTGGTCATGCAGAAATCAGTCACAAAATGATAGCGTAATTCAGTTACCTTGAATTTTTCATATTGTTACCATATCTAACAATATAAACTTCAACACAACAAATGTTATTAACTACGATATAATAATCCAGGACGGATACAACATATTTGTTCAAATGTCAATAACAACAAGGAGTTTCCTAATAGATCAATTACAAGATAAATAAACTACATAGTTCAGTGTATGACAAATAATTAATCAAACAGATAATTAACAATAAGTACATGAAACAGTAATAAAATAGTTGCACAGTGTGGCATATGTATAGTTTACAGTTCATTTATAGTTCATTCTCATAAAGAAAGTGGGTCATTTGTCACATACTCAAGGAACTCTTGAGCAGAGTAAATTATTTTACTTTTGATCCACCTCGAAAGACTAGTTTTAAATTTATTTACTGGAACTGTGTAGTCATTTTCAGGTAATTTGTTGAAGTAGACAGGACCAAGATATTTGTAGCTATTATATGTCTTTGCAAGCTTAGCATATGGCATATTAATTGTATATCCACTTCTTTAGTTATGGTCATGATCTGTTCTCCTTTAGTCAAATTTACTCAGATTCTCTTTAACAAAGACAAGGCAGTTGTAAATATACAGGCCATGCACTGTCATTACATTTAGTTTTTTTTTAAAATAATCTTGACATGATTCGTATGGGCTAAGTTCAGCTATGCCCTTTATCACTTTCTTCTGCCATTTAAACACTAATTTTGAGCCTACAGAATTGCCGCATAATAGTATTCTATAACTCAGGTGCGAATGGAAGAATTCAAAATATGCATACAACAGAAAGTTCTTTACTGTCACTGCTCCTCAGTTTGTGCAGCAGATATATGGCAAATGCCAATTTCCAATGTGTGGGTATCCCAGCTGAGCTTTTGATCTATATGAAATCCTAATAATTTTATTGCTTTGTTATCATGACTGGGAGCATTCAGATTCAATACAATAGCTTCAGTTTCACTATCATTCTACTGCAGTACATTTGCCTTAAACCAAGTAGTGCACCTCTCCATTGCCACTGCCATGCTGTTTTAATATATTTTGTATGGGATCTAAAATTTAAAAACCTCTCTCACACCGGCCTGATTTAGCTTCACTGATCAGGATAGTAAAAACATGCGTATATTAAGGGAATTTTCATTGAGAAAGCAGGCTTATCACATTCACACAGTTCAATACTGTTCTATCCTGATTAAATTAAGCTTAACTTAAATTCCATAAGGCAGTGAAGCAATTTCAAAGTCTCGGTGCGACGAAAATTGTCAGTCGATCTCCTGGAAACGTTTGTAATAATTATTAACTTTTGGTGATCACATGGGGAAGACCAGAGATCTGCTGGTAAGACTGTGTTAGCCTATTTATTTGAAGTAACTGGATATCTTGAGCATACAAAATGGCAGGTTCGTCCAGTGTAAATCAGACGTTCCCCACTGATCCCGTGCAACACAGCGTAGTAAGCAGACACTGTCAATAATAATAATCCATTAAATAATATGCGAACACACTTACTTTAGTTTAGTGGACTAATGATCTACAAAATTGTTTGCCCAGTCTGCATCTATGTTAAAACCTTCTGTTTGATATAAATATTTCAGTACTTGCAAATGCCATTGTAACTGCATCTATGTTAACTCCAAAACATTTGTTTGATACAAATATTTCAGTACTTGCAATATCACTGTAACAGCTTTGAAATCTAGTCATTAGTTCACTCTGTAAATTACTTTTACAACAAATTAGGAAATCAACAACAAACACAATTACATCCATCAAATAATTTTACTGTATAGCGGGGATGCTGAGTCGCATATAGTCACAACAAAAAGACTGTCACAAAATAAGCTTTCGGCCAATAACACCTTTGTTGAAAATAGATGACACACACACACACACACACACACACACACACACACATCGGGCCATGTTCCTGAGCTAATGTACAGGAGAGGACCCATCAATATATTGTACTTAATATCATGACTCATCTTGTGCTGCTTCTAGTTTCAGATTTACTTCCATTGGAGTACTGTACAAATATGCATGTTCAATTTGATATTTTTTAATTGGACATTCAATATAGCTTTCCTGGTCAGAGTCATTACATTTTTTTTATAATTATAATTAATATTAATCCCAACATCATTCTTTACTTCATCTAAGTCATTTATCTGGAACCACTTGGATAACATATTTTTGATCTCTTTTATTTTTATTTACTTTTACAACAAATTAGGAAATGATCAATGAACACAATTATATACATTAAATAATTTGTACTGTTTAGCAGAGATGCTGAGTCACAGATAGTCACAACAGAAAGACTGTCACAAAATAAGCTTTCGGCCAACAACGCCTTCATCAAAAATAGATGACACACACACACACACACACATACACACACACACACACACACACACACACACACACACACACACACACACACACACGACTACAGCCTCTGGCAGCTGAAGCCAAACTATGAGCAACAGCAGCAGCAGCAGCAGCAGTACATGATGGGAGAGGCAACTGGGTGGGGGTAAGGAGGAGGCTGGGATGGGAAGGGGGAGGGATAGCAGGGTAGGGGTGCGAGATGGTGAACTGCTGCTTGTAAGTGTGCAGGGACAAGGTGGGGAAAGGGTAGGGCAGCTAAGAGCAGTCAGGGGTTAGAGAGTGGGCGGGGAAGAGGTCGGGGGGCGGGGGGGGGGGGGGGGGCAGAAATGGGGAGAAGTAAATAAACTGAGTGTGTTGGTGGAATAGAGGGCTGTGTAGAGAGCTAGAATGGGAGCAGGGAAGGGGCTGGGTGAGTGAGCATAACGACTAATGAAGGTTGAGGCCAGGAGGGTTATGGGAATGTAGGACATATTCCCACCTGCAGAATCCTGAAAAGCTGGTGTTGGTGGGAAGGATTCGTATGGCACAGGCTGTGAAACAGTCATTGAAATGAAGAATGTCATGTTTGATGGCAAGTTGAGCAACAGGGTGGTCCAGTTGTTTCTTGGCCAGAGTTTTTCAGTGGCCATTCATGCAGACAGACAGCTTGTTGGTTGTCATGCCCACATAGAATGCAGCCCAGTGGTTGCAGCTTAGCTTGTAGATCACATGACTGGTTTTACAGGTAGCCCTGCCTTTGATGGGATAGGTGATGTTTGTGACAAGACTGTAGTAGGTGATGGTGGGAGGATGTACAGGACAGGTCTTGCGTCTAGGACTGTTACAGGGATATGAGTCATGATGTAAGGGGCTGGGAGCAGGGGTTGTGCAGGGATGGATGAGTATATTGTGTAGGTTTGGTGGACGGTGGAATACTACTATGGGAGGGGTGGGAAGGATAGTGGGCAGGACATGTTTCTTTCTCAGGGCACGATGAGAGGTAGTCGAAACCATGGCAGAGAATGTAATTCAGTTGCTCCAATCCTGGGTGGTACTGAGTTACAAGGGGAATGCTCCTCTGTGGCTGGATGGTGAGACTTTGGGAGATGGTGGGTGACTGGAAAGATAAGGCACAAGAGATTTGTTTTCGTGCAAGGTTGTGAGGATAATTATGACCTGTAAAGGACTCAGTGAGATCCTCGGTATATTTTGTAAGGGCAGCTCGTCACTGCTGATGCGATGACCATGGGTGGCTAGGCTGTATGGAAGGGACTTCTTGATACGGAACAGGTGGCAGCTGTCAAAGTGGAGGTATTGCTGGTGGTTAGTAAGTTTGATATGGACGGAGGTACTGATGAAGCCATCTTTGAGGTGGAGGTCAACATCTAGAAATGTGGCTCGGTGGGTCGAGTAGGGCCAGGTGAAGTGAATGGGGGAGAAGCCGTTGACGTTCTGGAGGAATGTGGATAGGATTCTTCACCCTCAATCCAGATCACAAAGATGTCGTCAATGAATCTGAATCAGATGAGGGGTCTAGGATTCTGGGTGTTTAGGAAGGATTCGTCTAGACGGCCCATGAATAGGTTGGCATAGAATGGTGCCATGCGGATGCCCATAGTCATACCCCAGATTTGTTTCTATGTAATGCCTTCAAAAGAGAAGTAATTGTGGGTGAGGATGTAGTTGGTCATGGCAACTAGGAAGGAGGTCATTGGTTTGGAAACTGTGGGGTTTGATAAAAGTAGTGTTCAGTACCAGTAAGGCCACAGGCATTAGGAATATTAGTGTAAATGGAGGTGGTATCAATAGTGACGAGCAGGGCACCATATGGTAAAGGGACAGAAACTGTGCAGTGTCGGTGTAGCAAATGGTTGATGTCTTTTATTTAGAAGAAGAGGTTCCAGGTAATAGGCTGAAGGTATTGGCCTACAAGAGAAGAGATTATCTCAGTGGGACCACAGTAACCAACCACAATGGGGCGTCCTGGGTGGTTGGGTTTATGGGGTTTATGAAGCATCTAGAAGGTAGGAGTGTGGGGGTGGTAGGGGTGAGGAGAGAGATGGACTCTGGGTAGAGGTTCTGGGATGGGCCTAACGATTTGAGAAGAGACTGGACATCCTGCTGGATTTCTGGAATGGGGTCATTGTGGCAAGGTTTGTAGGTGGATGTATCTGACAGCTCGCAGAGTCCTTCTGCTTGATGATTCTTGTGGTTCAAAATCATAGTGGTGGAGGTTTTCCACGACAAACCTTGCCATAGTGGCCCCATTCCAGAAATCCAGCAGGTTCTCCAGTCTCTCCTCAAATCAATAGGCCCATCCCAAAACCTCTCCCCAGAGTCAATATCTCTCCTCACCCCTACCACTCCCCACACTCCTAACTTCTATATGCTTCCTAAAGTCCATAAACGTAACCACCCAGGGTGCCCCATTGTGGCCAGTTACCATGCCTCCACTGAGACAATCTATGCTCTTATAGACCAACACCTTTAGCCTGTTACCTGGAACCTATGCTCCTATATAAAAGATACCAACAATTTCCACCACCAACTCTCCACAATTCCTATCCCTCTGCCACACGGTGCCCTGCTCATCACTATTGATGCCACCTCCCTTTACACTAACATCCCTAATGCCCTCAGCCTTACCACTATTGAACACTATCTTTCCCTATGTCTGATGGGTTCCAAACCAACAACCTCCTTCCTAGTCACCATGACGAACTCTATCCTCATCCACAATTACTTCTCCTTTAAAGGCATTACATAGAAACAAATCTGGGGTACAGTTATGGGCACCTACATGGCACCATCCTATGCCAATCTATTCATGGGCCATCTAGAGTATCCTTCCTAAACACCAAGAATCCTAAACCCCTTACCTTGTTCAGATTCACTGATGACATCTTTGTGATCTGGATTAAGGGTGAGGACGCCCTATCCACATTCCTCCAGAACTTCAACATCATCTCTCCCACTCACTTCTTCTGGTCCTATTCTACCCAACAAGCCACCTCCCTAGATGTTGACCTCCACCTCAAAGATGGCTACATCAATATCTCCTCCATATCAAACCTACCAACCACCAGCAATACCTCCATTTTGACAGCTGTCACCTGTTCGATACCAAGAAGTCCCTTACATACAGCCTAGCCACCCATGGTTGTTGCATCTGCAGTGATGAGCAGTCCCTCCTGAAATATACCGAGGATCTTATTGAGTCCTTTACAGACCATAATTATTCTCCCAACCTTGCACGAAAACAAATCTCCCATGCCTTATCTTTCCAGTCACCAACCATCTCCCAAAGTCTCACCACCCAGCCACAGAGGAGTATTCCCCTTGATCCACAGTGCAGTGGACAACGGTGCTCAGGTTGATGCCGTGTTCTTTGATTTCAGTGAGGCATTTGACACCGTCCCGCATTGCTGTTTAATGAAGAAAATGTGAGCTTACGGAGAATCAGTGCGGACCTGTGATTGGAGTCAAGACTTTATTGCAGACAGAACTTTACATGTCACTCTTAATGGAACCAAATCAACATGTAAACGTAATATCTGGAGTACCACATGGAAGTATGATAGGACCATTGCTATTTACAAAATACAGGGTGAAGAGAAATTTGCGCACTCGGCCTTTGCAGCATGACTTCTCACGTGCCAGCAATAAAAAAATGTCTGTCATAAAATTTCGTGGGGTGAGTACATCCGGCAGAAAAAGGATGTTAAAGAGTGGCAATCTGGCAACACTGTAACCACATGTATGGTAATTAACTCTGTCAGCACGTATTAGCTACGCCATACAGTTGGTGCAGTGGGTAGAGTTTAGAGTTAGCATACTGGAGGTGGGTGGTTCAATCGTGGGCTGAGGCAAATGTTTTTTATTTGGTAAATGTAATATAGGTGGTATGGTATCTGACATCTTAATTCTCAACAATGACTGCAGCGGGTCCTCTAGAAAACATTTACACTTACATACTACAATCGTAGAAAGAAGCCCTTTCCACATTGTGGGTGTGAATTTATTTGCATCATTTCATCTACTGCATGCAAAATCTGTTTTCTTTGTACCCTCCTCCAATGGTCCCATAGATTAGTAACAACTATTATTCTTGCCTCATTCAGGTCCATTACATTTCGTTAGGGCCTTATGTTAGAAGTAGGACTAGCAATGTGCTCTGCGAATATTGTCCAGACTCGGTTACTATTTGTATGTGTTATCACCATGGTACCACTAATTATGCCTTTCAGCACTGAGTCTGGTAACCACATGCTGTTTAGTATGTATCTCAATGCATTATTATTGTTATTATTATTCTACCGATGGGACTGTAGAAACATTATGTCTATTACTGTTAGGGAAACAGTGTAATTTCAAACAGGACATTTCACAATTAGTGGTGCCAATATCTGTCAGAGGGGTAATGCACGTCAGGTGGAACAGCACGCAGGACCGATGGTGTGTTTATACTGAATGCACTGTCCACCAGACAGGGACTAGTTGCAAGTGCAGTAATGCGCCCATGACAGACTCCAAGTCCTTGGTGCACCTGATAACCGGGCTGCTGTTGCTACTCGTGAATATGCTGCTAGATATCCAAACTGACGCCATCCAGATAAAAATGTGTTTCATCATCTGGAGTTGCAGCTTTGGGAGTCAGGTTCTTTCCTTTCACCACTGTGTGACAGAGGTCGACCACGTACTCGCCGTACTCCAGCTACTGAGGAAGCTATTCTGGTGGTCATACACCAAGAAACTCAGCAAAGGACACATACCATAGCAAAGCAGCTGCATGTCTTGCAACGATGACTTTGTGATCAACATAATATGGTCAGATGAAGCAGCATTCTCTCATGAGGGTGTCTTCAGTATGGACAATGCCCACCATTGGCGTGAGGTTAACCCACACGTCACCTGCGACCATGGATATAAAGTTCATCTTGATATCAACGTCTGTGCTTGAACATTGGGTGACAGTTGTTTGGGGCCCTACATGTTGCCTGGCTGGTTGACTGGATGAAGGTACCATGCACTTGTCTCAAACTATCTGCCTGATGCGCTAGAAGATGTTCCACTACATGTTCAGCAGAGGATATGGTTCAAACATGATGGTGCACCTCCACACTCCGGAATTAATGAATGACAGTGTTTGGACAGAACATTTCCAGGGAAACAGCTCAGATGTGGAGGTCCAGGCGTATGGCCACCACATTCACCTGACCTAAATCCCGTGGATTTCTTCCTATCAGGACATCTGAAGAAGCACATCTACTTTACTCTGCTGACAAATGTGGTAGAATTGGTAGCACATGTTCATGCTGCTCTTGTTACTGTGGATGCAGCTCTGCTGTGAAGGGTCCAGAGCTATATGATACAGCAGGTTGCGCAATGTTTGGACGTGCAGGGAGGTCACTTTGAGCAGGTGTTGTTCTGAGGACAATGTATTCTGTTGTGAAGGTCATGTGGTCATTAATATGGGCATCATTATTGTCACTGGTTGCTAATGCTTGACTTCTGAGCATTCATATTATATGTAGTATAAATGACAAGTAGATGTTGTCTTACTGTACTGTGCTATCATCTTTAGCATCTCGAAATTGATATTGTTTTTGTAATTATTCTATCCTATGCAGGTAATTTGTTTCAACTATTTCTTATTTGTCTAACAACGTATTTGTTATGCTCAGCATTACAAAATGTTGTAAATTTAGGATACATGTGACCTAAGAAATGGTGTATATTACAGTATGAAATGTCAGAAGGGAATTAGCAAATAAAACAAATGCACCGCACCCAGGATCGAACACTCGACCTCCTGTATGCTAACCCAAAACTCTATCCATTGCACCAACTGTACAACATAACTAACATGTGCTGACAGAGGTAGTTACCTTACATGTGGTTACAGTGTTGCCAGATTGCCACTCTTTAATGTCCTTTTTCTGCTGGATGTACTCACTGGACAAAATTGGTGAGAGACATCACTGGCAATGCGAGAAGTCACATTACGAAGCCCAAGTGCACGAATTTTGCTTCACCCTGTGTATAAATCATCTAGTAGAAAGCACTGGATGCTCTTTAAGGCTATTCGCAGATGATGCAGTTGCTTATACCAACATAGCAATGCCAGAAGTTAGTAAGAATTTGCAGAATGACCTGCTTAGAATTGATGAATGGTGCAGACTCTGGCAGTTGACCCTGAACATAAATAAGTGTAACCTACTGTGCATACATAGGAAAATAAATCCACTTCTGAACAGCTACACTATTGATGAAAAACAGGTGGAGACAGTATCCGCCGTAAAATATCTAGGCGTAACTATCCAGAGTGACCTTAAGTGGAATGACCATATAAAACAGATAATGGGAAAAGCAGACACCAGTCTCAGAGTCATCAGAAGAATCTTAAGGAAATGTAACTCATTCATGAACGAAGTGGTTTATGCGGTGCTTGTTCACCCGATTCTTGAGTATTGTTCATCTATCTGGGATTCCTATCAGGTAGCACTGATAGAGCAGATACAGAAGATCCAACAAAGAGTAGCATGTTCTTGTTTAGCTGGCGAGAGAGTTACAGAGATGCTAAGCAAACTCCACCAGCAGACGTTACAAGAGAGGTGTTGTGGGTCACAGAGAGATTTACTATTGAAATTTCAGGACAGCTCTTTTCAAGAGGAGTCAGACAACATATTACTTCCCCACACATACATCTCACACATTGACCACAATGAGAAAATTCGAGAAATTACAGCCAATATAGAGGCTAACCGACAATCGTTCTTCCCACACACTATTTGCAAGTGGAAGAGGGTTGGAGGTATCAGATAGTGGTTCTGAAAGTACTCTCCACCACACACCATTAGATGGTTTGCAGAGTATGATGTATATGTAGGTGTAGATGTAACTCACTACCACACACGACTAAAGCAACTGAATTACATTCTCTGCCAAGGTTTTGACAACCTCTCGTCATGTCCTGGGATGAGAAATGTCCTACCAACTACCCTTCCCACCCCTCCCATAGTGGTATGCTGCCATACTCCAAAACTACACAATGTACTTGTCCATCTCTACACAACTCCTGCTCCCAGTCCCTTACCTATGGCTTATATTCCTCTAATAGGCCTGTCCCATACATCCTCCCATCACAAACACCACTTATCCCATAAAAGGCAGGGCTACCTGTGAAACCAGTCATGTGATCTACAAGCTAGGCTGCAACCACTGTGCTGCACTCTATGTGAGCATGACAACCAACAAGCTGTCTGTCCGCATAAATGGCCACTGATAAACTGTGGCCAAAAAACAACTGGACCACCCTGCTGCTCAACTTGCCACCAAACATGACATTCTTAATTTCAATGACTGCTTCACAGCCTGTGCCATATGAATCCTTCCCACCAACACCAGCTTTTTAGGATTGTGCAGGTGGGAACTCTCCCTGCAATATGTCCTACGTTCCCGTAACCCTCCTGGCCTCAACCTTCGTTAGTCATTGTCCTCATCCATCCAGCCTCTTCCCTGTTCCCATTCCAGCACTACACACCACACTATTCCACCAACACATCCAGTTCATTTACTTCTCCCCTTTTCCGCTCCCCCCTCCCCCACCTCTTCCCCGGACACTATCTAACCAACTGACTGCTCTTAGCTTCCCTACCTTTTCCCCACCTTGTCCCTGCACATGTACAAGCAGCACTTCACCATCCCCCACCCCTACCCTGCTATCCCTCCCCCTTCCCATCCCAGCCTCCTCCTTACCCCCACCCAGTTGCCTCTCCTATCATGCACTGTTGCTGCTGCTCGTAGTGTGGCTTTAGCTGTTGGAGGCTGTGGTCATGCGCGCATGACTTGTGCTTGCATATATATCTGTGTGTGTGTGGGGGGGGGGGGGGGGGGACAAAGGCCTTGTTTGCCAAAAGCTTATTTTGTGACAGTCTTTTTGTTGTGACTATCTGCGAATCAGTATCTCTGCTATATGGTGACTAGCAATTATCCTTTTCACAATGTTGTTACGTTCCATCCTAGATTTTCCATTGTTTCACATAATTTATAGTCATTAGCATGTATAAGCAATAATCACATTTACTTCTTTCATAACCCTGACCTTTTCAAAGCTCATCCAAATAATCATATCATGCTCTAAGGCTTTCCTTCAAGCCTTTAATAACTTTAAACCTCTATCTGTTCCGTCCTTGTATCCATGAAGTTGCTTCACATAAATTTCTTTGAAAACTTTGTCATTAAGAAGTGTAGTCTGTACATCCCTGTGTTCTAAAAGTAAACCTTTTTGACAACAGAATTACAACAAAATTTCCAATATTTGTATCATAGGAACTGGCAAATAAATATTAATCACAATTACTTTTTATTGAAAGCTCCATACATTTAATCTTGCTTTACACGTATTATCTGATTTTCTTTTAAGAACCCACTTTACATCAAGAATGTTTACACTGACTGGTTTAGTTACTAGTTTAAAGGTCTTATTTTTATTTAAACTTTTGACTTCCTTATCCACTGCTCACTTCCAAACTTTTGGCTGATTACTATTCTTTGCCTCCTCAAATTTTATGCAGTATCAGCACTACAGAAGTGTACACAAGTACATAAAAGAAGTTACTCATCACATAATTATTAAATCTATCAGGCACTGTATGTTCTCTAGTTGACCACCTCAACTCTTGTTGTTCCTGTTTTTGTTTATGATTGCTTGAACACACCTTTTGATACCCCACTTGCTCACTTACTGGTTCATTGTCTATGCTTTTGCACCCAGAATCATGAAAATGTTCATTTCCTGAATCAGAGTCCTTAATATCAGTACATCTGACATCATCTTCTGCAATGTCAACATGTCTGGCACTGATAACTTTGTTGATAATCAATACTCTGTATCAAACTTCACTGTTTGCCTTATTAAGATTTCAAAGTCTGTTTTATGATCCCACTTTGACTTTCTCAGCTGTCCTGGCACATGTGCAAAAACCCTACATCTATGCAACTTTAAATGTTTAACATTAGCTTTTTCCCCAACAATATCTCATATGGAGTGTTCTTCTCAATAGCATTAGCTGAAATTCTGTTTTTAAGGTACAAAGATGCAAAAACTACTCCAGGCAGAGAAAAGATAACATACAATCACCTTCTTAACCATCCGACTACAAATATAATATTATCCAAGTCATACTTCAGATTTCTAAAGGGTTCTGATATTGAGAAGGCTATCTGTATATACAGTGAGAATGTACTTTATTCATTACACACTAAATTACAGACTATTGGTGTATTATGAGATCTGTCAAAGACATCTAAATGCATAAATCACAAATACTTTTAAGTAACTTAGAATATTGTAATGTAACAGGATATGCTGGAAAACAATTCAAATCCTGTATCTCTGACAGAAAACAAATGGAGTCAATAGAAAGCTATCAGGCATCATTCAACTGGGAACCAATAACATGTGATGTCCCCAAAGATCCCATCTTAGGGCTCTTACTTTTTTTTGTGTATATCAACGACCTTTTATCAGTAACATTACCATATGTCCCAAGTTTGTCTTGTCTGCAGATGATACAAACATGGCAATAAGTAGTAAATAAAGCATAGCCTTAGAAATGAAATTTTCATGGACATTAATAAATTGTTCCTAACCAATTCTCCATCACTAAACTTTGGGAAAAAAATGCTATACAGAATTGAGAACTTGTAAAATGTTTCCCTTCAGTATGTGCCTAAAATACGATAAATAGCAGATAGAAGAGGTTGACAGTGTCAAATTCTTGGGATTACAGCTCGATAATAAATTTAACTGGTAGGAGCATACTAAAAACTGCTCAAGCACCTAACCAAATCCCTATTTAATATGCAAAATTTGTCAGAGGTAGGTTATATAAAAATAACAAAGGTAGTGTACTATGCTTACTTTCATTCCATAACGTCATACAGGATGATTTTCTGGGGTACCTCATCAAGTTAGGCTAAAGTTTTCTCAGCCCAAAAATGTGCAATACAAATTATTTGTGGTGTAAACTCAAGAACATCCTGCAGAGGTCTGTTTAAGGAACTGTGGATACTTCCCTGTGCTTCCCAATATTCCTTAATGAAATTTATCATTAAAAATGTATCTTTTTTTTTTTTTTTTTCAAACCAACAGCTCAGTACACGGAATCGATACTAGAAATAAGAATAACTTTCACAAAGATTTAAAGTCACTAACTTTGTTTCAGAAAGGTGTCCACTATTCAGTAACAATATGCCAGTAGACAAAAAAATTTAACCAACAATAATGTTCAGTTTGGGAAGAGTCTAAAGGATTTATTGGTGACCAACTTCTTCTACTCCACTGAAGAATTTCTTAGCAGAAGTGACTGATGGGCGTATCTTATTAATAATATCACATAAAGTGAGTACAGCATACAATCTGACTTTTGTATAAATTTTCTGCAGTAATGCAATCATTGTAAATAAGTCCTGTAAAATGTTTTTTATTTAATTTCTTTTATTAGATGATGTATGTCCACAATAGCCTAAGAAGGATCATATGCACCTAAGTGTATTGAACTTTTAATATATGCCAGCAAAATGATTCCTTTCTGTCTTATAAATTGATACACACCTGAATTTCAATATTCTTTCCCATTGTCGCATCTCAATACAGTAAAGGCTTTACCACTTAAATTTGCAGTTTTATTAACATATACAACAAAGCAATCATAAGCTTGATTCTTAGATTTGATAGTGTACACTCTAGTTGGTTTACCATAACCATCAATAAAAATGAGAAAACGTCTTTCCCCATGCAAACCATGAGTTGAGTGAGACCCATTCAAATCAGCATGAATAGTGTTTATTGTTTCTTTTGCTTTGTTTATATTGCTTTCAAAAGGTAAATGGGTATTTTGCTTTCAATACAGACCTTACAGTTCATAAATTATGATTCTACATTTGTTGGCAACCCATCTGCTAACTAACTGACGTTTACACAACATACTCAAATTGTTAAAAATTATATGTTCACATATATGATGCCATTTCTCCTTTACCAACTACTGACACTATTTGCATTAATCTATTTCTTGTAAATTTTACTTTAACATAGCTAATCAAATATCTGTTTGTGCCTCTGTCATGAAATATATTTTTCATTTCAGATGGAATCAAGTCAGCACAAACTGTAAAATAACTAATTATATTTCATACTTTTCTAGCTTGCAAAACTTTAGTTTCTGCAATTTTTACATTCATCAGTTCTTTTAGTATTATGTACTCAGAAAGAGAATTTTCATTACTAAGACTGTAAGCTATGTGTGGCATCTCTGGCGTGAAGTGCCATGTCTTTGAACCGATGTTCTTTTACTTTACTTTAGTTCACTTTGTTTAAGTCTTGCTGCGCACCATGTTCGACAACTTCTCTTGTATTTGCTTTGTTCAGTGATAAAATAAATGTTCACTCGACTGCAAAAGTGTGTTATTACAGTTCTACGCCATGTAATACCCACAGTGGTGATCCCGACTTCATGTGCCAGTCCACATTGTCCTTGGAACAATGGATCTACCAGTGTTGTATTGTGCCAGTGCCTCGCACCATATTAACTGTGCTTGTGTTTTTACTAGCATTCCTGATGTACTTTTGGTTAAAAGTGAACAATTACCTGTCCCAGCCATACCAGTAGCCACTGAACCATTACTGGCCCAACACGGCCACTGTCAAATGCTATTACGCAGTAACATCTGCTGTACGGCGCTTAGTGACATTGTGAACAATAACCGAGTGAAGGATGTTGTGTTTCATGCCTTGGCTAAGCAATTCGGTTGGTTTGATGTACCGATGAAGTTCAAGAACTGTAATTCGAATGTTCATGCACATGGAGTTGCACATTCTTATGTGACTGACATCGTTGCAACCCCCCCCCCCCCCCCCCCCCCCCCCACACACACACACATGCCGCCTCGGTGACACCAGTTGCCTCAACTGTGCCAGTTTCTGCGACCATCGCTCCGTGGTCACACCATGATCGCCTTCTGCCTGCTCTCGTAATGGCACCGGTCATTTCATCTGCGCCGGTTTCCAGATCAGCCCCCCCCCCCCCCCCCCCCACTTGGCTGCATCGCGACCACCTCCCAATCACTGTTGCAATGGCACCGGCTGTTACACCCACATCACTGCCACCTCTGGGCCTGCAGCTGGGACACATCATGCCGTCGGTTGCACCGGCTCACTCCACATAGTGTGCTGCCTGTGGCCGCCTCTCCACGCAGACCTCGAGCAACGCATCGTCCCCCGCTACTGTACTCCCGGTGTTGGGGCCTTCTTACAATGCTCACACAGATCTTCACCTCCCTGTACTGCATCAACATGTGCTACTCAGCAGATTTCCTAAGCTGCCTGCATTGAAAAGGAACAATCCTAAGACTTGGTTCGCATTTGTGGATCATCTACTGGATATCCATGGGATTTCAGATGATGATGCATATTTCATCTACCTGGTGAGCCACCTCCATGCTCATCCAGACCTCATCAGTGATCGGCTCCTCTCACCACCCATGTCGACCATGTATTTAATGTCAAAAAACATTACACACTGAATGCCTTTTTCACCCTCCAGCAGAGGCTATCCACCACATCATCCACGACGACCACCTTGACGACCGCACACCTTCGCAGCTTTGGCGGCACCTTCATGTATTAGTTGATGACCAAGGTCTACCAGATGCCATGCTGTAGTCCTTGTGGATCATCAAGTTGCTATCGGACCAACAACTTCACCTACTATCTCATGTAGCAGACCCTCTGGATGTTCGTCTACGCATGGCCGATCAGGCCTACGCAATCATTTGTCACTGACACTGTCTGTCATGGACGAGATCGCCTTTGCCTTCAGTTAGAATGCCTGCACCTTTGGTTCCACACCCTGTCAGTAGGGGTCAGCATGTGCACCTCAGCAGCTCAGCAGCCTGCCAGGAGCTGCCTCCTGGCAGCCTACATGAGGTACTGCCTGCGGCCTCACGACAGCAGCCAACCTCACCCAAGAAGTAGCCCGAGCAGTCTCAGGCAATGACGCAGTCAGCTATATACCCCACCCTCTCCACTCCACCTCGCCTCCAAGCTTACCCGCTATGCTGGTAATATGCAACCTATGGGGACACCCTTCACAACTCTCCTGCTAACCTTGCTTTAATAGCCGAAAATCTCTCTCCTATCATGCTCCTTGGCTCCATGAAGATGTCGCTTCACCTATCACCTATTGCAACCTTCCTTGGAACTTCCACATCACCGATGTGGATGAACCTGTGATTGGGTTGGCTTTCTACACCATTATGAACTTTCGCCAGACCTACAGGCTGCAAAACTCCACCACATGCCTGATTCTACCGTTTTATGCTCGAACGAGTTTGCTACGAATCTGCTCTCTGCCTCATTAGCTACGCTTTCCACTTGTGCATCTCTGCTCGAGGGTAGCACTGCACGTCTCTCTGACTTGGCGGATGTCCACACACAGATCAATGGGCTCCGCACACATAATGAGGAGTTACGCACACGCATTGCTGCTGCCTCTGCTGAATTGGTTCACGGAAGGAGTACTATTTGCAGTCTGTCTGCAGAGCCATTTCTTTTGGAACCGTCAACTGCTTCTACCGAATCTTCATTCTGCATCGTTCCTGTGTTGAGCTTACCTTACCCTGCTGCCTGTTCCATCACAGTTGAATGTACAGGACACGCATGTTCCCACTCCGCGGGATCCCTCGCATTGCATGGCTGCCGTGCCATGCCCTCTCTCACTGTCTGCCTCCATTGCCCAGCCCATGTCTCACAGGCCCAGCGCGTATGCACATGATCTCACTTCATGGGATCCCTCACATTGTGTGGCTGCTGCACCACGCCCTCAGTTGTTGTCCACTGCCGACACACTGCCCATGCCATTCTGGTCCGGCAAGGTCAGTGAACTGCTATCGCTCATGCCCCCCCCCCCCCCCCCCCCCCGCCCCCGCCTCCCTTCACGGGTTCGGCAGTCAGCAATAGCACTTGTCACAGAATACACACCATGGATAGCCAGCCCATACATCATAAAGCTCGACATCTTAATGCTTGCAAATTGCTACGAGAGAAAGAAATTGTTCAGGATTTATTGGCTTCGGGCATGCTCTGACTATCAGACAGCAACTGGTCTTCACCTATCCACCTTGTGCCTAAGAAGGACGGCTTGCTATGCATGTGCAGGGACTACAGATCCGTTAATGCTAGGACAATAACCGATAACTATCCCATCCCTCATATCCAGGATTTCACTCACTTACTGCATGGCTCAAAGTTCTTCTCTGTCTTAGTCTGTTCGAAAATGTACCACCAAATTCCCATGCACCCACCGGACATTCTGAAGATGGCAATCATTATACCCTTTGGTCTATTTGAATACTGTTACATGCCTTACAGCTTGAAAAACGCTGTGCAGACATGGCAACATTTCATTGATTCAATTTTGCTACCTCTGCCTTTTGCTTTAGCCTATTTGGTTGACATACTTATCATTTCCTTGTCTGCTGAGGAACACAAATTTCATCTTGATGCAGTGGTGTGGTTGTCAATGATGACAAATCCCAATTCTGTTCCACATCAGTTGCATTCCTTGGCCATATGGTCTCAGCTGACTGCCTCCAACCAATGGACTCTCATGTCAAAACCATTCTTGCACTGCCTCTTCCTGAGGATTATGTGCAACTCCAGTGCTTTCTGGGTATGGTAAGCTTTTATCGATGCCATATCCCCTGGGCTGCCTCTGTCCAGTCATCCCTTATCGACGCCTTCTCCAGTAAAAATATCATGGGGAAGCGAAAGGTGGACTGGATTCAGCCCATGCTCAATGCATTCGACAATCTGAAATCAGCCATCGCAAAAGCAGTCACTCTTGCCCATCCCGACCCTAAGGCCCATATTTCTATCACAACCAACACTAGTGAGTCAGCTGTGGGCGCTGTCTTACAACAGCATACTGCAGACTCAACGCAGCTGCTCAGTTTCTTTTCAAAAAATCTAACCAGGAGTCAGTGTAAATGGTCGGCCTTCAACCACGAGCTTCTCACAACTTATGATGCAGTCAAACACTTCAGGAGCGATGTGGAGGAGCATCCTTTCACTATCTACTCAGAGCATAAACCCCTCGTTGATGCAATACGTAACCCTGCGAAGGATCTACCGCTGCACTGCTTCCGACACATGAGCTTCATTTGCCAACATTGTTCAGACGCTTGTTATATCTGTGGTGTGGAAAATGTTGTAGCTGACTATCTCTTATCTCGGTGATCTCACCCTTGAACTTAGGTGAACTGGCGCGACTTCAGACTGAAGACGCGGACACCCAATGACAGGTTTCAGATGACGAGTCTTCACTCACCATTAAACCTCTTACCCTGGAATGGTCATCGACCCCTGTCCCCTGTGACAATTCTACTGGCTCCCACTGCCCCTTGGTGCCATCTGCCCTTCGGCGTGGGATTTTCGACACTTTACACAATCTGGTCCACCCCAGGATGCGGGCAATGATAAGACTAGTGACCAAACGTTTCATCTGGCAATGTGTGTGGCACGATTGCCACTCCTGGACACGTGCAAGTGTTCCTTGTCAATGTAGTAAAGTGGCAGATACACGCACCCCCCTTTAGGACAGTTTGACGTCCCCAAGGGCCGCCTGCGGCATGTGCACATTGACGTAGCCAGTCCTCTTTCCCCTTCCGAGGGGTACAAATACATTTTGTCTGTGATCGACCGTGTAACCTGTTGGGTTGAAGCAGTTCCTCTAGTCGACATTACGGTAGAGACTATAGCCTGCATTTTCTTATCAGCATTGGTGGCAAGATTTAGCTGTCCCCTTTCATTTACTACAGACCAGGGATGACAATTTGAGTCCTCGCTTTTCATTCAACTGTGCGAGCTGTGCAGAGTAGCGAAATTCCACACGACTGCCTATTAGCCGCAGGCGGATGGCTTGGTTGAGTGGTGGTACAAAACTCTTAAAACTGCACTCATGTGCCACGGTCTGCTTTAGTCTGAGGCACTTCCTTGGGTCTTATTCAGCATCTGCTCCGCCCACAAGGAAGACCTGAACCTCTCATCCTGCCAGCCAAATTTGTCGAGGACACACCACCGACTGTCACAATCGACCTTCCGGCCCTTGTAGAACTAGTGCTTGTGCACATCGCCCACCCTCACCCACCCCTACCGTGCACTCACTACATGCCGCCAGTGTTTGTGCCGTGGAGTTAATACTTTCGTGACACTACTCGATGTATGACCGAATACGGTTTCAGTGCACTGGTTAAAACCTGTGTGGTCCATATCTGAGTCACATTCCAATGCCCCCAGCTGGCCTGCCTTTGCCGGCGCCTCGCCCAATGATGCAGCCTCCAACGACTCCTCACCACCTGCGCAGCTGTCCGATGCGGCTTCTGAGGCGTCCACTTCACACACCGGGGGGGGGAGAGGTGCTGTGGCACCTCTGGCGTGGAGCACCATGTCTTTGAAACTTTATTTCACTTTGTCTATGTCTCGCTGCACACCGTGTTCGACAGCTTCTCTTGTATTTGCTTTGTTCAGGGGTAAAATAAATGTTCAGTCGACTGTAAAAGTGTGTTATTATGGTTCTATGCCATGTAATACCCACATGTGCAACAACTATCCAATAATCAGTCAGTCTGTATGTTGTTATCTGTCTCCACCTTATTACACACCACTGTAGGTTGTACCTCCATTAACAAAACTGTTCATGCTGGCTCTGTTTTGTTGACATTCCTAGCATCCTAAGTGGTGACTGCCTCTTGAACCACAATGTTTACACTCTCTGTGTGACCAGTTGTGGTTGCCCCCACTGTGCTAAACACTTTGCCGATGTTGCCAACTACTGCAACCACAATCTTGATGATGTCCACCATGTGTCCATGAATCTCTTCTTGTTCTTGATTGGTGACAGTCCCTCTTGGTTTGCCACAACCATAACATAACTCCTTGTGGTAGCTTGTGCCAGTTTTATTTCCAGCACGAAATGCATTGGAATTTACACTTTCACTTCCATCCTTGTCTCTTAAATCCATCATCTACCTGATATTCTTCTTTCAAGACATCAATCAAGTTCTCGATGTAGCTCTAGGATTCCAGCAAGGTTCTCACCATGTAGTTTAGCTTCTCCTTTGCTGTCACTTTTGCACCTGTTAATTTTAAGTCATTCGCTGCTGCTTTTTAATACTGAAGAATGTTGCCATATCACTATAGTCTTTTAACATTAGTTTGTATTGCCAATATTAAAACCTGGGAACACACCAGACAAGCCTGAACATTTTACACCAATCTCTCTCCTGAGCACCTGCTTCAAACTCTTGGAGAGAGACTTGTATAATTGTATTGGGACGATTTTGAATGACAGAATCCCCATCGAACAGGCTGGTTTTTGACCACAACGTAACTGTTGCGACCGAGTACTGGCTTTAACAACACATATCGAGAATGGTTATGAACGGAAACTTAAAACAGCTGTTGCATTTGTAGGTTTAACTACTGCATATGATACTGTGTGGAGGCATGGTCTTCTTAGCAAGATACTTGAGATTATCCCTTGCCAGACCTTGTACAAATTACTAAGTGATATGCTCAGCAATAGAACCCTTGAAGTTCATCTAGAAGGAAAGAAGAGCTGAACCATTGTTTCAAACAACGGCTTACCACAAGGTTCTGTATCGGCACCATTATTTTTCAACATGTACATAAGCGACATACCAACAACAAATGCGCGGAAGTTCTGTTATATAGATGACATGGCCCTAGCTGTGCAACATAAAAGTTTTGAACAGTGTGAAAACTCCCTTAACCAAGACCTCAGAGTAATGGGTAAATATTTCAGATCTTGGAGATTAATTCCTAACCCAATAAAGTCAGAAGTTACAGTGTTTCATTTAAACAACCAACAGGCAACCTGATCCCTTGACGTTACCTTTGCTGGTAGAAAGTTTAAGCATAACCGAAACCCAAAATATCTTGGTATGAAATTGGATAGATTGCTTACATTCAAACCACACCTAATAGATACTGCTGCTAAGATACGTACAAGAAATTCAAAAGCTCGCCAATACTAACTGGGGAGCTGATGTACATACTCTGAAGATTTCTTCTGTAGCGTTGGTATACTCTGTTGTGGAATATTGCAGCCCTGTTTGGCTTAACAGCAGCCACACATCTAAAGTGGATACTCAACTAAACAATACAATGAGAACCATAACTGGGACCATTAAATCCACCCCACTACCTTGGCTTCCTGTTCTTTGCAGTATAGCTCCACCACATCTTAGGCGGCAAACCGCCTTAGTTAATGAATGGCGTAAAATCTCCTCCAATACCAACCTTCCAATCCATCAGGACATTGCCCCAAATCTTTCCCGACTAAGATCTAGAAGACCGCCATGGAGAACAGCTCAAAACCTTATGGCTATGTCTTACGATGCTATGGATTCATGGAAAAATGAATGGTCTCACACCGGACTATCCAAGAACTGCAATGAAATATCACCTGGTGGAAACCTACCAGGTAGAGACCTGCCAAGAAGAACTTGGGTTATACTCAATAGACTCAGAACTGGTCATGGCAGAAGTGGCGAGATGCTCTGTAGATGGGGCATACGAGATTCACAACAGTGCGATTGTGGACATCCAGAGCAAACAATCCAGCACATCATTCAGGAATGCCCTAAACATGCGTTTATAGGATCCATTCGAGAACTTTATGCAGCCTCCCCTGCAGCCATCGAGTGGATGGAAAACCTAGACATAGAACTTTAAAGAGACTCAATAGATTCCATATATGTAATTGCTGAATGACCTTATAGCAACAATTTCTATATGATAATTTTATCTTATCTATGACAAGGTACCTTATTGGAACAACCTGTGTATGCCTACTTTATCCTTAATTGAATGTCCATAAGATGAGACATTATTTATGTGTTATAATGTATGTTGATTTTATCTTTATCTGTCTGTATGTATTTAAACATGAAACCATTTGTACTTTAAAACCACATACGCCAAATAAATAACCTCAGTTTGTGCAACTTGTTGTTGCACACAGTTTGTAGTGCTGTTGATTCTTTAGAGCAGGGGCGGGCAGGAATCCTGCACGTGTGCGGTGCACTTGCACGCGTGCAGTTAACAGGTGTTCTGCGTGCACACAGGGGCAAGCTGGTCACCCGCTTATCTCCCCTCCCCACCATACCTTCTGTCCGCTCCTTCCTCTGCAATGCGTTTTGTTTCCTAGCTTGCTTTATTGAATGTAGGAATAAGTTTAGTAGTAGTAGTGCTTGAAAGATATCGTGGTTTGAAAGAGTACCTAATACCTAAGATACGTTTTATTTAATTATCACAGGTGGGGTGGAACAAAATAAGGTTAGTACGAGTGCTTGAAAGATGTCGTGTTTTGAGAGAGTACCTATTACCTACGATACGTTTTATTTAATTATCACAGGTGGAGTGGAACAAAATTTCTACATACAGACAAATGCAAGTAGTTACTTAAATTTTCATCACTGATGTTTGCTCTTAACCGACACTTACTAATTCAGCAAATGGTTTTCCAGCTCTTGCTATATTAAGCTCGTACCGCTGGGCTATTATTGTTGTCGTCCTGAAAAATTGAAAACGGTGCTCCATAAAATGTTAAATCAGTTACATGAGAGACATGACAAAAGGAAGTCGCAGATCTCTCGTGACCACAGCAACTACGACAGATTCATCTAGTATCATCAGATCGCTCTTCTTAAGCTCAGTCAATTTCCCCATCCGCTCAGAATCCGACAATAAATTGTACTCGTCCTTGTGAAATTTGTTATAATGGCCTTCAATACTAAACTTCCGCTGACCAGCGAGAATACTGCCACATATTAAACATTTTGAATTTTCACGTTTTTGCACAAAGAAAGAATGATTGTCCCATTACTTTTTAAAAGATAGCATATCTCCACTTCTCCGTTTCCTTGTTTCACTCTGCATTTTCCGGTTCTTGAAATACAACGTTGACTACGTAGTGGTCGCTACGCATCAACGTCCGCAGCTTAGCCTAGTACTACACTGCCGAAACCTGCCGGCTGTCGCCACTGCCCCAGTCGACGATTCCACGCAAGCAGCACACGTGCAGCGCTGTGCGCTCATGAGCCGCGTGCAACGTTTGCCCGCCCCTGCTTTAGAGTATAATTTGTTGACCCTTTTCAGTATCTCAAATCCAGTTTCCTTATCACCCATTAATTCTACCTGCTTGTTTGAGATTGGTCCATATATGAAGTTCATTTGAGGTATTCACCTAGCCTATGCTCATTTTTGCTCTTGACGCCACTATATACCATTTCTTCATTTTCAGATACATTTCCATTCTTCGTTTCTAATTCCCATAGTCTTCTCCATCAAACATCAGTACCTTAATGTCAGCTATGTCCAATTTCAGAAAGCTCACAAGTCAAAAAAACAGCCATCATTCTAGTTCACAACTGACCACTATTTTTCTGAATGACACTCTTGTTTTTTAGTTTACAACCATGGACTGTTACCATGTAAAGAATATTTATTTAGAAAAAGGTAAACACAAATACATCTGCCTTTACAAAGTGAATACATTCATGGCACGGAACTAACAGACTGACTGTTGTGCAGTAAAAACATAATACTCATTGTTGTGATCCTTATTGACACAATCAATACTATCAATATGCATGTACTACATTGCAACAAATACACATATTGCACTATCGGTATTCAACAGCACCTGCCCCTGGGGTGAATAATTGAGGTTCTCAGCTAGATGGCTAGTTAGCTACTTACTTACAAGGATCATTTGAACAATTCTTTTATTGAAAGAATGTGGATACAAATATATGATTAGTGTTACCAGTAATGATCACATTATCATTTTATTTCTATTGATGCAACTACACTTAAAAACAAGTTTCATATATCCATATATATTCACTGGCTACCAGTGTTTAAATAGAAATTTGTCAATGGAATAAGATAGGAGTTGTCCTGGAGAAATTAGATTTCAAAGTTGCATTTCTACTTGTCACACCTTTAATGTTATTTAGCAAATCAAAAAATTTATTGCTCCATATTGAATTCTTCTCTGAGCCACTGACCACTTTAACAAAGGTCAGTCGTGTCTCTAGTGTTATAGGTATGTAGAGCACTGTTCTCAAATTCTGATAGCTCATTTATGACAAATTTCATTAGTGAAAATACGTATTGCAATGACACAGGTAAGATGCCTGGCTCCTTGAGGTACCTACATGAGATCCATGGGTGAACACAACATATTATTCTTACCGCTCACTTTTACGCAATTTATACTTTCTTTCTAAGTGACGAGATATCCCAGAAAATTGTTGCCTGTGACATTATTGAGTCAAACTATACAAAACATGTGAGGAGGTTGATATGTTTATTTCCGAGATTAGCAATTATATGAAGAGCAAATGTAGCAGAACTTAACTGTTTAAGAATCTCAGTAATATGCTCCTTCCAGTTCAATTTCTCATCAATATGTGCACCCACACATTTTGAGAATTCTAGCCTATCTACTGATTTCTACTCATGTGCTACATCAATTGTTGGTATGACTATTTGCTGTGTATATATATATATATATATATATATATATATGTGTGTGTGTGTGTGTGTGTGTGTGTGTGTGTGTGTGTGTGTGGAGGGAGGGTTATTTTCAGAGAACCACTTAATAATTCTTTGGATAATATCGTTTACTAACTCAAATTTATTATAACACTAGTATTGTCTGCAAAAACTGAAAACCAGATATTGATGAACATAGGTTACGCTGCTCATATCAGCACTACTATAACTATGTGAACAGCCACTGGCTCTCCTTCCGATCATTTGCCCTTGTAGATGATGTTTACATGTATGCCACTACCCTATCTGGATCTACCACTCACATGCAGCAGATACTGAAAGGAGACCACAGAAATGATTGTTCAGAAAAGCTTACTGAACTCTTCAGAGCCAAGGGCTGTTTTTGAGCTGTGGGAATTTGTCCAGGACTGGGTGGACCACAGCCCACTGATGCATCTGTTCACAAGTTATCTGGAACACCTAGGAGACAGTCATTGGTGGAATGTTGTGTGTAGTTCTGCAATTAAGGATGGGGGGGGGGGTGGCTATTCATAGTTTCAGTCATATCCTTTGTATCAGAATCTGGCAGCCTTTTGATTGGTGAGAAGTATGATTAGAAAGAATAAGAAGATGCCATGGCAAGAATTTGTGATATCAGTAGAGCCATATCTGCATGTAATTATGGGAAGTTAATAGGAGTATTTCCATGTGGCACTCATGAGCACAAACAGCAGCTGTACGAGAGCGGGGATGCCTCCTAACAACACCAGGAGGTGACGCCCGGACAATGCCATAATTTTATATATACATTGTGTTTGATTGTAGCCAGGATCCAGCATTCTGTCACTACTCATTTACACAGGAGAGGCTTGGTTGGGATTTCTGTGTCATCAGCACGGAGGAATACAACCAGTCTTTCTTTCTTTGGAAGTTGGAGTCTGAACTGTCAGCAGTTCATTATACAGTGCTCAATCATCACCTGATAAATACAGCACTGTAAAGCAGTTGACTCAGAAGTCATAGGAGGTCATCCCTCATACTTTTATTGGAAATATGGATGACAGGAGTATTTCCTAACTTGTAGGATTGTACTAACCCCAGCAGGCATTTAGTGCCACTCTCACTAACAACATAGGAAGGACATTGGAGCATAAGGTCAACTGGTGCCTCGTGTGGGTTCTCAAAAAAAATGGTTCAAATGGCTCTGAGCACTATGGGACTTAACTTCTGAGGTCATCAGTCCCCTAGAACTTAGAACTACTTAAACCTAACTAACTTAAGGACATCATACACACCCATGCCCGAGGCAGGATTCAAACCTGTGACAATAGCGGTCACGCGGTTCCAGACTGTAGCACCTAGAACCACTCGGCCACCCCGGCCAGTGTGGGTTCTCAAAACTAGATCATTACAAAGTCACTTCCAATGGAAGTTCAGGAAGTATCATATCACAACCAGTAACTATATGTTGCTAGAAGCAGAAATTCAGTAACTTACATCTATAAGCAACATCTTGTTTGTGCATTCTTTGATGTAGAAAAGATGTGCAATACTACCTGGAGGCATAATCTTTTGTTGCAGCCTGACAAGTGGGGGTTTCATGAATGTCTCCCTACTAGCCTACAGCCATGCCTATCAGAAAGGTATTTTAGGTACAGTGTCAGGAATGTCCTGTCTGAACATTTTGTGCAGCAGAACGGCAACCCTCTGGAAAGTGTTTGAAGTGTAACGGCATTCGTCATCCCAATAAACAGTATTACATTCGTGGTAAGGATTCCAACCTCTGCTTATCATTGGTGGAAAGCTTTGTCTTCTGGGCATCCTGCAATACTGAAAGAATTGCTAGACAAACATATTTGATATTCACACAGCTGGAGGAATAGCCAAACAACACAGGTTTGAAGTTGTCTTTGGAGAAAGCTGTTTGTGTTGATTTTGATCACTCCTTAGCTATTTTTAGTTTACCTGTTTTAAAATTCTCACATTCTGGCCCTCAATTTTTGTGGTAGACTAGCATGTCTGCCACACCTTAAGGATGTGAAATTAAGATGCCAAGATGCCTCAGGGCTTTAAATATTCTAAAATGCTTCAGTTGTGTTTGTTCCAATTTTGGAATGACTTTGTGTGGCCCTTGCTTCAATACAGATGCCAGATTTATGGATCAGCAAGGCCTTCCTACCTTAAAATGCTGGATGTGGTTTACCACAGGGGTATTAGGGCATCAACTGGAGCTTATCAAATAAATCCAGTTTCTAGCTTGTGTGAAGAGGCTGGTAAGCCTCCTGTGCCTATTTGGCAAGTTCTCCTCATGGTACACCAAGCATACTGGGCTCTGTTCCAAAATAGCCAGCATCCATCTCTGTTGCCAAACCATGGCTTGAACATCTGTCCTATAACTGTATGCAGGCAACTAGCCTACTTGGGGGATCCATGTGAGGGAGAGCCCTGAGATATTGCAAGTGAATAAGATTAAGTTAAAGTCAGGAGTGGAGTAGGGCATCTCACTGATTACTGAAGAGGTCTTGTTTAATTTTTGAACTGAATGGATGAAGGAAGAATTATAACCCAGATTATATTTTTAAAACTATTGTGTTTTACATTGATGGGTCCAAGCAGGGGAGACTTTATTAGCTGCTCTATGATGTTGCCCAAATAAGTTCTTAAAATAGTGCTCCCAGAGCAGTTTTTAGTTTATTATGCAGAATCAGTTGGTATCCTGAGGATATAGATGCATATGAGATAACATTGTGGCAAAAAATTTATCTGCTCTGATTTCCAAAGTGTCCTCCTTGCTACTGGCCCGATGTAGCCAGCAGATAGGACAGTGTAACATATCCAAAATGCTCTTCTCCTATTGCAAAGGCAGAAAAAGGGTTCCAGGGCACAAATGTATCCAGAGAAATGAACTTACTGATGTGGCTGGCAAGGCAGCTTGCTCCCTTAAACCTCCTTCTCATTGTTCTGTGCCCCTGAGGGCACTCTCCACATATGTTATCAGGAAGACTGTGTTTTGATGGGAGGCTCAGGGACTGGAAATAAGGAGCAACAAGTAAGCTGCAGTCAGTTCCTTATGACCTCCGTGAGCTGAGGAATTAGCACTTACTAGAAAGAGAGGGATGTTGCCCATCTAAATACATTTATTGATGCAGCCTATTATGAGTGTGTTTTATATGACTCCCTGAGTGCAGACCTAAGTCTTCCACAGACTTTGCCATTCATTTTAAATGTCAGTGAGGTGAGTATGCTTTGTGTTTTAAGGTTTTGTGTTTCCATCAGGGCTCCATCATGAAATATTGATGTGAGCTCATCCATTACTTATAAGTAGATGCCTAGTCAGAGTAATCTAGACCTTTATGAATGTATCTGTACTGGTCTTTTATATTTGACTATCTACATTTTATGAGCATTCTCCCATGAATCTCTCAGTGTCAGTGTTGTATTTTAAATTTGGTTTTAAGATCATTTTCAAATAGGTTTTCACCACCTTTCCACCTTTTTATTTCATGCAAGAATGCTGATTACCATGATTTTTAGCACCATAGAACATTAAAACATTGACTGCTACATGCATCGTGATGGATATCTTGTCACTAGATCAGGCCACTGTGTCATGCATGCTGCTCTGCTGTAGCCACAAGCAGTTTCATGGCTGTCAATGTGTTAAGTACTAACACTAAATAGAGGTAATGTTGGAGTAGCCATGTAACACAGTGTAAGACCAGTGGTTGTAAAAAATTTCTAAGCAGGAGGGACTGGAGACCAAATGTCATGCCTTGTCAATCACACTCATTTTCCAACTCAATACAAACAGACACTTTCACTTAGTGCAGGTCCATCTCAACCAATTCCCAAGTCAACATTGTAAATGGAAATGAATGCAATGGAAATTTGAAGTCAACTACCCTGTGAAAGGTCATTGTTCACAGCACCACAAAGTTTCATGTCATTGGTGATCCAAACAGCAAATAAACTGGAAAGCAGCTGAATGGTGGATTGTTGTGTGGTAAGACAAATTGCAATTCAGCCTCTTTTTCAGCTGTTGAAAGACAATGAATGCACAGACAGCCCAAAGATGTGTATAACCCAGAGCATGTGGTTCAGGCTGAAGGTGGTTCTGCAATGTCTTGTGGGTGTTTTTCATACCATCGCTAGTGCCCACTCATTCAGGTTACTGTGAATGTAAATCAGGATGTTTATTTATCATCCTTGCTGTCAGATTGTTGTCCTTTCTTCTACATCTTCATGGTGAGTATGACTGTCTTTCATTGTTAGAGGGCTGCCTACATTCTTAGTTTGACAAACACTCAGGCACAATACAACACATTGACCAGCCTGCTAAATAATCCACTCTTAATCCCACAGACAGTGCCTGGGACTCTTTGGAACCGCAAGTAAAACCAACATTTCTGCAATCTGTTAGTTCTGTGAAATGTAATCAATGAGTGGTTTCAGTTGGATATGGCATGCTTGAAGAAACTTGTGGACACACTTACATGCCAAACTGAGGCCTTTGTACCATAGTACTAGAGTAATGTCTCCTCTGGGGGAACTGAAATAAAATCATTATTTTGAAAAAGCTTTTTTTCACTTGTAATATCCAGCTTATGTTTACCTCTTACTGCATAGTCAGCAATTACACAAGTGTACTGCCATTGGACTAAAGACAACATTTAGAATAAAATAGATTCCTAAGTATGATGAGCATTTTTACCCATTGTATTAACATAATTGCACTCACCATTTCTTATCACAATGACTGCTGTGTGGACAATGAAAGCCACAGCAAAACTGCACACCTGACACCGTGTGCCAGGCCTGGCAGCGATACATTCATGACTGTGTGTGACAGTCAATGCATTAATATCAATACAACTTGTGGAACTGATTAATAACTTAAGCCTTTAATTAATGTTGCAAATTGTTGGGATTCACAGTTGCTTCTCTTATATTTATGAGCAGCTCGAAGAGTTTTCAACTTGGGCAAAAAACTGATTTTACACTCTAGACAGAGATACACCTACAGGGAAATTATTTTTATCACACATATTGTAGTTTTATTTACCACAGTTTGCACCAAACAGATTTTTAAACAATTGAAAATATCATTAAATAGTAAATAAGTGTTTTGTTTCAGAATTAAAAAGGCTGTTCAATAAGTCTTTAAGATGTTCAGTCATGTATTATCCCAGAATACCATTTAAAAAATCAAAGGGGTAGTGAAAGTACCAAGAATGGGGTAACTATTGTTTCTGCAGTCAACCTAAATCACTATACCATCATTTTATCATTGTAGTGATCCATTTTAGTCTCATCCACATGAGCATCAAGAAATTTTACACTACATATTTTATTAAGCACATGAATCTCAATGTTTATTTTCTAGTGTCTGCCACCAATATTATTTGTCTGAAATTGCACAAATTAATTATTATGATATTGAGAATGAAAGTGAAATTTGAACTGCTCCACACAGCAACTGTTTGTAATGTTGCCAGCAACACAGTCAAATGATATGCAACTAGCAGGCTATACCAACTGATGGTTTTGAGGTACAAGTTATACTGTTCACTGTGAGCCAATGATAGTGTCTGACCAACTGTTACATTCTCTGTTTACCAACTGATTCCCCTTTCTTGTCTTATGAAATGTATGGTTTTGGCTGGAAAATTCCTTGAGGCACTGTAAGCAAGAACTGTTGACCCAGGTTAGAGGAGGAGGAATACAAATAGTCTGCTCTGTTACAAGTCAATATGCTTCATTCCCTTAATACCTAAGAATGCTATTTCATTCGTAATTTGGTCTAATCACCATTGAAGCTCTAAACTCCCTTGTCACAGATATCCTAAAATGTTTAATCTATTCTTTGCCTGAGCTCTGGTCCCAGGTCTAAGTAAAGCATTTCATTATGTGTCACACGATATCTTCATTTTTTAAATTTGAATACCATGATTTCAAGGACAACAAATTGTCCTTAACCAAATCATATCTATTAGACATTGCTGTGGTTTATAATTGCACATCAAATGCTCTATCAATTTGCACAGGAGTTCCAGGAATTTCTGACCTAGCCTCTTTCTTTTTCAAATTGACACTGCAGTACCATGAAAGAGGCATCCAACAAACACCAAATCAGCATGAAGTGTACTATGTGCATTATTTCAGCACACCCACACAAAGTAGGTAGGATAATATCACCACCATTTGTACACAAAAAAGATGACGGAGCAGGTTTCTCAACCAGGGATCACATTTGAATGTTATCTGTTCATGAGAAATCATGTTATACAGGAGGAGGATTAGGGTCTGCTGAGATTGCAGTTCGCAGTTCTCAGTTCTTTTTTTTCTTCTTCCCTCCCCCCCCCCCCCTTCTTTCTTTTTACAAAATATTAATGCTTGCATGGTTGGGATCCCATGACTCAAGCAGTTATGGAAATGATGGTCTGGAGTTGGAGTGAGAGTCATGTTCAATGCCAAATAGGATCTCAATGGCCCAACACAACCAGCAAAAAAGGGAAGTTAAGAATTTTAACACCCCATGAACAACAAGTTCATTACACACACAGCCAAATTCGAATTTGGGAAGAATGTGGAAGGAAAACATCCATTCCCTTTCAAAGGAAATGTCCCAGCATTTGCCTTGAGAAATTTGGGGAAATTGGGGAAAACCTAAATGTGGATGGCATCACCTTGCTGAGTCATAACTAGCACCTGAGAGAACAGACATGTTTTTCACTCAGCATTGCAGGATTGTACAGACATGTTATGTACCTCAACTCAGAAAATGGGCTTGTTTGCAGCAAGCCAAGTATCCAGACAGACAGTGCAATGATGTATGGAGCATCACAGCTTCAATCATGGTGACAATTTTTGCAGCTTTCCTCGACACAGCAACAGACACAGGTGCACTGACAGTGGTGCATCCAATGATAGCGCTGTATGAAGGAATAGCATCACTCTGTATTTTCAAAAGAGCCCTGTTTTTGTATACAGAAACATGTTGATTGTGTTCATGTAGGGAAGCTGTGAGGAGAATGAACATTGACAAGTTGCATTTGACTGTCATGTGGGACCAGCACCTGACATGATGGTATGGAATGCCATTGTGTACACAACACACACCCAGTAATTTAGACAGCAAGTGTTACATTTGCAATGTGTTAAACCAGGTGGCTGTGCAGTATCTTCAAGATCTCTGTGAAGTTACCTTTTAGTAAGATAATGCAAGATTGCATGATGTCTGTGCTGTTATGATCTACCTCAATACTGAGGGTACCCTAGCTAACATGTTCTCGAGACCTCACACATGTAGGTCACTAAGAGACTGGCACACTACTGCTGTGATTCATGATTGCTGCCCTAGAGTTGAAGCAGCATCTATAACATAACTGTGTCATACACAATCAGATTATCTTGAAACCCAGCCATGTTAGAGCCACTGTTGCTGCCAGAGATGGGAGTTGCATACTAAATTACATACTATGTATACCCCTAAATCCCATACATACACTCCTGGAAATGGAAAAAAGAACACATTGACACTAGTGTGTCAGACCCACCATACTTGCTCCGGACACTGCGAGAGGGCTGTACAAGCAATGATCACACTCACGGCACAGCGGACACACCAGGAACCACAGTGTTGGCCGTCGAATGGCGCTAGCTGCGCAGCATTTGTGCACTGCCGCCGTCAGTGTCAGCCAGTTTGCCGTGGCATACGGAGCTCCATCGCAGTCTTTAACACTGGTAGCATGCCGCGACAGCGTGGACGTGAACCGTATGTGCAGTTGACGGACTTTGAGCGAGGGCGTATAGTGGGCATGTGGGAGGCCGGGTGGACGTACCGCCGAATTGCTCAACATGTGGGGCGTGAGGTCTCCACAGTACATCGATGTTGTCGCCAGTGGTCGGCGGAAGGTGCACGTGCGCGTCGACCTGGGACCGGACCGCAGCGACGCACGGATGCACGCCAAGACCGTAGGATCCTACGCAGTGCCGTAGGGGACCGCACCGCCACTTCCCAGCAAATTAGGGACACTGTTGCTCCTGGGGTATCGGTGAGGACCATTCGCAACCGTCTCCATGAAGCTGGGCTACGGTCCCGCACACCGTTAGGCCGTCTACCGCTCACGCCCCAACATCGTGCAGCCCGCCTCCAGTGGTGTCGCGACAGGCATGAATGGAGGGACGAATGGAGACGTGTCGTCTTCAGTGACGAGAGTCGCTTCTGCCTTGGTGCCAATGATGGTCGTATGCGTGTTTGGCGCCGTGTAGGTGAGCGCCACAATCAGGACTGCATACGACCGAGGCACACAGGGCCAACACCCGGCATCATGGTGTGGGGAGCGATCTCCTACACTGGCCGTACACCACTGGTGATCGTTGAGGGGACACTGAATAGTGCATGGTACATCCAAACCGTCATCGAACCCATCGTTCTACCATTCCTAGACCGGACACACCAGGAACCACGGTGTTGGCCGTCGAATGGCGCTAGCTGCGCAGCATTTGTGCACCGCCGCCGTCAGTGTCAGCCAGTTTGCCGTGGCATACGGAGCTCCATTGCAGTCTTTAACACTGGTAGCATGCCGCGACAGCATGGACGTGAACCGTATGTGCAGTTGACGGACTTTGAGCGAGGGCGTATAGTGGGCATATGGGAGGCCGGGTGGACGTACGGCCAAATTGCTCAACACGTGGGGCGTGAGGTCTCCACAGTACATCGATGTTGTCGCCAGTGGTCGGCGGAAGGTGCACGTGCCCGTCGACCTGGGACCGGACCGCAGCGACGCACGGATGCACGCCAAGACCGTAGGATCCTACGCAGTGCCGTAGGGGACCGCACCGCCACTTCCCAGCAAATTAGGGACACTGTTGCTCCTGGGGTATCGGCGAGGACCATTCGCAACCGTCTCCATGAAGCTGGGCTACGGTCCCGTACACCGTTAGGCCGTCTACCACTCACACCCCAACATCGTGCAGCCCGCCTCCAGTGGTGTCGCGACAGGCGTGAATGGAGGGACGAATGGAGACGTGTCGTCTTCAGTGACGAGAGTCGCTTCTGCCTTGGTGCCAATGATGGTCGTATGCGTGTTTGGCGCCGTGCAGGTGAGCGCCACAATCAGGACTGCATACGACCGAGGCACACAGGGCCAACACCTGGCATCATGGTGTGGGGAGCGATCTCCTACACTGGCCGTACACCACTGGTGATCGTCGAGGGGACACTGAATAGTGCACGGCACATCCAAACCGTCATCGAACCCATCGTTCTACCATTTCTAGACCGGCAAGGGAACTTGCTGTTCCAACAGGACAATGCACGTCCGCATGTATCCCGTGCCACCCAACGTGCTCTAGAAGGTGTAAGTCAACTACCCTGGCCAGCAAGATCTCCGGATCTGTCCCCCATTGCTCATGTTTGGGACTGGATGAAGCGTCGTCTCACGTGGTCTGCACGTCCAGCACGAACGCTGGTCCAACTGAGGCGCCAGGTGGAAATGGCATGGCAAGCCGTTCCACAGGACTACATCCAGCATCTCTACGATCGTCTCCATGGGAGAATAGCAGCCTGCATTGCTGCGAAAGGTGGATATACACTGTACTAGTGCCGACATTGTGCATGCTCTGTTGTCTGTGTCTATGTGCCTGTGGTTCTGTCAGTGTGATCATGTGATGTATCTGACCCCAGGAATGTGTCAATAAAGTTTCCCCTTCCTGGGACAATGAATTCACGGTGTTCTTATTTCAATTTCCAGGAGTGTATTTAATCATGTATTCTTTCTACTGTATGTGGATATACATGGACATACTATACATACTGTACATGGACAATAAGTAAGATAGTAATATTTTCTATCCTTTGTGGTATGCAATGCTAATCAAAAGTAGTGTATATGCCCAATTTTTCAAGCGTTCTGCTCCATAAAGTGGTACTATATGCTGATCATACTATCCTTGCTATGCTGGATCCAAATCTAGATGGGCTGAAAAGCAAAACACTAACAATGGTGGGAAGACTCCCATTACTTCACAAAGGCAAATTATATCAAACAAAAGCAAAACCAAAACTATGAATTTTTTCCACAGCTGTATGAGTGAATGTTTAGGAGTGTGATTTAGTTACAGCTACAAGGAACATGCATGGACAAAATCAGATATGAAATGCACACATAACATTTGTGTACTAAACTATTACAGCTGATCCTCCTGTTACACAAATTAAAACAATAACAGTAATCAACAGCCTCTGTCTTCCTACAATGCTCTATTTCATTCTCTTTTATCCTGTGACACACACTCCTGGTGTACAAACAGAGTTCATGTGGTAAATAAAAAGTAGTGGAGCAATTGCAAGCAGATTATTGAGTTGACACAGTTTAAAGAACCAGAGACACTGTTTGTATGTTCCTCTATTTTAATGGCTATATCCTTTTACCGAAATCTTTACCTTGCAGAAATGTTACATATCATAAGGAAACACTGAGTAGAAATAATATGGAATGCAACTGATCTTTATACATGAATATTTTGGGGTGAAAGGAAGGGATAGGAAATGGGTTGGGAAAAAGATAGGAAGGAATTGAAGACTTCCAGCCACACAGGGCATTGCATACAGGGTGGCCCCAAGTTGAAAATTTGTGCCAGACCATGTATAATGAAGTATACAAGTAATATTATAATACTTGTTATGATATGATGCACATCAAAATTGTATATAATATTAACAACAAAAGTGGTCTAGTACTGACTGTATGGAATTTTAATGTTACCTGTCACACACTGGTAGTTTGATATACCCCGTCTGGCATATAAATAGATGGGGTATGGAGCCCTAATTCAGTTGTGCTCTGGGCTGTATGATATCATGCCATACTCCACGTACGTTGTGACAATGTATAATGCAGTTGTCATTGATGTGTTGTGCCATGGTTCTACTCTATACTGTGCCCATGTTTATAAGCTCACTCACTTTCACACCCCTAAACAGATATACAGGGTGGAGAAAAATTGTGTGATGAAATTTTAACCCTGGATAGCTGATGACAGTGGGAACAAAAATTCTGATGATGTCTTGGTTGACAATGAACAATTTTTAAACTATGGAAACTTGGCGCCACATGCTCCGATTGACTGCAGGTTTGCCCTGTTGTCAGATGCTCTGGACAAGGCATGACCACGAATGCTTTGCCTGCCGGAGATCGCAATGTATCAAAGGCGGCCCGCACACTCCATGGTAGCATGCCAGCCTTCCACTCTGGGGGTCTGGAGGCAAATCCGCTGGGATACCGACACATCCATTGTAGTTTCATGATAAGATGTACTGGGAACAAACCCATCAACAGCTGTTAGTTCGCATACAGAAAGTCTTTTACAAATTGTATCAGCCCTGAAAAAGGCCTTTTTGGGTCTAGTACATTGTTTACTTAAAGCAGGTGCTCGAACTGGTGACCCTCTCGCACAACACAAGCTTGTTTACATTGAATGGAGTTTTGCCAAACTCTCTCAAAGATTACTGGCATTGCCCTGATGTGATTGGCAGCATGTTGAATGCAATCCATTAATTCCCCTTCATTTCTAAGTGGTTCGCATCCAGGTGGGTGAACTAGAACCTTGAAGCATGTGCACAGAACAGTGGTGTGAGGTCTGATGATCACGTGGGGCCATTTCTTATGAGCACCTCTGCCAATTACCTGGCCGTCGAAGAGTTCATTTAAATATCTATGCACAGCACAACTGTTATGTGCGGGCAACCCATTATGCTGCAACCACACGCATAGCTGTATGTCCAGGGGAATATCTTCCAACAGGCTGAGTAGAGTTTCTTGAAAAAATTGAAGGTAATTTGCCCTGGTAAGTCAAGGAGGTAGACAGACCAGCTCAATCAGATGGTCACCCACAATGCCTGCTCCAAATGTTGAGCAAAAATTGTTCCTGGTGTCCGTGGAATTTCGTGACATGAGGATTTCCCCTTGTCTAGTAATGAACATTTCAAGTGTTGTAAAGGCCATCCTGATGGAAGGTGCACTTGTTGGTAAAGAACAAAATGGCAGGGAAGTTGGGATCTCGTGCAACACATTGCATAAAACATCAGCAAAACCCTAACCTGTGTTCATAGTCTGCCACAGTATTTAGGTCGTGGACAGGGTGTAAAACTAAACGGATGCTGGCCATCATCCCTCAAAACCACCCAGACTAACCGATGAGCGATCCGCATGTCACATCCAACTGCTCGAGTACTTGTCGTAGGTGCTGCCTCAAAACGCTTGAGAACAGTCTCTTCAAATGAGCATAGTGTTTGGGGTCTTTCAGCATCACCACGATATCTCACTAAAGAGCCTGTTTCACCAAGTTGTCGGTGAATTGCTGTAAACGTTTGTGGACATGGGTGTCGTCTTGCTTTGGTACCATTCCTCATAGAAAAAAAAATGGCTCTGAGCACTATGGGACTTAACAGCTGTGGTCATCAGTCCCCTAGAACTTAGAACTACTTAAACCTAACTAACCTAAGGACATCACACACAACCATGCCCGAGGCAGGATTCAAACCTGCGACCGTAGCAGTCGCGCGGTTCCGGACTGCGCGCCTAGAACCGCGAGACCACCGCGGCCGGCATTCCTCATACAACCATCAAGCTTCATGCACATTACCGTTGGATAGTCCATAAACAAAAGCCATACCTCATTGTTCTTCGTACGAATACTGTGCCACCGTGCTTACCATATGATTAAATCACAGGTGATGTGTGTGTGTGTTCTGAAGCAAAGCTTAAGTGCGAATGCCTCAGACGTGAGGTTGAGACACACAGCAAGACCTATTTGACACGTGTTCATATCACGTTGGGGCAGTGATGGGGCAAGGGACATTTGTTTGTGTGGACTGGCAACTGCAGCACTGCCTGTCAACCGATGAGTGGCAACAGGGCAATCCCACGGTCAATCAGAGCATGTGGCGCCAAGTTTGCGTAGATTAAAAATGGTGCATTGTCAATCTACACAACATTAGTAATTTTGGTTCCTACTGGCATCAGCTATCCAGGGTTAAAATTTTGTGACACAATTTTTCTCTGCTCTGTATATAACATTCCATATTATGCATGTAATATATACTATTTTAAAATTTTCAAATAAGTTATTACTGATGTAATATGATTATTGTATTACACATGCCTTTTTCATCATAAAAATGTATGCACTTATGTATTATGTCCCCATTCATCAGACAATGACAAACTGTTCAAACAAGATGCAGAACAACAAAGATTTTAGCAGATTTGTAAGGGTTAGACATAAAAATATCACGATCTTACAAACTCTTAATGCAATTATAAAAAAAAACAATAAAAATGAATTACATATTCCAGATGCAGATATCAGTGAGTACACTGGCATTCACATGATACCCTGTAGTGGCACCAGCACATGGCGAAGTTAACCAAAAAACTGAATTCTGCTTGCTTTGCACTTAGAAATCTCTCTTATTCTGTTGGCTTGCAGATAGGATTTAAAGCATACTTCCCCCAATGGAATAATCTCCTGGGTCAAAGTAGATAAGGCAAAAAATTTTATAGCATTTTGTGGCATGCTCCAAGATGAAACACTTAATGACTGTGGTCAGAAGGAATGGGGATTCAGTCTGTGGTATTAGGTATGCTGCAGAGAAAACCAAGACATGAAACAGTTCTTCAAAGCAAGGATGACCAATACTCAAGCATTACCTCCAATGATGTGGTGCAACAACTACGAAGATAGGTAGCATCTCCAACAGGCAAGGAACTGGACCACTCTTTCTGCCATCCAGGAATCTCAAAGAAATTTGTGACTAGTTACAGATAAGCTCAGCCTGAAAGTACCAGGGAATTATAATATTCCTTACAAGTGTGGAAGCTGTAACATGGGTCAGCTATATAGACTGTTGCTGATCACTGTGCTTAACATCACTACCACCTGATGTACAGATATTTTGAAAAATCAGCAGGCGGCTGAGAATAGTCCTTTATATAAACAGGAATTCTGGCCCCATTCCAAACTACTGGGACTCAGAGAAGCAGTGGAAATTAGACTGTGATAAAAACTTCAACAGAGACCTCGACCACGAACTTAGCATTGCACGGTAGCATGCACTTGCAACAGAAAAAGCTCCAAGGAAGATTTATTGTAGCTTACAGCTGAATAGAAGTGATGGCATTAAAAGCTACACTGGATAGGATGCACAAACAATTTATGGATAGAGGGTGACACCTCAGTATGCAGGTCCATGATGTAATCCAGCCAATCAGATGCCGTCCTTCGGGCACAAAAAAGTGGGAGCCTCAGCATCCCCTCTAGACAATGGAGGTTGTGATTGAAATCTTGCAATTTTGTCCTAATTCCATGTGGTAAGTTTGCTGAGGAATTTTTACCCAATTCACATGTTACCATTTTCACAATTTTTGTCACAAGAAAATCTTAAAGTACACTTATACTTACTTTTAAATATAATATTTACGGAATAATGAACTGTGATGCAAGCTCAACTTTACTCCCAATTACAAAAATAATCTGTGGTCCCATATAACTACTTCCTGCACAGAGCCTTTTAAGATGAAAATGTGCTGCATGTTTCTTGGCATTCTTCTGAAAATGAGTCAATGAGAGAATTAAAAAATAAATCAACTGTCAGGTTGACAGAGGAGATACTTTATTGTTTTACTCTATAATAAGGTAATAGTCATATACCATATTACATGTTTCTACTATACAGTATAGACTACATTGCTAAATGGTACATATATGCTGCAGCCTCACTATTAGCACCTCATCACTGTCACATCACATCTTACCACCAGCCTCATGCTGCAGCCTCGCTGCTCACTGGGAGTAAACATGGTGCAGCTGTTACATAGCTAGCAGAGTGCTAGCACAATCAAATAGGGCACTGGCAGAGTGACTATGAACCAACCAATTACAACTCAAATTGCAAAACATACATTGTAGAATGAAACACAAACCAGCTTGATATCATTGCCTGGTGAGGATCGCAGTGAGCAGTGCAGCAAGCAGCGATGGTGCAGGTTAGACGGACCACAAAGATGCGGTATGTTTGACTAACCGTCACCCAGTCATGGTGGCGAGCAGTGAATGGGCAGCATTAATGCACCTACAGATATTAGCACAAATTTGTTCAAAGAATATGAATAAAACATTCTCTTTACATAGTCTTCTCCATTTCTTGGTAACTGACACTTCACAGTATTATCTTGTGTGGTAAAACTTGTATAACTACAGCAGCTCCTTTCTTCTTCTCACTTCTTCCTCTGTCATAAAAAAAAAATTCACCTAGGATGTGTGGTTAATGTAGAAGAGATATAGCATTTCTGCATTTTTCAACTTCAAACAAGATTTCTGAAACACACCTGCACTTCTACACCTCCATCATTCACATTTTTGCACAATAAGTTATAAAAATGTCTTAAACACACATTCTGTTTCCTACTTACAACTTATAGCAGCAAACATATCTATATACTACACAACTACGGAGCCGTCCTGAAGAATGAGCATCAGCATACATCCGAGGAGCTGTTACCCAGTGATTCTACTATTACACCGGGGAACAGTTGCCCGACCATGCACCAATGCTTCATATCTCACTTTGATAGATTATGTATGCACATCATGTTGAATAACTTATGATGAATGTAGATGCAGTCACACAATCCTTCCAGCACATTATGAATAACATTTCATTTGAAAATAATCTTCTATATATCTCATTTTATTCTTAAATATTTTGGTGAAAATCCATTGCACTTCTGATTATACTGATTAAATGCCCATCTTCTATAGCTTTGCTTCACATTTAACAATGGAAGCTTACGCTCATAATTTGTGCACTTGGTATATGTATTGGATATAATATTCAGAAGTATTAAATGATTTAAAATAAGAGAAAGATGTGATGCTACACCAAGGAGAGAGTATTTTGTTATGTGAGTAATGCTTGTAACTTTACACATGGGACATTTAAGTAATAACTTTTTTAAAATTGAAGAATTTACTTTTTAACAGCATTCCAGAGTCCTCAAAAACAGGATATACTGACATGATATTTTTGAGGTCTGAGTGACACCTTCTGCAAAAAGATTATTCATTTGCTTTGAAAACTAACCATCAGGTTACGAGATAAACAGTACACTGTGTCATCAGTCACAACCTTCACATTTACTACATTGTGAAAAGTTGCAGTGCAAACTTCAAAACACATGATATGTCACTTCACTTTTCAAGAGCTTAAGTACATCACTCCATCTAAAAAGAGGAAGGGGTGAGGAGACGATATGACAACATAATACTCTGCTGTGTCACTTGTCAAAACAACTGTTTTGGTAATGTCCACACTAGTGGATTAGTGGGACCCCTTGCATTATTTTCTTCAGATGCACGATGTAATTTTATATTGCTCCCCTTCTGCAAGTACCCATCCCAACTGAGATTGCACTTCCTCCCTGTTAACAGGTTAATAGAATATACAGTTCATCGCAAGTTCCCTTTTCTAAGCCTTTAAACAATTTTTCTTTTTTATACAATGAAGGGTAGGGTTTGTTCAAAACTTTTACACCTTTCTGCACATCGACATCCATACTCAAAAAGTATGAAATCTGTTTCAAACTACTGGGACTCAGTTCAGAGAAGCAGTTGAAATTAGGCTGTGATAAAAACTTCAACTGAGACCTCAGTCATGCACTTAGAAATGCATAGCAGCAAGTACTTGCTACAGAAAGAGCACCAAGGAAGGTTTATTGTAACTTACAGACTAATACAAGTGATTCCAGTACAAGCTACACTGGATATTGTGCACAAATAATTTATGGATAGAGGATGACACCTCAGTGTGCAGGTACATGATGTAATCCAGCCAATCAGATTTTGTCCTTTGGGCAAAAAAAAGTGGGAGCCTCACCAGTTTCATGGCTATCAGTCATAGCCCCTGTAGACAATGGAGATAATGATTGAAAGCTAGCAAAGTTGTCCTAATTCTATGTGGCAAGTTTTCTGAGAACTTTTTGCCCAATTCAGGTGTTACCATTTTAACAATTTTTGTGACAATAAAATTTTAAACAACACTTATACAAACTTTTAAATCTAATATTTATGGAATAACAAGCTTTGATGCAAGTTCAACTTTACTCCCAATTAAAAAAATAATCGTGGTCCTACGTAACTACTTTCTATGCAAAGCCTTTTAAGATAAAAACATGCTGCTTGTTTCTTGACAGTCTCCTTTGAATGAGTTAATGAGAGAATTAAAAAATAAAACAGTTGTCAGCCTAACAGAGGAGCTACTTTATTGTTTTATTCTACACCAAGGTAAGAGTCATATACCATATTACAAGCTTCTAGTTTACAGCATAGACTACATAGCTAGATAGTACATTTATGCTGCTGCCTCACTACTGTCATCTCGCCACTGGCACATCGCACCTTGCTGCTAGCCAGTAGCATTGTTGCACTTACATTGCAGCCTCGCTGCTTGCCAGGAGTAATTACGGTGCACGAGTTCATATAGCTTGCAGAGTGCTAGCAGAGTCAAATATGGCACTGGTGGAGCGACTCTGAGGTAGCCGATCACAACTCAAGTTTCAGGACGTACAATGATGTGCGCAGCATGAAACACAAACCAGCTTTATATGATTGCCTGACGAGAATTGTAGCAAAAAGTGCAGTGATCAGTGATGTTTCAGGTTAAATGGACCAGTAAGATGCAGTGTGTTTGATTAATCATCACTCAGCCCGTGAGCAGTGAACTGGCAGCATACATGCACCCATAGATATTAGCACAACTTTATTCAAGGAAGATGAATAAAACTGGCTCTTTACATAGGCTTCTCCAAGTAGCTCATGGATGAAACTCATTTAAGTACATAAGCCCCTTTCTTGTCCCCACTTCTTTCTCTGCTTTTATAAAAAAAATTCACCTTGGATGTTTGCCTGATGTAGAAGAGATAGTGCATTTTGGAATTTTCAACTTCAAACATGATTGCTGCAACCCACCTGCACTTGTACACGTCAATCACTTGCATTTTTTCAAATAATAGAAATGGCCCAAATACACATTCTGTTCCCTACATACAACTTACAACAGCAAACACATGTATACATTCGACTGCAGAGTCATCTCGAAGAAAGAGCACTAGCATACGGTCGAGGATCTGTTACCTACTGATTCTATTATTGCAGTGAGGTACAGATACCCGACCACACACTAATGCCACATATTTCACTTTAGCAGATTATATCTTCATGTTGTGTTGAATAAGTCAAGATAACTATAGATTCAACCACACATTCCTTCTAAAATATTGTGAACAATACTTCATTTGAAAATTGCTATTTGTATATTCAATTTTATTCTTAAATATTATGGTGAAAATCCATTGCAATTCTGATCCATATAGAATACTGATTACATGCAAATCTGATATACTTTTTCTTAAAACTTAATATTGGAAGCACATATTTTGGTTACTAAATTATTTTAGCTGTAGATATAATTTGCAGAAATATTGACACTAAATATCATACTTACAGTTTCAGAAACTAGTACTTCATAAATGATTCAAGATAAGGGAAATGGGTGATAGCACACCGAGGAGAGAATATTTTGATGCATTGGCAATACTCATAAATATACACATGAGGCATTCAAGTAGTTACTTTTTCTTTAAAATTGAACAGTTTACTTTTTAATAGTATTCCAGAGTCCTCAAAAAAAATGGTTCAAATGGCTCTGAGCACTATGGGACTTAACATCTATGGTCATCAGTCCCCTAGAACTTAGAACTACTTAAACCTAACTAACCTAAGGACATCACACACATCCATGCCCGAGGCAGGATTCGAACCTGCGACCGTAGCAGTCGCGCGGCTCTGGACTGAGCGCCTAGAACCGCTAGACCACCGCGGCCGGCCCAGAGTCCTCAAAAACAGGATTATACTGATAAGATGTTTCTGAAGTCTGCAGCGACACCTTCTTGCAGAAAAGATTACTCACTCACCTAGCAACACAACTATCAGGTTACCAGATAAACAGTACACTGGGTCACCAGTCACAAGACCACCACATTTAGCACATTGTGGAAAGCTGTAGTGCAAACTTCAAAGCAAACTGTGTATCGCATAACTTTTCAAGAGCTTAAGTACAACACTCCACATAAAAAGAGCAAAAGGGGGTGGGGGAGGGTGGGAGTGGTGATGAGACAATACTCTCCTGTCTCACTTGTTAAGAAACTTGTTTTGATATCTTAAATTGTTTACATGGGACTGATGACCTCACTGTTTGGTCCCCTCCCCCGAATCAACCAACCTTAAATTGTTTACAAAATATGTTTACAGAATATGTCTTGGCACTTTTGAGGACTGGTCAGTAGGCTGCTGAAGGCACATCACAATTGGATTGCTGAAATTGCTGCTATCTCATTCAAAACATTCAGCTGCACTACTTGATGGCTATGAGGGCTGTTGCAATACACCTTAGGCTTGAGGGCTCCCCACACAAAATAGTCACACACTGACAGATCAGGTGACCTGGGTGGCCAACTAGACCATGTCCAGACTGACCTCAGCTAATAAATATGTCAGGAGTGAAGATTGTGTAAATGCACTCCAGGGTTTGGTCAGTAGTATAGCAGTTGTTCCATCCTGTTGGAAGTAACTGTAGGTCTTTTCCTCCTCCGTTAATGCTGCCACAAATGATTTCAAAATGTTCAGGCCACTTTTATTTGCCCAACACTGTAGAATCGTCAGTTTATCACAAGTTCCTTTACCTAGGCCTTTAGTTAAATTGTCTTTTTTATACAAAGAAGGATTGGGTTTTTCAAAATTTTTACACCTTTCAATACATCTACATGCATACTCCACAAGTATGAGCATAAGAATAAACATCTGGCATCAGTATTATAGGTAACTTTCTCACACATATCCCACAGAGCAAAAATGACTACCTGTAAATTTCTGTTTGTGTGCAATTTCTCTAAGGTTACCACTAAGATAGTTACTATCACACAAAAGTGTGTGTATGAAATTTTTGTTTTAAACCATAGTTCTCAGAGTCTCAATTTGTCTCAAAGGGCTTTGTGTTGTTTACTACCAACACAATTTATGAATGAAGTACTGATACACAAGTGTAAGTACTAAAAGTATTCTGATGAGGTTATTGATACCACAAAAGACACACTAAAACAACTACCTTTAACACCACTGTAACAGAAATTAATCACAACCCATGATCTGTATGTTATCAGCAGTGGGTTACACCAGTAACCCATCCAACAGCAATCCACTGATGTAAGCTCTGCATTATCAATCTCAACAAATTGCTTCAGCACGGGCAGATCAAAACGTTCCAAGAGTAGCACAAGCTTGACAGTAGTGCAATGGTTTTTCAGTGATGTCCATATATTTTCATTATAAACCCCTATAAAAACATTGTGCAGAGGTGCTAATTTTGTTATTTCTCCAAAGAATGTAGACATAGTATTCTACATTGTGTCGCTTAGCAGTCATTTCATCAAAGAGCTCTGTAACAAAGCTGCTATAATCTATGCTGAGAAGGCACAGCTTTCAACATTATAAAGACACTGGAGCCATCAAAACATCACAAACTCTGATGTGATTTAGCTGAAGAAATGTCCAAGATAGGTGTCTAAGTTTCATACAGGGATTCACCCACACTGCACACTTTTGAGGCAGTCTTTGCTGCAGCAGCTCTCAAGGATCTTCATCACATAGTAGGTTGTGCTCAATTTTTTGATGAGATAGTTAATATTATTTCTGGACCAGGCATTATCCTGGATCCATATTCTAAGAAACTTTTTCATGTCAACTCAGTTTACAGCTTTGTTAGATAACTGGACATTTATAGTTTGTGGGATATTTTTCTTGGCATTATAGTTGTTGAGTGCTACAGTTTTTCCTTCATTTATGATTAGATTATTGCGTGTAAGCCATTCTGCTATGCTGTGCTATGTTTTCTTGTAGTTAGTTGTCTGTTTTTGCACTGATTAGACAGCTTGCATCATCAGCAAACTGATAAGCATTTTGCCACTGTATGTTTTTGTAGGTCATTTACATACAGGAGGAAGAGCACTGGTCCCAGTACTGGTCCTTGGGGAACACCATATGTCCTCTCTTGGTATTATGTGTGATGGATTATAATTTTGTTGCACCCAGTTTGCTGTATTTGCACTGTTTGTGTATGTCCACAATGGTATGACGTGCACAAGTTATTAAGTGCACATCTGATGCCTAGTTGATTTAATTTCTGTAACAGTGTCACATGCTCTCTACAATATCAAATGCCTTCGAAAAGTCAAGACATTATACCAGTAATGTATTTTCTATTGTCCACTTTCTGGTAAATTACACTCAGAAATTCAGAGGTAGCAGTATTGGCTGAGCATTTCTTCCTAATCCTGTGTGATGCTACGGAATAATTCGGTATTTTTGCATAAAGCTGATAAGCCTTTTGTGGAAGATGTCTCTAAAATTTTTAAGAATCCAGACAATAGGGCAACTGCCTTGTAATTGCAAACTTCTTCTGCATTTCCTTTTTATTGTAAGACGATATCAAAAACGTTCCATTTGAGGGCATTGCTGCAGTATATATACAACATGGTATGACTCAGGTTCGGGTGCATAAGCACCAACAGTCAGTCATTCATGTCTTCCAGATGTGTGTGTTAAATGCAGAAATGTGAGCTATGGTGTTGTTATTACCAAAAGCATCCAAACAGGACCAATGTATTCTTGGCTGCAAAAGGACAAACACCAGTAGATGTCCACTGGAGAAGGAAGAAAGTGTATGGGGCAGCATGTCTGTCAAAAACCGCAATTTGGAATGGTGCACCAAGGGGGGTGCTGCTGCTTCGTGATAGTACACACCCCCATATCATGAATGTCTTAACACATAAATTACACTAGCTCAAGTGGTAGACATTCTAGCAGCCACCCTATAGTTCTGATCTCTCTCCATGCGATTATCATGCCTTTGGTCCCTTAATAATGGCATTGAAAGGGTGACAATTCCTGTTGGAAGAGGACATACAGCAGCAAGTTATGGTCTTCTTCAAGAAGCAGGGCATATGTGTTACCGAATGAATATTTTCAACCAGGTGCATCTGTGGGATGACTACCTCAATGCTCATGGTAATTTTGCCTGATTGGGATATTGGATCTGGTCTGTACAGACTTTGAATGGAAACTTTCTGATCACCCCTTATATGCAGGTCTCAAATTCACAATTTTTAACCAAGAGAAGAATGTTCCTGATGCCAGTTAACTATTGTATTAATGTGTCAATGGTTTTACAATGAGTTTGCTACACCCTTTTATTATTTCTTCAGCTATACCATCTACTGCTGAAGATTGTTTAATTTTTATCTTTATACCTTTTAAACCTCTTCATAAGAAATGTGACAAGGAAGTCTTACACAGTTATCCACATAATTTCCTTACTGACATATTTTTTAAAAGTATCTGAGGATGTAATATGCTCAATAGTAGCCTCACATTTAAGTAGAAACAATTTACTTAGCATCTCACAGTTTGGATTCCAGAAGGGACTGCTATTTATACATTCACTCATCAAATAGTAGAAGCCAAAAATAATGAAGTATCACCAGTTGGTTTTTTTGTGATTTTTGAAGGCATCTTATTGTGTTGAGCATGTTACTCTCTTAGAAAAACTAGTGTTATATTACATCCCATTAAAGAAAAAGCAACAGAAGAGATTTTAAATGATGTTTTCAAAAGAATTATTAAGTGGTTCTCAGAAAATGGACTCTCTATAAATTTTTAAAAAGCATGCTATATTCAATTCTATACAAAAAATATAATCATACTAACAGTTGATGTAGTACATCAACAGGAGTTAGTAGATAGAGCAGAATGCTACAAAGTTTTGGTTGTATTTACTGATGAAAACTTTAAATGGAAGAAGCATATTACCGAACCTCTCAAACAATCAAGTTCAACTACTTTTACTCTTTGTATAATTGCTAATTAACATCCTGACACATTCTGTATATGTCCACTCAATAATGTCCTGCACATTAATTTTTCTGGGTAATTCTCACCACTAGGAATGAAAGCACTGATTGCACGAAAGCAAGCACTAAGAATAATATGTGGTGTTCATCACCCATTAACATAATGCAGGTACCTCTCCACCATCACAAGACATATATGTGACAATGAAATTCATAATCAATAATCCTTCTAGATGATGTTGCCTTTTCTAAGTGTACCTGCATGAGTAGGAACAAAAAAAAGTGTTCATTACTGTTAATACTCATCATGTCTACAAATTTCATAAACTGATTCATTCCACATCACTTCAGTAAAAGAATAATTCAAATGATCTATGAAACATAAACTAACTATCTAACTAACCAACAAATGTGCATGAATTCAGATCATCCCATGTTGAGCAATTTGCTACATTCCTTCATGAATTTACTGAACTGATCCTGCATCTCCGTACAAATCCAGTTGGATCCAACATTTCATTCAAATCTATTTTCAATTTTTGTCTGTCTCATTGAGCTTTTTCTTTCAATCTGCATTCAGTTCATATTTAGTATCATCTAGCTGTTATTATCATAGAATTTTTTGTTCAAATTTTGTTCATGGTCATCAAGTCATTTGTTAGCATCATGTTTCTTTTTCAAACCTGTCTTCATTTGTTGTAAAAATGGTGTTCCTATAGCCTCCCTTCCTACATTATTAATAAAATTGTTATTTATTACTGCCTCACATAAATCAATGAGCACATTCAATGGTTTGTTTCCCGTGGGGAGGAACCTAATCTAAAACCACGTGCAGCCAGAAGTACTATGCTACCCATGTAGCTGCTTCCTGTGTGTAGTGCACCCCTGGTCTATCGAGGGGCATCCTACAACCTTCCATCCCATAGCATAGGTTGAGCAATCTACAACCATTTTTGTCACAGAGTCTATGTAGCCTCTGGTTTAGATTCTCCACTTGACTGCAAACCAGAGGTCCCCGGTCCACCCTGGGTACAGAGTGAGTGAAGAGGCTCATTCATGGGTAAAACAGGTGGTAGACTACGGTTTATTAGTAGAATACTGGGAAAATGCAATCAGTCTGCAAAGAAGAATACTTACAAACTGCTTGAGGGACCCATTCTGAAATACTGCTCAACTGTGTGGGGCCCATAACAAATAGGGTTAATGGGGGATACTGAGTGAATACAGAGATGGGCAGCACAAGTGGTGACAGGTTTGTATGGCCCCTGGTAGATTGTCACAGAGATGCTAAAAAAACCAAAATGGCACACTCTTTAAGATAAACATAAACTGTCCCAAGAAAGTGTACTAACAGAGTTTTGAGAACTAGCTCTAAATGGTTACTCTTGGAATATACTACAGCACCCTACCTATTGCTCACATAGGGATTCTGCAGACAAGATTAGATTGATTACAGCACACACAGAGGCATTTAAACAGTCACTCTTCCAGCACTTCATGCTTGAATGGAATGAAGAAACCATAATAAATTGTACAATGAGACATACTCTTTGCCATGCAGTTCACAGTGACTTGCAGAATATAGCTGCTGATGTAGAACTGTCATGTGAATTGGGAATTGAGTACCAGATATGGTAATATGATCCTCAACCAGAACTGACACTTCATACTGATAGAATGTATACTAAGCTCACACAGTCTGCTTTGCCAGAGAGTTCTCCTATTCATACATAAACAGAAGGTGTTAGTTAATTATAACATTCCATAAGTAAGTCCCAGGTTGTTCCAAAAGTTACAGATCTTAAAACAGTAAATAACAGCACAAGTCATGAATCAGAATGGTGATCCAGACAGGTACAACTGCTACATCATGGTGAACAATGTATAGCACAAGGCAAAATTTCTGAAACTGAAAGGATGACATGTCTAGTAGACATCCATTTTGAATGTCGACTGCTGTCAATCACTTTGTATATATACTGACGTGACAAAAGTCATGGGACAGGGATACACACATATATAGACGGCGGTAGTATGGCATACACAAAATATAAAAGGACAGTGCTTTGGCAGACCTGTCATTTGTACTCAGGCGATTTATGTGACAAGGTTTCTGACGTTATTATGGCTGCATGATGGAAATCAACACACACTGAATGTGGAATGGTAGTTGGAGCTAGAGGCATTGGACATGCCATTTTGGAAATCATTGGGAATTCAATTTTCCAAGATCTACATTCCCAAGAATGTGCCAAGAATAGCAAATTTCAGGCACCATCTCTCACCATGGACAATGCAGTGGCCAACAGCATTCATTTAATGACCAAGAGTAATAGAGTTTGCAAATAGTTGTCAGTGCTAATATACAAGCAACACCATGTGAAATGAACACAGAAATCAATGCTAGACATACAATGAACACATCCGTTAGGATAGGGAGCAGAATTTGGTGTTAATGGTCTATATCAGCAGATGAGCAAGAGTGTCTTTGCTAACAGCACATCACCTGCAGTGCCTCTCCTAGTCTTGCGATCATATCAGTTGGACCCTATATGACTGGAAAACCATAGCCTGGTCAGATGATTCACAATTTCAGTTGGTAATAGCTGATGATAGCGTTCACCTGTGACACAGACCCCCTGAAGTTGGTGGTGGCTCCTTAATGGCATGGGCTGCATTTATATGGAATGGACTGGGTTGTCTGGTCCAAGTGAACTGATCATTGACTGAAAATGATTATGATCAGCAAAATTGGAGACCATTTGCAGCCATTTTTATGGATGACAATGTGCCATGTTACCAGGCCACAATTGTTCATGATTGGTTCACCAAGAATATTCTCGACAACTGGAGGGAATGGTTTTGCCAATCAATCAAATCAAACATTTGTAGGACTTAATTGAAAGGTCATAATCCTGCAACAGTAACCCTTTCACAATTATGTAGAGCTGTAGAGACAGCATGGCTCAATATTTTGACAGAGAACTTCCAACAACTTGTTGAGTCCATGCTCTGTCGAGTTGCTGCTCTGCACTGCACTGAGCCAGCACGATATTCAAAGGTATCCCATGACTTTTGGCACCTCAGTGTACATATTTCAGCATAATTTTGTGAATTTAAAAGATATACCAAAATGCAAATATGGAAATTTGTCTGTCGTTTGTGGTTCATAGGAACAAAATGATTGTCGTTCTAAGAATAACATTTTGAATATCTGTCATCCTCGTATGTAACTTGTTGGTCATGTAGTTTCGTTTTTCTGTAAGCAAGTTCTGAAGTAAAAAAAATACCTAAAGGAAAAGAAATGTTTTATCTCTGTATAATCATTTTCCAGTATACCTTAAAGTTTCTTTTCTTGCTGTCCTTCCTTAGAATAGTTTAAAGAGACTATTTGCTTTAATTTCAAGTGAATTAAAGTTGAATCAAGGTCCTGTTGTCAATTACTTGTTTTAAAAAATACACCATTTTTTATCAAGGTACTCAATTGTGTTACAATAAATATATTTCCATGTGTCTTTTCTTTCATGAAATGGTAATCCTATTTATGTATTATTATGTCTGTCAATTTGGATTGGTTCAAGTTCTTCTTTAAAATGATAATAGATCATAATACATTTACAAAATTTATTCAAAATTGTGCCATTACTAAGGAACTTTGCAGTCTTGCCTATGGATGTTATCTTTCACAGTATTTAATACGATGTGGATATCATTTGTCCAGAAAGATATGGAAGTTGCCAGTAATCAAGACCTGACAATCTAGCAATAAATCAAAGCTGATTTATTGCAAGATTCACCAACTGGATTAAGATTAGGATTTGACAATCATTATTTGTCATCCTGGTTCTGATGCTGCTGTTAATGTGAGTACATTCTTATCTGTGATTACTGAGGCCAACATGTAATATCCATGTAAATGCATGTGTCTTCACTACGATTAGAAATACCAACTGAGATATGATTAAATATGCCATTTAAGGTTATTTCATTCTTAGTTCTTTCAAAGACATGCATATAATGGCACACATCAAATAAATAATATCTCTTTCATTTATTGTGTACTTCCAATAGCCAACAAGACTATGCCACAATTACCCCATTTTCATTGTAGTTGAGTTACCATTCCTCTGTAACCAAAGGCTCTGAGCACATTTCTGTGACCACTGTGCAATGCGGCAGTGAACATTGTGTGCCACAGGGAACAGGGATATTGGCTTTACTGCCCATATCATGAGGATGGTAAACACCTCTATACTGCACACTGATGAGAAGCATGGCTGTCAAGGCGGAAGTGTCATTAGCTTGCAGCCTCTGAGGAAACTTCTACATCTCAATTCTGGGTGGACCATTATACCCCTAGCTGTTCATGGGACTAGCATGGCAAGTACACTACACAACACTACCCCCAATGCAATGAGTTTACCATCTAGGAGAGTCCACATCCACTCATCCAAAAGACTAATGGAGGCAAGTCCCCCACTAATCTGACTGAATTTAGTAAAAGGACTCAAGAAGTAGTGAAGGGAAGGTGTTTCTACTGGCCAAGGAGTAGGAGAGGATTTTTGAAAAAGTAACCCCTTTCCGTATTTTAAATATTTATAAGTTCTTATTGGTGGCTTAATAAGAGGTCAAAGCATGTGGACTTTCACAAGATGATGAAATTCACATAGTTGTTGAGATGCACAATTTTCTCAACTCAAGCAACAGGGTGGTCACACGCTGTGATATTATGTACATGGATATCTCAGAACATAAACAAGGTTGGGAATCACACTGAATAATTGATGTAATACAAAGAACATGAAGAAATAGCAGAGGGAGGGAGGGAGGGAGGGAGGGAGGGAGGGAGGGAGGGAGAGGGAGGGAGGGAGGGAGGGAGAGAGAGAGAGAGAGAGAGAGAGAGAGAGAGAGAGAGAGAGAGAGAGAGAGAGAGAAGATTGACATCTCAATTCTCCACCACTACCTCAGTGCGCTTTCCAGCTGCTTCCACCAACTGCGCTGGAATTAACCCACTCTGTAGCCCAGACTGCCCAATATTAACTCATCATCATGATCATCGTCATCATCATCATCATCATCATCATCATCATCATCATCATCATCATCATCAGTGTTCTGTCAAAAGGCAGGTTTTCACATGGTAGTTCTCCAGGCTGTCCAGTCTTCTGCCATCCTCTTCAGGTCTGCATAATTTCCTCTTCCCTTTATGTCGTCTATCATCTTGTATCTCTTTCTTCCTCTCAGTCTTCTCCCACAAACCAATCCTTCCAAAGCATCTGCTAGCAAACACTCCCTTCTCAGTGAATGTCTCAACCAGTTCTTTTTCCTTTCTCTTACAACCTTCGGCAGACATCATCTCTCACCAACCCTTTCCAATACTCTTTCATTACTCACTCTTTCCATCCAGCTTATTCTCTCCATTCTCCTCCACATCCACACCTCAAATGCTTCTAACCTTTTGTCATCCTCTCATCTCAGCATCCATTAACTACAGAATGAAAAATTTAAAAAAAACTAAAAGTGGCAATGAGGACTCCTTATGCAAAGCCGAGAAAGAAGAGAAGATGATGAAACCCCTGGGCTTAGCCACTTCTTGAGTGAAGGAATGTGTCACTAAGGTAGATGTTTCAATACAAATGACGTTCAGTGAAACAGAACCCACTGCCAACAAGTGTACCTGTTCTCTTACCAGCAAAAGCAATCATGTAAAGATACAACAAACCAGGGAGCCATGACACAAGAAAATAGAAAAACTTTAATGCTGAATATAGACAATGCACTCCAAACACTGTGCGTCTCAACTTCCCCTGTTCCCACCAATTTTCAAGAGAAAAATGGTGGGTAAGGAGCTTAGTGATTGGATGAAAAGCTGTCCCAGGTGCTATCAGATGTCATATTGGTGCTTCTGACTGATGAGGACACCATGGTGTTAGATGCATCATCACCAGACCCAGAAATCCACTCCAGTTCCACTCGCTCTATCAGTGCCTCACAGTCCTGTAACAAAGATGGGGGGGGGGGGGGGGGGGGGGGATTAAAACAAGAAAGCTAAAATGGCTTCCACACTTCAGTGGAATATGAATAGAAAAGGGATCCATTTGGAGGAAATGATACTCCTTGTACAGGACAAATCTTTCTGCTATGTCTCCAAGAGACCCATTTTAAAAATTCTGATGGACCCATACTTAAAAGCTATCACCTCCATAGAAAGAAAGATTTTACTGGTGATAATGTGAAAGATGGGGTAACAGAGTTCACCGATGATGGTTTTTGCATTGTCAGCAGCTCATGATGGTGACCTGATAACCTACAGCACATTAAAGCAATTGAATTGGAAGTCAAAAACGTCCTCCATCAGATTTTTAATGCAATTTGGTTGACAGGAGTGTTTCCTAACTTGCGGAAAGAAGCAATCTGAATACCAGTTTTGAAACCGGTGAAGGATCTTACTAACACCGGTAGTCACTGTAGTGTCACTCTCACTAGCTGCATATGAAAGACACTAGAGCATATAGTCAATTGGTGCCTAGCGTGGGTTCTAGAAACTAGGTTATACTAAGTTACTTCCAGTGGAGGTTCAGGAGATAGCATCACTCTAGATAAGTTGACCCTGATAGAAGCAGCAACTCAACAACCTTTCCTCTACAAGCAACATCCTGTTCGTGGATCTTTTTTTATGTGGAAAAGGTGCATGATACTACTTGGAGCATAATATTTTGTTGCAGCTTGACAAGTGGAGTTTCCATACATGTCTCCACCTTTTCATGTACCCATTCTTCTCACAAAGGCATGATGTTCTTGAAAGACACCTTCATCAAACCTGCTAACAGTGCTGAGGTATGTAGTAAGAACCAAACATCTGATGGGAAAATCTATAATGTTTCCTATACCCAATACTGTAGATTGTATTGAACTGGGATCTAAGAGGATACCTTCTGACCCTCAGCTTCCTGAGAACTTACTGCTTAATATTTCTGATAGAAGAAATATAGAACACGATAATGAGGAGCTGTGTAACTGGTTTGTTATATCACATGGGATAGTATGATTTGACTTTCAGCAATGATGGCTCTACTGCTCTTTTATATTATCCATAGATGGACACAGACTGTTGAAGAATAGCACAGCTAAATTGTATGAGAAATCAGAATGTCATGCATGAAATTCGCAAAGTAGTTGAGAAAATGAAATTCGATTTTCTATGCTGATAGAAACCATACACAAGAAGAGGAAAAATCCCTGGAATATTTGTCTCAACTCAGGTCATCACACATGTTCAAAAATCAATCACAGTCATCATATTATTCAACCGTAAAATCTCAACTGTAAAGTAGTACAATACTGTAATGAACATGTGTCTTGTGTTGAGGTTGTGACAGCCACAGGAAGTTTGATTTTTGTCTCAATGTATTTGCAGTTCAGTGACACCATAGAAGACTTCATTTGACCAACATGACTGATGTCTTTGAACCACTGAATGTAATCACTGATCAGGACCATGGATATGAATGCTAAGTCACCATTATGGTTCATCTCGGTGCAGGACGAAAGAGGCATTGTACTACAGGAAGCCAAAAATGATTTAAAATGGAAGTGGTGAACAGAAGTGGAAATCCACACACATGTTAGGGGAGGGCAATTGTACAGTCCAGTATTGGCATCACAATAGTTAACAAACATGTGGCCAGAAATATGAGTACCTGAAAAGTTTAAAGAGACTTCACCATGAACGACCATGACATTATAGTTTTGACAGTTGACTCCTGCAAAAATGAACTCAGTAACGATGGCACATCAAACGTATTAAAGACATGTTACAACATAAGCAAAGCCAAGTGGACATGTCAGGAGTAAGGCGTAGTGCCATTAATTAGACCAACAGGCTAGAGTTCACAAGTACCATGGGATGAGGGTCTCCAAAGGCAGAGAACAGAAGTCAGAAGGGCAAGAAGATTCTACGGGAAAGGCCACAATGAGGAAGAAAGAGCTTGCAGACTGGGTATATATAGACACCTTAAGCAGAAATTTAAAGACCTCCTGTGGCAGGCAAGAACAGAGAGGTGGAATCAATTTCTGGCACAGAACTTAAAATCGCGTCATAAGATAAAATCTCCAACAATGTTATCAACTCTAAAATGAGCAGATGGCAGCATGAGGGAAAACAGGTGACAATCCACACAGTTACTGAAGGACACACTCCACGCAATACTGCAGATGATGAATCTGACGAACATAGACAACTGCAAAACAAATGTAGGGTGGCATACTGTGGAGATGGGATAGTTTGTCCATTTTTGGAAGAGGAGGTAAGAAGAGAAATACTGAAACTGAAAAGGAATAAATCATCTGCCCCTCACGGCATCCCTGCTGAAGATCTACAGGCCCTTCATTTGCACATAATTTTATATTTATGCCAACTCTACAATGTGTGTTTATTACAGGGCAGAATACCAGATATATGAAAGAAAGCAAATGTGATAATCATGAGAAAGGGTGAGGACAAGGATTCCCTTGCTCCAAAGCCCTACAGACCAATTTTCCCTCTTGATACCTTAGGGAAGGTTCTGGAGAGGCTACTGTGCAGTGGACTACAGGGAAAAAAAATTATTTGTGGAATGAATTCACAACAGTATGGTTTCAGAAGTGGAAAGTCAACAGAAGACACTGTGAATGAGGTATAAGGTTTGTGAAAAACATTCCGCATAAATATCTTTTAGCCATAGTGGTGGACATCACTGTTGCTTTCAGTCACTTATGGTGGCCAGTACTTTTTGGTTGACTTAGAAACTTGAACTCCCCATGAATGTTAGAGAACTGCTTTAAGAGCTATTGTCAAACCAGAGAAGTAATCCTGTCATACCCATTAGAGACTCTAATAAAAAAAAAAAAAAAAAAATACAAAAGGCTGCCCACAGGGATGCATAAGAGGCCCTTTTCCTGGGATCTAGTAGTCGACTCAGTGTTAAGGAAGCTACAGGGTAATGAAGAGATCATAAGAGTAGTGGCATATGCCAACGACCTACATCTACATCTACATCTACACCTGATGATCCTTTCACAGGGAAGCCCCAGAAGCGACCTGGAAGACAGATATAATGTAGTCCTTCATTCAACAAATACATCAGTGGTGTCAAGGAGTCAAACTGCCTGTTGCACCTGAAAAGATCATGCACATGCTGTTAAAGATAATCTTTTAAGAGACACAATCATTAAGTCAAGTACCAAGACCATAAAAAGAAAATCTCTCACCATATACTTAGGCTTCTTCTTGTACAAGCGATAATATTCTGGTGCACATATTGAAGAAATGAGCAAGAAATGCAGGAACATGATGAACAAAATTATTAGTCCCACCAGTAACAATTATAAGCTGGCAATGCAAACTATAAGAACATGTCAGAACACTATCTTAACTGTGATCATGCAGTACTGTGCAACTGCTTGGTCCCACAGAATTTTGCTCATAACACTAGCACAGATATTTAACACGATGCAATGGGGAACACTTCTTCAGTTCATGGAGTCTTCTAGCACTGTGTCAGTTGTGAGGTTGTAAGTTATACATGGAATGTATCTACTCAGTCTCCAGTTATGGAAAAAAAGCGGCAACTTACTGGCTGAAGAAAGAACAATATCATGGCATGCTGAATTTAAAAGGAATATAGGCCACAAGATATCAGCAAACTCAAAATCAGATTCTCCACCTATAGCAGAAACGATGAGGTGATGCCCAAACAGTTGTTTTTCTGTCAAATATAAAACAGACTACAAATTAAGCAACTGAATCCCTCAATAGGCCTGACATACTTCTTGACTCATCATGGGTCCTACACAGCCTACTGGCATCGAACTGGTAAAAGGCAGATCCCCGAGTGTGCCTGTGGTGAAGTAGGTACACCAGACTTACTATCTGTCGAGGTCCTAAATGTTGTTGATAATGATCAGTAGCAACTGAAGTGGAATGGAAGACTCAATGTCAAATACAGGGTGTTACAAAAAGGTACGGCCAAACTTTCAGGAAACATTCCTCACACACAAAGAAAGAAAATATGTTATGTGGACATGTGTCCGGAAACGCTTACTTTCCATGTTAGAGCTCATTTTATTACTTCTCTTCAAATCACATTAATCATGGAATGGAAACACACAGCAACAGAACGTACCAGTGTGACTTCAAACACTTTGTTACAGGAAATGTTCAAAATGTCCTACGTTAGCGAGGATACATGCATCCACCCTCCGTCGCATGGAATCCCTGATGCGCTGATGCAGCCCTGGAGAATGGTGTATTGTATCACAGCCGTCCACAATACGAGCACGAAGAGTCTCTACATTTGGTACCGGGGTTGCGTAGACAAGAGCTTTCAAATGCCCCCATAAATGAAAGTCAAGAGGGTTGAGGTCAAGAGAGGGTGGAGGTCATGGAATTGGTCCACCTCTACCATTCCATCTGTCACCGAATCTGTTGTTGAGAAGCGTACGAACACTTCGACTGAAATGTGCAGGGGCTCCATCGTGCATGAACAACATGTTGTGTCGTACTTGTAAGGGCACATGTTCTAGCAGCACAGGTAGAGTATCCCATATGAAATCATGATAACGTGCTCCATTGAGCGTAGGTGGAAGAACATGGGGCCCAATCAAGACATCACCAACAATACGTGCTCAAACGTTCACAGAAAATCTGTGTTGTTGACATGATTGCACAATTGCATGCGGATTCTCGTCAGCCCACACATGTTGATTGTGAAAATTTACAATTTGATCACGTTGGAATGAAGCCTCATCCATAAAGAGAACATTTGCACTGAAATGAGGATTGACACATTGTTGAATGAACCATTCGCAGAAGTGTACCCGTGGAGGCCAATCAGCTGCTGATAGTGCCTGCAAACGCTGTACATGGTACGGAAACAACTGGTTCTCCCGTTGCACTCTCCATACAGTGACGTGGTCAACATTACCTTGTACAGCAGCAACTTCTCTGACGCTAACATTAGGGTTATCATCAACTGCACGAAGAATTGCCTCGTCCATTGCAGGTGTCCTCATCGTTCTAGGTCTTCCCCAGTCGCGAGTTATAGGCTGGAATGTTCCGTGCTCCCTAAGACGGCAATCATTTGCTTCGAACGCCTTCCTGTCGGGACACCTTCGTTCTGGAAATCTGTCTTGCCACGGCTATTGCCCTGTGCTAATCCATACATCAAATGGGCATCTGCCAACTCCGCATTTGTAAACATTGCATTGACTGCAAAACCATGTTTGTGATGAACACTAACCTGTTGATGCTACGTACTGATGTGCTTGATGCTAGTACTGTAGAGCAATGAGTCGCATGTCAACACAAGCACCAAAGTCAACATTACCTTCCTTCAATTGGGCCAACTGGTGGTGAATCAAGGAAGTACAGTACGTACTGATGAAACTAAAATGAGTTCTAACATGGAAATTAAGCGTTTCCGGACACATGTCCACATAACATCTTTTCTTTATTTGTGTGTGAGGAATGTTTCCTGAAAGTTTGGCCGTACCTTTTTGTAACACCCTGTAGAATGGAGACCCTGGACAACATTGTTGACACTATTTCAAGAAAGGCTACTGCCCTATGAGAGGCTGCAATAGAAGAACGAGAAGCAATGCAGCAAAGACAGTCGAGGAAAATACACTCCTGGAAATGGAAAAAAGAACACATTGACACCGGTGTGTCAGACCAACCATACTTGCTCCGGACACTGCGAGAGGGCTGTACAAGCAATGATCACACGCACGGCACAGCGGACACACCAGGAACCGCAGTGTTGGCCGTCGAATGGCGCTAGCTGCGCAGCATTTGTGCACCGCCGCCGTCAGTGTCAGCCAGTTTGCCGTGGCACACGGAGCTCCATCGCAGTCTTTAACACTGGTAGCATGCCGCGACAGTGTGGACGTGAACCGTATGTGCAGTTGACGGACTTTGAGCGAGGGCGTATAGTGGGCATGCGGGAGGCCGGGTGGACGTACCGCCGAATTGCTCAACACGTGGGGCGTGAGGTCTCCACAGTACATCGATGTTGTCGCCAGTGGTCGGCGGAAGGTGCACGTGCCCGTCGACCTGGGACCGGACCGCAGCGATGCACGGATGCACGCCAAGACCGTAGGATCCTACGCAGTGCCGTAGGGGACCGCACCGCCACTTCCCAGCAAATTAGGGACACTGTTGCTCCTGGGGTATCGGCGAGGACCATTCGCAACCGTCTCCATGAAGCTAGGCTACGGTCCCGCACACCGTTAGGCCGTCTTCCGCTCACACCCCAACATCGTGCAGCCCGCCTCCAGTGGTGTCGCGACAGGCGTGAATGGAGGGACGAATGGAGACGTGTCGTCTTCAGCGATGAGAGTCGCTTCTGCCTTGGTGCCAATGATGGTCGTATGCGTGTTTGGCGCCATGCAGGTGAGCACCACAATCAGGACTGCATACGACCGAGGCACACAGGGCCAACACCTGGCATCATGGTGTGGGGAGCGATCTCCTACACTGGCCGTACACCACTGGTGATCGTCGAGGGGACACTGAATAGTGCACGGTACATCCAAACCGTCATCGAACCCATCGTTCTACCATTCCTAGACCGGCAAGGGAACTTGCTGTTCCAACAGGACAATGCACGTCCGCATGTATCCCGTGCCACCCAACGTGCTCTAGAAGGTGTAAGTCAACTACCCTGGCCAGCAAGATCTCCGGATCTGTCCCCCATTGAGCATGTTTGGGACTGGATGAAGCATCGTCTCACGCGGTCTGCACGTCCAGCACGAACGCTGGTCCAACTGAGGCGCCAGGTGGAAATGGCATGGCAAGCTGTTCCACAGGACTACATCCAGCATCTCTACGATCGTCTCCATGGGAGAATAGCAGCCTGCATTGCTGCGAAAGGTGGATATACACTGTACTAGTGCCGACATTGTGCATGCTATGTTGCCTGTGTCTATGTGCCTGTGGTTCTGTCAGTGTGATCATGTGATGTATCTGACCCCAGGAATGTGTCAATAAAGTTTCCCCTTCCTGGGACAATGAATTCACGGTGTTCTTATTTCAGTTTCCAGGAGTGTAGTTGCTGCACAAGAACTGCCAACACCATATGCACAGCCATCATAACAACACCAGAGAGAAATGCAACCATGATCGTGTCTCTCCATCCAAGTAACCAGAACCAGTGTGACATTAGCCAGCGTGTGTCTGCAGTTGTTACCAACAACAATGATGCTCCCTTGCTCCCTTAGAACAATGCAATCCTTCCCTGCAACCAGGGAGCCAACAAGCAATGAAAGAGGCAGATGGAACCACAACACTCTCCAAGTGCCCAAGGAACTGGCAGAGTGTGCCTATGGATCAGGGAACAATGGAGTGCACTGTAGAATGTGACAGACAAAAACTGAAGTTATTCTAATAGTAGCAGATATACATTTGATAGTAGGTATAGTTTTTATTCATAGTAGAAGCTGTTTAATATATGCATACATGTAAATACTATTAATAGTTGAAATAGTTATGTTCCTGGGAAGTTGTACTGGGTAGGATAAAATTAAATATTAATGTATATTGCATAATTTGTGTAAGAATCAGTACAGCCTGTGTTTATACTACATGTAACAGGTTACAATGGAATAGACTGAATAAATAAATAAGTCCCCTTAACTGTGCAAAGTTTATTATACAGGGGTGGTGGGGGAGGGGGGATGTGGCCCTGCAAGAGTCATTCCATCACTTAGTGAAAAATACTTTGATGTGAAGCAGCAAATTTGCCTCCAGAGGGGTCAAGGAAAATGGGGGGAAATCAACCAAACAAGCTGTATGGCCAATATCATCGAGAAGGCTATAGATTGCAGAGGCCAAGGGGTGGTGAGTAAAACACTGGGCAATAGCCTGAAGGCCACTCATCAAGTCCATACATAACAAGGGTAAGTAAGGATAGCCATATAATAAAGTGAAGGGACCAGCAAATAGCCATCAGTTCTGTGGTAAACACCCCATTTCTGGAAGGCAAGAGAGGGTGTTCCATGCCAACAGAAGACATGTAGGCATATACCATGCGATCAGCATATTTAGCGGGCATTCGTGTAAAACACAATAGCATCCCAAAATTCTTGTGAAAGTGACGGGGTTTCAGATCCTCAAAGAAATCCTTTCAAATCTGAGGTCAAGGAAGTAACCAACATGTAGTGTACAGGAGAGAACATGAGGAACAGGACAAAGACGGAAGATGCAAATCACAGAACAGAGAAGCAAGGCAGAGCCCAACTGGTAAACCCACCCAAGGCTGGGCAATGTGAGGGCAATGTCTCAAAGCTGCAAAAATAATAGAATAGTAGGAATGAACAGGGAAAGAGCAGATAGCTATGGCACAGGAAACCAGTAGACAAACCACTGACAAGGTCTGAGTGACAACTAGAAGACCATCAACAGGGCTAGTGCAATAGGCACTAGTGGCCAAACAGATACATCAATGGTGGACTGGGTCCAAGAGGAGCAAAGTGGAAGGGCCAGCTGATCCATAAACTTGACAAACATAGTCCAGATGAGACATAACTAAGGCCTGATAAATGCGGAGAAGAGTTGAACAATCCTTACCCAAAGAGGTGTGGGAAAGGAAGTGAAGAACACTGAGTTTACAGGAACACTGATCTTCACAGGAGGCAGATAGGGTGCAACCAAGTCAACTGGTTATGAAAGAACAGGCCCAAGAAACGGGACTGGGGGAGAACAGTCTGGCATTGCACATCGAGGTAGAGCTCCAAATCAGATGGACCATAGCACAGCAACAGAAATATACCATCTGTAATTTAAAGGGAGAGAAGTAAAAACCATGTGAGAGAATTCATGCAGAAGTGCCCTGGATGGCACCCTGATGCTGTGCTACACAGAGGCCACCAAGTGGGAACTAGCCTGAATACAGCAGTCATACAGCAGTAACCATCAGTCTGATGGGGGCCACGAGTCCATTAACAGAGATGAGGAAAAGAAGGATACTTGTTATGGAGCTTCTGAGATGCCATAGACCTAGGTGCACAGAGAGCTAAAAATTATGATAACCAAAACTTGGAATAACATGTGGAACACGAATTGGCAGACAAAAATTCGGAGAAGCCCTGAAGTCTCCATTCTTTGAGTGGAGATTCAAGGACCTGACACAGCCAACGACCCACCATCTGTTCAAATAACTTGCAGGAGACATTTGGCAGACTGATCAACCAGTAGATACTGAGGAACAACCAGGATTAAGGACAGAACCATGACTGTTCCTCCATTGAGAGGGAAACACCTCAGAGCCAAATACTGTAAAACACTTGAAGGAGATATTGTCATTGCAGGGGGTTGAGGTATTGAAAGTATTGCTTATGGATGGAACCAAGCTCAAGGGCTGAATTATGGGAAGAACAGAGAGCTAGAAGAATTTCCCATTCAGTAAAAGATTTCTTGTAGAATTCCACCAGACAATGGGAAGCTGTAAGTGGGGAGCTTCAGGATGGTGGTGTTGAGGAGAGGAGCAATGTCAATATCTGGGGGGGGGGGGGGGGGGGGGGCTACTGGCATAATATTGCAGGACAAGTCAATTGCAGAGACTGAAGGTGGGTCCAGTAAGGTGCTCAGACTTGTACTCCACCTTCATATTTATTCACACAATTTTGACTCACTTATTGAGGGTCTAGTTTCATCTGAAGATGTATTGGTAAAACAAGCACGTGTTAATGTCCATAATCACGAGGATAAATATTGCTTTGAATGGTTGCTTCTTGCTACCAATAGCTATTAATCAAATGATGCACAGTGTACAAGTAAGTACAAAACATCTGATGTCTGTGGGCATCACAACTTACGACGCATAAAATTTCCCATAAACCTCCAGGACATTGCAAAATTCAAGATGTAGAAACCTGATTAGTCACTTCACATTTACATCCTGATTGCTGATAAGCCAGAAGATGAAGACGACCATTGACACACTGTGCAGAACAACAAAGTAGAGCAAAGAGTAGTCGGACACCTCCACTTTTCAAAATTAGTCTTCCGTGCCCCCAGGGGCTTCACAGCTCTTTCGTGAGTTTGTGTGTGTGGTGCAACCAGGTTCCAAGCTATTGCAGCCCTTTCTCCCTTCCTTGGCTGCCCCTCCCTCCCTGTCCTTGCTTAATCCCCTATGGACACTACTGCCCCTGTCTCAGTGTCCTTGCTTAATTGGACTGTTTATCCTCCTGAATCCCTGTGTTCCTTCCAGTTTTTGTTCCTCGTACATTTTTCACATTTCGTTTTTGTCTGTTTTGGTCCTCCCCTTATGTTTGACCTCCCCTCCTAAATTTTGTTTATGTAGTGTGATCTTGGTGCAGCCATTGTCATTGCGATCCATGATTGTGCAAAACCTTAATTGGCACCCATCCTCTATTGGTCTAACAACCTTTAAATGTCTTCACACCAAAGCCCTCTACTTAACTGTACAGAGTAAGCAGATGTATTGGGAATACTCTCTCTCCTCCCTAGGTTCTTCTGTCCATTTGTCATGAGTGTGGCCTGTGCTCCATAACATTGCCAATGACTGTCTTCCATTCCTGGACTTCTTGTCCTGTGTGGCCTTTGGACAGATCCACTGGTTCTCGCAGTACATCTTGTGGCCCATTTTGTGACAGCATCCATGTCAGCCTCATATGCAGCTGCCTTCCTCTTCTGGAGATAGTGGGCTGAAGCTCCCCACTTACAGCTTCCCATTGTCAGGTGGAATCCTACAAGGAATCTTTTACTGAATGGGAAATTCTTCTAGCCCTCTGTTCTTCCCATGATTCAGCCCTTGACCTTGGTTCCATCCATAAGCAATACTTTCAATACCTCAACCACTTGCAATGACAATATCTCCTTCAAGTTTTTTACAGTATTTGGCTCTGAGGTGTTTCCCTCTCAATGGAAGAACAGTCATGGTTCATGTCCTTAATCCTGGTTGTTCCTCAGCATTTACTTGTTGATCAGTCTGCCAAATGTCCCCCGCAAGCTATTTGAACAGATGGTGGGTCATTGACTCTGTCAGGTCCTTGAGTCTCCACTCAAAGAGTGGAGACCTCAGGGCTTCTCTGAATTTTTAGTCACCAATTCCAAACCCACCTGTCAAAAGGCCTGGAATATGATGGGTTGGTTTGAGGAACACATTGGAGGCTGATAATTGATGTTCTGGCCCCCAACTCCTCAGACCTGAACCCGATTGAACACATCTGGGATGTGATTGAATATGGCATCAGAGATCATCGGCCCCTCTTTGGTGTTTATGGGAATTAGATGACATGTGTGCGTATGTGGTGCCAGCTCCCTCCATCGACCTACCAAGGCCTCATTCCTTCCATGCCATGACACATCACTGCTTTTGTCCATGGCAAATGTGTATATTCTGGCTATTAGGCAGGTAGTCACAATGTTCTGGCTGATCAGCATATGGTAACAAAGACAACATTGTGTACATAAAAGGACATGAAAAATTTGTGACGTTGCATGACATTTTCTAAACTGAGTTAATACGGAATGTTGATGATTATAAATGTCCAGCTCTTCAGAAACTGAGGGAAAACTAAGGACACAGAGGTGATTATATTTGTGCTTCAGAAAATGTGCCAATACTTTTAAGTTGGATACTCAGCATATGAAAGTGTCTCATTTAAAACATTGTTTTATTTATTTACATCTTCCTCCTACTACTACTACTACTACTCCTCTTACAGGGTTCAGGTAAGTATTCATTATACACTGCTTATGCAGTTCACTGAGTACTGGACTTAAAATTCTTGAAACCTCCTCATTATGTTTCCGGAAGCACTACCTGTGAACAACTCCTTGCATCCAAGGACTCACATGAGCTTCTCGGTATGAGGTACATGGCCAATCGTCTACACATGAACTGAGGTGCACGCCTCTTCTGGAAACTGTATGCCCTTCCTGCATTGGTGTGGCATAGCAATGTGCCACCCAGCAGAGTGGCAGGTGACTGGCGGGCAGCAGTGAGCAGGATCACGATGGCACTGGTAGTATTGGGGTAGTGTGTAGACAGTATTGTTTAGATAGTAGCCAGCCCTCAGCTGGTGCCCTGAGCAAGACTGGACAGGCTGGCTTTATCTACTCGCTTGGACAGGACTCTCCTGACAGTGGTGACAGCTCAGCCGCAAACTGTTACCAGCTCATGACCACTCCTTGTTGCTTCTTCTACCATTGGCAGGGAAATCCTGCAACCATTAGGAGTATTGGATTCAGTGCTGGATGCTTGGAAGGCCAAGTACAACCTTGATTATGATATACAAGACACCTGTACTGAAATATAACAATACCAGCACTGTGCCACAAAGTATCAGTGAAAAATACAGTTCCTTTGAGTACAGGATGTGCTTTGGCATCTGTGTGACAGTGCTCCAGCAATGTGCCAGATGAGTAAACTATCCCTTGATATAATAGGATGCTACAGACAAGTCCTGTCTCACTTGTACCTGTGCGTGCAGGAATCAATTTAACTAACAGCTGTAAGTGTTCCTGGAATAGCCACCATCTGCCTATATAAAGGGGCAGCTTACACGGGTTCCTCTCTCTCTCTCTCTCTCTCTCTCTCTCTCTCTCTCTCTCTCTCTCTCTCTCATTTCCTATTGAGTAGCCTGGTTAGTGTCTGTCAGTAGTAACCATTCTTTCTTTCATGCCACTTGTGTGTCCATACTTTTCCCTCAGTCTCTGAAGAGCTGGACATTTATAATCATTGACATTCCATACTAGCCCATTTTAGAAAATGTCACGCAACCACACAAATTTTTCATGTCCTTTGATGTACACAATGTTGTCTTTGTTACCATATGCTGATCAGCCAGAACTTTGTGGCTACCTGGCTAATAGCCAGAATGTACACGTTTGGCACGGATAAAAGTGGCGATGTGTCATGGCATGGAAGGAATAAGGCCTCGGTAGTTGGCTGGAGAAAGCTGGCACCATATCTGCACACAAGAGTCACCTAATTCCCTGGGAGGGGGATGATGAGCTCTAATGATACATTTAATCAGATCCCAGATGCATTCAGTTGGGTTCAGATCTGGTGAGTTGGGGGCCAGAACATTAATTGGAACTCTCCACTGTGTTCCTCAAAACACTCCACCATATTCCTGGCCTTGTGACAGGGTGCATTATCTTGTTGAAAAATGCCATTGGCATTAGGAAACATGCTCACCATGAAGGGGTATACATGGTCTGCAACCAGTGTATGATAACCACTGTACATCATGGTGCATTGTACGAGCTCCACTGGAGACATGGATGCCCATGTGAATTTTCTTCAGAGCATAATGGAGCCACCACCAGCTTGTGTCTGTCTTGCAGTACAAGTGTCAAGGAGCTGTTCCCCTGAAAGGTAACAGATTCGCAGCCTCCCAGTGAGATAATGAAGGTTTCTGGATTCATCAGACGATGCAACACACTGCTTCTGTGCCAATGTCCAGTGCTGATGGTCACGTGCCCTTTTCAGTCATAGTTGCCAACATCATGGTGTTAACATTGGCACATGCATGGGTCATTGTGCTGCAGAGGTCAATCATTAGCAATGTTTGTGCAGACACACTTGTACTCCACCCAGCATTAAAGTCTGTTGCTGTTCTGACACAGTTGTTTTTCCCATCCTGTTTTACCAGTCCGACCACCCTATGACATCTGACATCAGTAATGAGGGGTGGCCGCCCAACCCCACAATGTCTGTACATGGTTTCACCATGTGTTGAAGACACTCACCACAGCACTCTACAAATGCTTGACAAGTTGTGAAATTTCTGAAATGTTCATGCTGAGCCTCTGGGGTATCACAATCTGCCCTCAATCAACCTCAGATAGATCGCGCCTTCCTCATTCAACACACGGACAGCATGCTCACTGGTACTACATGCACCTTGTGTTGCTATCACCTGGATGGGTTTATATCAATAGAAGGTCAGTGGTCATAATGTTCTGGCTGATCAGTGCAGATTCAAAGCATTGTCACCTTTTCTTTAAATTGTAAACTGATATCATCCACTTCTTGCCTTTATGATTGAAGGTTAAACTGGCCATTGTCTAACATTTATTGGCACTCTGCACTGTGGTAAATGGTGTGGGTGAAGCTACAATTGTTGAGAAGATTGCCGATAGTCATCCAGTGTTCCCATATGGAAGTAATGCAACATCTTTGAACACAAATTGTCCACACTACTCATAAAATCCCTGTACATCCACAACAAAGCTCACTTTAAGGATCCATTGCAGAGTGTCTCTGGTGTCAAGCAGTACCATCACATTTATATGAATTGTGACAGGTGAGTAATTATTAATACAGTCATGCAACAATAATGTGCACACCACTGTGTTTGATGAGAAATTGTCTGATGACTCAAATTCAGTGCACATGCCTATAGAGCCCTTCTTGATACTTTTGTTTTGCTTCAAGCAGTCAATCGCTTAAACTGGTAATTAGTTCTTCAAACAACTGTGGGCTGAGCATACACCCCAATTAATAACCCTGATAGTAAGAAGATCGAAATATGAAGTACATATCATACAGCAGACTGATAATGTCATCGTAGTTGTACATTATCACATGGGTAACATGCAGAATTCAGGAACACTTTTGCGCTAGTTAGGTTACAGTTGTTGAATACACTGGAATCCTTAGTCACATTCCCTCTACTGTCTGTCTGCAGGCCTTGAATAAATGGTCAGAGTTCAGCACACACAAAAATTTCAGGTACGTCTCATCTGATACAGAAATGTGTGGTACTTTCCACATTAATTCATCCAAAGCAATTTTATTTTCTGTTGCTTGTGCTTCTTGAATGTACACATTAGTATCTGTTGCACTTTGAACATGAACCAGTTCCTGTTTAGCATGCAAAATGGCTCTCTTGTTGTTCTCAAAGAGTGCCATAAGCCTTTTGAGAGGGATGCACATACTAAAGCAATTACTTATCGACCCATCAATGAACCATCCTGCATTTTGTGGAACATTCAGCTCCAAATTTGATGTGGATAAGTAAGTTTTGAGTGTTGACATGATTCCAGTGTGATCTGTTCAGACAACTGCAGTGCCATTAAGTTTGTATTGTATCTCTTTGAACAGGAAGACGAATGCATTATGAGTTAGTCTCAATGTTTCTCCTGGAGTGCTTCTGTCATTCTTCATAGGTGTGCCTTAAAAGTATAGGAAACTGATCTGATGTGTTACTACCTTGTCCTTCCACTACAGAGTGGTATACTGACTGGCATGTGGGTTGTTTTTATAACTGAATCCCATGGTGTTGCTTCCAATGCAGACTTACCACACTTTCCTCTCTTTGAAAATGAACCCATTTCCCATCCTGGAAAGCATTGTTGAACTCGTGATGGTCTAATGTCTGAACAGTCACTGGAAAATATGTTGGACTATTGGGAACCTCAATGAGTTTTTATCATGGTCCGACTGCAGGAAAGAACCCATAGATTGTAAGTATTAATCTGTCATTGATGTACAAATTCATAGCGATATTGCACTCAACATGGATCATAATAGGAAGAATATCCAGTGGCTGATCCAGTTCGTAAATTCTCTCAGTGTTATTAATCAAAACTTGATCTTGTGGTGGCAGCACCATCCAATTCATGAAGGGCTGAACTACAGCACTGCTGACAAGTAGGAGCAGCTGTACTGTTACGCCGAATTTCGGCAACGGTGCGTGGCACACCGGACCGCACGGGGACAAAAGCAGGCGGACAGTGCGAGCTAGTCGACGCGACGCAACACGCATCTCTCAGTTCTCCTGCCGCAGACCACATGTATCGAGTCAACGTGACTCCGCCGTAAATGCGTACGCGCAGTCGTAAGCGTAGTCGCTGTTCCGCAGTGTGCAGCATACTGTTAAAGTGTCTTTCGCTCCTTCGCGGACATTACGGCGCCTCCGGTTGCGCCAGGTGCAGAACATTCAGTAATGCAGCCTTTTGTCTCGCTCGGTCCACGCGGTCACGCCACGGCTCATCACTGGAGTGTATACCCTCCAGGATCGGTGATCAAGCCATGCCGCCCGTGCAACGCACCTGTACGGATGGACATTAGCGACGAATGGTATTTGTCATTTATTGTAACGCTAAGAAGAATAAATGTGTCCTGTCCCGAATCCGCTTTAGTCGTTTTTTGTCACCAAGCCTCTCCCTTGAGCATAGTGCGTGGGTGCAGCGATAAAGCCGGTTCACTGCACGTGAGTGACTGTAAGCGGAGATACCACACGTCCCCGCTTCAATCTCTCCAAAACCGAGTGTTGATCCTACCTTCCTGACTAAAGTATACTGAATTTTTTGTCATTTTTATCTCTGATCATCAATATCATACTAGCCAGGAGCCATCTCCACAACCTTGCTGTCTCCTAAGTGAAGTTTATTGTTTGCCTCTGTGATGTTTTGATTGCTGTTATGGCTTTCCGGACCAGTAGGTGCAACACCCTTGCTAAGGTCTATAGGATTGAAGTAATTTGCACAGATGAGGACTCTTCTAGATTCAGAGTGTATGACATGACATCTCAAGCACATCTGCCATTGAGATGTGCACACTGCTTGTTTTTATGAATTTGTCAGGGGAAATATTAGACTGAAATGCCCACAAGGGCGTGAATCTAATTCTTGGAAGCATAAAAAATTGTAGAATATATTTCTGTTGGTAACATATCAGCACAGTTCTTCAGGCAAGGTTAAGTCCCTGTATGAGTCAAAGTACAGCACATTATTCTGTTTTCTCTTAACATATGCAATCCAATGCATTCCCCATCCTCCTGCGACAAATAAATGTACAATTCCACACTCTTCCCTTTGGCAAAGTATTCTGCATAAATAAATCACAAAGTCTTGTGATTTTGAGTTGTTTGACGAATTTAAGCAGATCAGTATTGATAAGTGTTCTGTTAGGTGCAGTAGTTAGGGGAGTTTTTTAATGAACTGTCAAAGCCATTTCATGTATGGTTTTAAGTATAGACCTTTACCAGTAGCAATGGACTCCACCCTCCTATTATACATTTTAGGCATAGCTGCTCCAGAGCTTTTTGTGCATTCTTCAGTGTTCAGGCTATGGTGGTGGCACCACCCACCAGTGACCAAACTGCAAAAAAACTCTGCTAATGCTGGAGTAAGAAATAGGATCATTGGCGGGGTCCTGGGCCTTTTAACATGACTTCTTCTTACTCCTTTCTGCTTCTTGTTCATAATGTTTTTTGCTACAACCACTGCAGAATGGAGGCAATTTTTTTTAAAAAACAGGCAATAGGTTTCTTCTCCTGCAGCATGTGGCAGGCTATTTTGTTATTTGACACATTGATTTATCAATTGCAAATGGCACAAAATGTTGTCCTATGTCCATATCCCTTCTGTGACATATTTCTTCTTCTTCTTTCTTGGCTCTACAGCTCATCATGAGGCTTGGCCTCTTCTACAATTTCCTTCCATTTCTCTTGGTCCTTTGCCAATAATCTCCAGTTTCTATAGCCCATCTTCCTAAGATCTTCGATTACTCCATCTTCCCATCTGGCTCTTGGTTGACCACGTCCTCTCTGCCCTCCTGGCTTTCCTTGTAATATTCTTTTTGGTACTTCTGTATCATTCATGTAAGCCACATGTCCCACCCACCTCAGTCTGGATGATTTCACTATCCTTCTGATGGGTTGGTCTTTGTATATGATATACAACTCATGGTTGTATCTCCTCCTCCATTTTCCTCTTTCACAGATTGGGCCGATAATTCATCTAAGTACCTTTCTTTCAAATGCATCCAGTGTTTCAATATCTTTAGTTGTTAATGTCCAGGCTTCAGAGGCATATGTAAGCACTGGTCGTATAAGTGATTTATACATAGTTAATTTCGTGGTACGAGTCAGGAGCCTTGAGGATAGAAGTCTTGTTAGGGCAAAATAGGCTCCGTTGGCTAGTATTAATCTCTGTGTTATAACGTCAAGTTTAACACATATATTTCAGAACGACACAACACATATAAGTCACAGAGTAAGTTGACAAGAAAGACGTATACACGTTAGCATTCAAATGAGCACCGAGTCCCAGTCTAGCGGCCGCTGCTCGGCTGGCCACTTAGGTGGCGCAGCTGCTGCATGGCTGGCAGACAGCACCGCACATAGAGGATGCGCGTAATTGTGCGGCGGCGCTTTGAATGATCGGCGAGTCACAACACTTTTCCCCCCTTTGAAATTGTTGCACAGGTCTTGATGGAGGTGTCCCGGAGATGCCTAACGTCCATAGGCGTTGTTTGACTCGCCGTAAAGTCTCGAGGAGGAGACTTCCCGTACGGATGGAAGTGTCGCCGATGATAACGGGTCAAGATGACAGGAGACGTGGGGGTCGAATCTGGTGGGGCCCCATGCACCAATCTGCCCATTGCGGCAAGTCCAGTTGATATGACAGGAGACATGGGCGATGTGTCGGCGTCCATTGGAGGAGGAGGCGAGTAGATTTGCTCTGACAGAGGATGGTCATCCGGTTTCTGCATGGGCACGTCTCCTGGTGGCGTCAGTTCTTGTGCTGGCATCGCGATGACGGTGAGAGGGCTGCGTTGTGAGTATTGAGAGATGCCAAGATCCCGAGCGTCAGGTAGAGCCGAAAGTGGTGTAGCGGCATTCAGAACAGGCGTTGCCGGCACACGAGGCCGAAGCTGGTCCAAATGATGCACTCGAACACCCGTGTCCATCTGGATTTCATACAGGCATCTGCCACGGTGTTGTAAGATGCGGCCCGGGCTCCATTTTGGCTGCCTGCCATATCCCCGTACCCAGACGAGGTCGTCGTCGGTGAACCGGCCCAGTGAAGGCACCCGCGGCCGTGAGGTGGAAGGCCGCAGAAGATGAAGTAGTGTGCGGGGCTGTCGGCCATGTAAGAGCTCAGCCGGGCTGTGGTCTCCCATGGGGGTGAAATGGTAAGACGCCAGAAACTGGAGAAAGGCATCATCAGCAGCAGAAGAATTCAGAAGTTTCTGCATCTGAGCCTTAAATGTTCGGACCACTCATTCAGCCTCACCGTTGGATTGTGGATGGAACAGCGGGGCCGTGACATGCATAATGCCGTGACGAACACAAAAATCCGCAAATTTGGAAGAGGCAAATTGCGGACCATTATCAGTAACAAGAGTAGACGGGAGGCCTTCCTAAGAAAAAATGCGGGCAAGAGCACTTGTGGTTGCCGCGGTGGTAGGCGGCGTGCAACAGACAATGAAAGGAAAGTTAGAGTAGGCGTCAATTACGAGGAGCCAATAAGTACCTAAGAAGGGTCTTGCAAAGTCAGCACGAATGCGCTCCCAGGGCTTCTCAGGCAAAGGCCACGGTGACAAAGATGACTTTGGGGCAGCGACCTGTGACGCACAAGGGCCGCAGGCAGCGACCATGTGTGCTATTTCAGAGTCAATGCCAGGCCAGTAGGCCAGTACACAAGACGGCGCGCCAGAGATTTTGTGCGAGACACACCCCAGTGCCCTTGGTGAAGGAGGCGCAAGACCGAAGCATGCAAAGACGCAGGTACCACAACACGCGGCGAAGCATTGTCAGCGGAAAGGAGGATAACACCATCCCTAGCCGTGAGGCGGTAGCGCAAAGTGTAGTAGTTCCGCAACGGATCAGAAGTCTTAGCGGATGGGCGATCTGGCCAACCCTCTGAATACAGCGTAAAACCTGGGAGAGGTTAGTGTCAGAACCCGTAGCAGCCGCCAGACTGTCCCCAGTGATGGGGAACCCGTTCACAACCCGCTGCTCGGCAACATCCAGGTGGAAACACAAAAGTTCGTCCCTATCGAATGCCTGATCAGGACCCATGGGAAGGTGAGACAGAGCATCAGCATTCACATGTTGAGCCGTTGGATGGAAATGAATCTGATAATTGAAACGAGACAAGTAAAGAGCCCAATGCTGGAGGCAGTGTGCAGCCTTGTCGGGAAGTGATGTTTATGGATGAAACAAGGAAACAAGTGGTTTGTGATCCGTAACAAGATGAAATTTTGAGCCATAGAAAAAAAACACCAAACTTATGAAGAGCATAAATAATGGCCAAAGCTTCTTTCTCAATTTGAGAATACTTTTGTTGGGCATTCGTGAGCATTTTGGAGGTATAAGCAATGTGTTGTTCCGAACCGTCAGAAAAACGGTGTGCAAGGACTGCACCAACCCCATATTGAGAGGCGTCTGTGGCAAGAACAAGATGTTGGCCAGGTCGATAAGTAGCCAGACATGGGGCCTGTTTCAGCATAGTCTTCAATTTCTGGAAAGGCACATCGCATGACGCGGACCAGCGAAAAGGCACGTTCTTATGCAACAGGCGATGCAACGGCTGAGCCACCAAAGCCGCAGAGGGTAAAAATTTGTGATAGTATGCTATTTTCCCCAAGAAGGCCTGCAGTTCCTTAACAGATGTAGGACGAGGAAGGGCATCGATCGCAGCGACAGTATGCTGAAGTGGACGAATACCATCCCGAGAGAGTTGAAACCCCAAGCACGTGATAGATGCCTGAAAAAAATTGTGATTTCTGAAGATTACACTTAAGACCAGCAGTCTGTAAGACATGAAAAAGTGTGCAGAGATTTTGAAGGTGTTCTTCAGTGGTGGAGCCAGTAACAACAATGTCGTCCATGTAACTGATACACCCAGGGACAGGGAGCAATAATTGTTCCAAGAATCGCTGAAAGAGAGCAGAGGCGCTAGCAACCCCGAATGGCAAGCGTTGGTATTGATAGAGGCCGAAAGGCGTGTTAAGGACCAGAAACTGCCGGGAAGCAGCGTCGAGAGGAAGTTGATGGATGATAAGCTTCTGACAGGTCAATTTTAGAAAAATACTGGCCTCCAGCAAGTTTAGTGAACAGTCCTTCAGGACGGGGCATAGGGTAAGTGTCGATGAGGCATTGAGCATTTACAGTGGCTTTGAAATTGCCACAGAGACGAATATCACCATTTGGCTTAGCAACAACAATGACAGGAGAGGACCACTCACTGGAAGTGACAGGAAGCAAGACCCCTGAAATAGTGAGATGATCCAACTCCCATTTTACCCGATCATGAAGGGCCACAGGAATGGGCCGAGCCCGAAAAAACTTAGGCCGAGCAGTGGGTTTGAGCGTGATATGAGCTTCAAAGTCGTTTGCACGGCCTAACCCAGGAGAAAAAAAAGGGACGAAAATGTCGTCGACAAGGAATCCAGTTGAGCATAAGGAATAGCATCAGAGACAATATTGACAGAGTCATCTATGGAGAACCCAAAAATGCGCAAGGCATCGCAACCAAAAAGATTTTCTGTGTTGCTCTGGTCGACCACAAATATGGGAACAGTGCGAACGATGGATTTGTAAGATACCTCAGCATTAAACTGTCCCAAGAGAGAAATCTTCTGTTTATTGTACGTCCATAATTGCCGAGTGACAGGTGACAGGAGTAGAGAACCCAACTGAAGATACGTCTGAGAATTAATTATAGTGGCAGCAGAACCGGTATCCACTTGCATGCAAACATCTCGACCAAGGATTTGGACAGTGAGGAATGACTTCCCTGAAAGGGAAGAAGTGCAATTGACAGACAACACAGAATCAGAATCAGAATCAGCGTCATGTTCATGAACATCATGTATGCGGTCGGATTTGCAAACGGATGACACATGACCTTTCTTTTTGCAATTGTGACACACAGCCCAACAATGGGGACAATCCTCACGTGATTGTTTCATAAAACACCGCGGACATGAAGGAAGTTGCCGGGAGTTTTGCTACAGTTTTTTAGCGGGTTGTTTATGGTTAGGCCGAGGCTGCGCGTGGGAGCGCACTGCGGCCACGTCGGCCGGCGGGGACGCGCCGCACGCGTCATCAACAGCACACAGAGATTGTATTTCCCCCGACATCATCCCATGCCTATATTTGCGCCCCAGTGGCGCGAGAAGTTCCAAAAGACTGCGCAATGGAGAGAACTTCATCTAGAGTCAGATTCGCCAACTGAAGGGCACGTTGCCAAACTTCTTTGTCGGGCGCCGACCGGATAATAGCATCCCGTACAATGGAATCAGCATAGGATTCTTTGTGAACGTTAGTAACAAATAGACACTTTCAACTGAGGCCGTGAAGTTCAGCAGCCCAAGCGCGATAGGATTGATGTGGCTGTTTTTGACAACAATAAAAGGCAACACGAGAGGCTACCACATGCGTTTGCTTTTGAAACTAGACAGACAGGAGTGAGCACATTTCAGCAAAGGACAAAGACGCAGGATCCTTCAAAGGAGCCAATTGTGAGAACAACCGATACATTTGAGGTGAAATCCAGGAAAGGAACAGAGACTTACATGGTTGTTCGTCCATGACATGAAATGCCAAGAAGTGCTGTCGAAGACGTTTTTCATAATCAGATCAGTCTTCCGCCGTCTCATTGTAAGGAGGAAAAAGGAGGTATAGCCAACGACGAGAAACGCCCTGCATTTGACGCCGTGATGAAACCGCGAATCGTCGCTGTTAGAAGCGTTTGCTGTTGAAGGAGATTTTGCAATAGTTGCTTGACAGTAGCCATGGAAACCTGTGGGTCAACGGTGAAAAGGAAAAATCCACTACCTCATGGCCAATTGTTATAACGTCAAGTTTAAGACATATATTTCAGAACAACACAACACATATAAGTCACAGAGTAAGTTGACAAGCAAGACATGTGTACACGTTAGCATTCGAATGAGCACTGAGTCCCAGTCTAGCGGCCACTGCTCAGCTGGCCACTTAGGTGGCGTAGCTGCTGCATGGCTGGCAGACAGCGCCGCTCATAGAGGACGCGCGTAATTGCACGGCGGTGCTTTGAATGATCGGCGAGTCACAACACTCTGCTTAATTTCATAGGAGGTATCATTTAGATGTGTAACTGTCAAGCCCAGATACTTGAAGTGTTCAACTCTCTCGAACATATAATTGCCCACTATTATTGCATTTGGCATATTTTCTCTATGTGCTTTTCCAGCTGCCATATATTTTGTTTTTTGTTCATTAATAATTAACCCCATGTTCCTACTGGCCTGTTCAAGAGCTGTAAATGTCTCTTCCATTGCTTTTTGCGTTCTTGCTATTATATCTGTGTCATCTGCATAGGCCAGTATCTCATCACCTTCTCCAGGGCGGCAATAAAGAGAAGGAATGCCAATGCATCCCCTTGTCACACTCCATTTTTAATACTCAATGTGTTGGACATCATTCCTCCTATTCTTACACTACCTTGTGTTTCGCTCACTGTCGTTCTCACCGGCCTTACCAACTTTATAGAGATTCCCAGTTCATCTAGAGCTTGATATAACTGCTCTCTATTTATGCTATCATAAGCTGCTTTGAAATCTATAAAGAGGTGATGCATGCCAACTCCATATTCATTTGTTTTTTCCAGGATTTGTATTAAGGTGAATATTTGATCTATAGTTGACTTCCCAGGAAGGAATCCGAATTGGTACGGCCCCGTCTCCCTCTGTATGATTGGGAATATTCTGTCGAGTAGCATATTAGAGAGTATTTTATATCCCAAATTAAGTAGTGTGATCCCTCTGTAATTGCCACACTCCATCTTATCTCCTTTCTTATATGTGGGACATACAATACCCTCTTTCCATTGTTGGGGCATTTGCTCCTCTTCCCATATTCTGGTGACCATTTTCAGAAGGCTTTGTTCCAGCTCTCTGCCTCCTTGCTTAAACAGTTCTGCTGGGATACCATCTGTCCCTGCCGCCTTGTTGTTTCCCAATTTCTTCATGGCAGTTTTTGCTGCTTCTATATTTGGTGGGGTAGTGTTGTTGTCTGTGTCCTCTTCCCCATTAGTGTCTGTTGGGTTCTCTGGTATAGTTATTCTAGGGTTGAGGAGACTATCAAAATACCTGCTCCATCTTTCGCATATTCCCTTCCCTTCACTTATTATATTCTCGGTCTCATCTTTTATTAAGCTTGTTTTGCTACCAAAAGGCTTCCGTACCGCATTCACCTCTCTATAGAATTTTCTTATTTAATTTTTGCTTCTCTTGAGCTCCATTTCTTTGACACTTGCTTTCATCCATTCTCTCTTTTTTCTTTGGTGAGTCCTCTTTTCAATCACTGTTTTTCTTTGTATTTTTCTACTATCCCCCTCGTGCAGTGTGATCACAGTATCCTTCTATATGCTTTGTTCTTTTCTTCAGTTACTATTTCACATTCAGTATCAAACCATGATGGTCTTACTTGTTTGTCCCAATTCAAAGTATCTCTCTTGCCGATGTCTCCACCGTCGTTTTAATCACTTCCCACTGATCTTCAATATTGTTATATTCTCCAACGTTTTCCAGAATCCGAGTTATCTTCTCCTGATACTGTTCTCTTACTTCCACTGATTCTAAAGTTGTTATATTATATTTCTGTGCCCTGGGTCGGTCTCCTTTCGCCGCGTTATATATCCTTGCCCTCACCCGTGCCCATACCAGAAAATGATCTGTATCTATGTTTGGGCCTCTGAGACTCCTCACGTCCAATAGGTCTGATTTGTGTCTCAGATCTATCAACACATGGTCGATCTGGTTTACTCTGTTTCCATCCGGTGAGTTCCATGTTCCCTTATGTATTTCTTTATGTGGGAACAGTGCTGATCCTATTACCATATTTCTAGATGCTGCGAACATTATAAGCCTTGTTCCGTTCTCATTATTTGTTGCGTGTTTGCTGTGGGGGCCAATTATTGGTGTATAAATCTGTTCTTTCCCCACCTGAGCGTTTATGTCTCCAGCTATTATTTTAATATCATGCCCTGGGCACTCATCATATACTCCTTCCAAAGATTAATAGAATACTTCTTTCTCTTCTTCTTTGGATTCTTCTGTTGGTGCATGGGCAATAATTATGGAGTAGTTAAAGAATTTCCCCTTTATCCTGAGTGTTGATAATCTTTGACTAATGGGTGTAAACCCTATTACCAAATGCTTTAATTGATGGTGTACAACAAATCCTGTCCCCAGCTGGTGATTTCTTTCACTGCAGCTATAGAATATATTCGCATCTTTCTTTTCTAAAACTCCACTCCCTGTCCATCTAAATTCTTGCAGTGCTATTATACTTTGCTTCAGACTCATTATTTGATCCAGCATTACTTTCATTGCTCCTGGTCGATATAGGGATCTCACACTCCAAGTACCAATATATAGATCTGATCTACGCCTTATATTTCTCTTCTTCCTAATTTTCCTTCCTTCATTTACTTGTATTCCATCATCTTTGTCCTTTTCCATGGTCCATCTTCCTTCATCCACCTGACTTTACTTTGTAGAAGTTTCGCAATAGTTGTTTTTTTACAGAGTGGGCTGTCAACCCTGCGTCCAACCCCTACCAGGGGACGGGTGATTTTTAATCAGGATTTTCTTCCCTTAACCTTTGGAGACCCAAATCCCAAATGCAAGGCAGCAGTTATTGTTTTGCTAGTTTTGGTCCGCCCCGGGTATTTTATTTCCCCGGTGTCCACCATATCTGATGAACGTTCCCCAATCCGCCACCTGGGGAGGCGCCCGATGGGAGACTAGCAACTCCACACGGGTCTGTGACATATTTACTATGACTTAATAGCTAAAAATCTGTCTGCAGCATGAAGTTCTGCCAAACCCTGATTTGCAGCAAATGCTAAATCATGTTACTTGCACACCTCATCAAGTAGATTAACCCCTTTTCACCCCAAGCCACACACTTTTTCAGTTTTGTTCCAGGTCTACAAAATAGTATCCAGGAAGATGAAGCTCTAATAGCAGTTTATCAAGAATGCCACCACCATCTCTGCTGGTGTGCTTCCTAGCACTCATGGTATGCTACTGCACTGTCTGAAGTTTGCAAGCCCTGTTACATTGCAAACTTCTGGAAAGCCAAGTTATTTCACTAACACTCTGTTCCCATGACATCTTATGACATACACTATGAGAAACATGTTCAGTTTGGAACTTTTCTGTAATTCCTCTGTGTAAAAACTCCTTGCCTTTTCTTTACCATAACTGTCCTTATAGAGGTGAGGGAATATGCAATAGTTGTAGGTAAGCAACTAGAATTCTCTCAGATACAGATGTATTCTCGCTTAGCTTCTACACAGATACAGGTCCGGAGGCTAACTGCCGTTCACGTCCAACATGCTCCCCAAAGCCCTCTCCTCAAAGATAGCACACTTACGAACAGAACAAATATCGATATTTATGGCGCTCTACGCCACATAGCCGCCCCCCCCCCCCCCCCCCCCCCCGCACAGTATGGAGTACGTCCCTGTGAATGAGGGGGGGGGGGGGGGTAAGGTAACGCACAGTTCTTCTGTGTCAGGCGGAAGTGGTCGACTGGTAGGAGACCGGGGGGGTGAAACCCGGTACGTCGATGGTGAAGTCAGCAAGCGACGCCGGCGGTTGAAGACGACGTCCTGTCCTGGAGTGGAGGTGTAGCACTTCGTCAGCCGGCAGGCGGAGAATCACATTGCCAGAAGGCCTAACAAAGGCATGCAAATTGCCACACGCAGCACTTCTGCTCAATTTAAAGCGGCGCACCACAGGAGATTCTGCACTTCCTCCCTCAATATTGTCACACGCGAGTACCATACACACCGTATCGCCATCTATGACAACAGATAATTTATGTATGTCATCAGGGTGCACATGTGTTGTGAATTCTTGGATGGCACCTGTACGAGCAATTGGAGGGAGGCAGGGAGGTGTGGGAAAGCCATGGCAGGGGGAAGCATCTGCTAAGAGAGGGGTGGCAGGTGCACTGGACTGCGCAGGAGACAACCTCGGGCGATCAGCTGACAGACGAGGGAGCGTGACCGAAGGCAACGAGGAGCCAGCGTGGATTGAACGGCGTGACAAAGAGCTGTCACACGAAGATGGTAACACAATGGTAGAATCAGAGTGGTTGGCAGTTCGACTGCGAGGGCTGTGAGGAGTGAAGCCCTGAAAAGATTGGCCACTCGAATTAGATGAACGCGGAGAAGGAGCAGTGCTCGGCAGAGAAGCACGCTGTGGAGAATCAATACACAAATGCATGGTGTGGGAAGATGGATGGCCGCTCGAAGCAGGAGTGGGAGAAATAGGAGCAGAATCAGGGACATTCACCTGAGGTTCAATGAAAGCTGGTTTCACTCAGTTGAGTGACACCGTGGTTACAGAGTCTTTTATGAGGAGATCCATGTTATTCTCAGAGCGTTTGACGACCTTGCAAGGACCTCTGTAGGGTGACTGAAGCGGGGCTTTGACTGAGTCATCTCTGAGAAACACGTACTCACAAGAGTCTAGTGTGCACGGTACATACACACGCGGAGGTGTATGAGCAGCCGGAGGTGGCGGCTGAATTTTGCTGCAGTGCAAGCGCACCCGCTCGAGAAGTGAAGGGAGTTCAGAGGGCCAGGGAAGTGGGGTCGGAGTGACTAATTCTCCAGGCAAAACCAGAGGTTGGCCATACACAAACTCGGCTACGGAACCCTTGAGGTCTTCCTTGAAAGTCGCACGAAGGCCAAGAAGCATGAAGGGCAGTGCCTCTGTCCACAGTGAGTCATGGCAATGCAGGGCAGACTTTAAGGTGCAATGCCATCGCTCGACAAGCCCATTGCTTTGGGGGTGGTATGCAGAAGTATGAATTTTGACAATACCACACATTTTACGTAAGTCAGAGGAAACTGAAGACTCGAATTGTCGCCCCTGGTCAGTGGTGAGGTAAACAGGTGAGCCAAATCTAGAGATCCACGAATCTAAGAATGCTCGACTTACTGTCTCAGAGGTAATGTTCGGAATAGGCACAGCCTCAGCCCACCGAGTTTTCCTGTCAATAGCTGTAAACAAGTAACGGAAACCCTCAGAGGGGGGCAAAGGGCCTACGAGGTCAACATGAACATGGTGAAACCGGCCTGGCGGTTGGGCAAAACAGCCAAGGGGTGGAGAAGTGTGCCTGGAAACTTTGTTCTGTTGACACACCATGCATGCCCTTGCCCAAGTCTGACAGTCACGGCGCATGTTTCTCCAGACAAACCATTCAGCTACCAGATGGGTGGAAGCTTTGACACCGTGGTGTGCTAATGTGTGTAGTTTGTCAAAGACCTGGCGTTGAAGGGGCTTAGGAATGAATGGCCGCAACATACCAGTCAATTCATCACACCACACTAAGTCAGATATGCCAGGGAAAGTAGAGCGTACTGGTTGGAGAGAGGAGCTGTGGTCTGAAATTAACTGCATGGTATCGGGGTCTGCCGATTGCAACCGAGGTAGGTCCGTTAAGTCAATTAAGGTTGTGACAGCACCAACACGTGAGAGAAAATCAGCGACCACATTGTCCGCTCCTCGGATGTAGCGAATGTTATTTGTAAATTGCAAGATGTAATCGATGTGACGAAAGCGTCGTGGGGGCGGATCAGCCGCAGGATTTTTTATGGCAGGAACCAACGGCTTGTGATCAGTGAGCACATAGAAATCTCGTCCCTCAACATCAGTTCTGAAGTGTCTTATGGCCTCATAAACTGCAAGTAATTCTCTGTTGAATGCTGAGTATTTCTTCTGCGCATTGTTTAGCTTTTTTGAGAAAAACTGCAGGGAGGTCATAACATCGTTGTATGTCTGACTCAGTACTGCGCCGATAGCATTGTCACTAGCATCAGTAGTGATAAACCTTGTGGCGTTCGCCCGTGGGTGAGCAATAGTGACAGCGGAGGCCAACAGCTGTTTGAATTCATTAAATGCCTTGTCCATGTCTGGTGTCCATGGTACCTGGCGGGTGCCAGAAGTTTGTGGGCCAGCGAGAGCATCTGTGAGAGGAGCCTGCACCGCAGAAGCGGCTGGCAAATGTTTCCGGTAATAATTAATTGTTCCAATGAACCTGCGTAATTCCCTATAGGTCTGAGGGCGTAGCATCTCGAGAACAGGCTTGATCTTGTCCTGTGGTGGTGTCAGACCGTCCGATGACACAACATAACTTAGGAATGTGACGGATGACTCGTGCAATTGAGTCTTTTTATTGTTCAGTTCAATACCAGCAGCTGCTAAAATATCTGTCGCGACTTGAACACGCTCCTCACTCTGTTCCAAAGCAGAAGCAAAAACAAATATGTCGTCCATGTATACGAAACAAAAGTCTAGATGGGATAAAGTTTGATTGATGAAATGCTGCCACGTTTGGGGGGGGCGTTTTTCAACCCAAACAGCATAAATTTGTATTGGAACAGCCCGAAGGGAGTGGTTATGGCAGTCTTTTCAATGTCCTCCAGAGCCATAGGAATCTGATGAAATGCGTGCTTACAGTCCAAAACAGAGAAGTACTTTGCACCTGCGAGTGCATGATTGAAGTCTGCGATGTGTGGGATCGAATATTTATCAATGATGGTGCGGGCATTTAAACGCCTATAGTCTCCAACCATATGCCAAGTACCGTCTTCCTTTTGGTAAAACAGGATAGGACTAGCCCAGCAACCAGAAGAAGGTTCAATTATTCCCTTTTGTAACAGATCGTCCAATTGTTCTTTTGCAATTTTCATAAATTCCGGCTTGAGGCGGCGTGGGCGTTGCGATATGGGCGGCCCATTGGTTAGACGTAACCAATGAACTGTGCCGTTAGTGACTACTGCAATACGTGGCGCGGCACGACAGTCAGATGTCCGTGGAGCGGAGCAGGCAGTGGCGGACGGGCCAAGCTGTGGCGCTGAGGGCATGGAAATACAGGTGTGCCACCCGCTCGTAGGCTGCGTAAAGGCCGCACACGTGTTAACATGGGCGAGGTTGGTACACTGGTTCTTGGTAGCGGGCCGTGCCGCTACGAGCGCTGTAGGCACAAGTGGGTGTGGCCGAACAGCAGATGGCCGTAGTTCATTGCCACGAGCTTGGCAAGTTAATTGTCCATTCGGATCGCAAGGAGCATGAGCACTCGGGCATACCCTATCATTACAAAAGGGGGTGCTGACACAGTTTACAGAGTTCACAACATTGTCGTTAACGTGCGCGAGCACGGGAACACCAGATTGGCACGGACTGACCTTGTCTGTAGCCGACGAGTCGTCTGCTTGTAGTGCCGCGAGGCGTTGTTGTGTGGAGGCCAACTCGTGGTGTATGTCGCGGAGATGCAGCAGCATTTCCATACGTTCCATCCACAACTTCGAAGACTTGGCGCACTCCACTAGCCACTTGTTTGTCCAAGATTGCAGCTCCAAGGATAGGTTTACTCACTTCTTAGCACAGCACACATGTTTGGTGTTAGCCGAACTGTCACTCGGCGAAGCAAAAGGAATATGTTTGTTAAGGGGGGGGGGTAAAACACAGTATTTTGCACAAAATCTAGTGACAACTGATAGTGCTTGAGGAAATCAATTCTGAGAATAGGTTCTTCAATTGTTGACACTAGAAACGTCCACTCCAGCTTGCACTCGGGCGAAAGTTTCACTGTATACAAAGTGAAAACCGAACACTGTAGGGTAGACAAGTTCACTGCACGAAGTACTGTTTTGTGTAGTTGCACTTTATTGGTTGCTAGGTGAACCGGCAGCAAAGAGACGCCTGCGCCAGTGTCTACCAGAAAACATACACCTGATCGTAAATCGCGAACATAGACTCGACCACACTTACTGTTATTGTCTGAGACGGAGTGCAACGTGGGATGGTGCCCGTTGTTTACATCACAGGAGGTGGCACCATAGCCTACCTGCGGTTGGAGTTTGGGTAAGAACACGGTGACTGGCATTTGCGAGCTTGCTCCCCGAATCTCGCGTGGAAGAAACAGTAAGGTTGGGCGGGCCTGTGCTCCTGTGGGTAGTTGCTAGGTGACGGAGTATGTGCCCCAGAGTCTTCCACAGAGGCCGATGCACTGTCGTTGCGAGGAGTTGAAGGTGCAGGCAGGGCGGCTTGTTTAACAAACTTGTTATTAGCAGCACCAGACAAGGGCGTGGCGTCAGAAAGCGTCTTAGTGCGGTCACATCCAGAATGCAGTGCACGGAGCTCACTTTGCCTGGCGGAGTATGCTCTGTCGGCGGCCCATAAACGTTCATTTACTGGCCTATCTTCATATGCAGAGCTTGCAGTCTGGACAGGCAAAGGCAGCTTTTCAGTCCAGATTTCTGCGAGCGTGTCATCAGGCATAACTTGCTCATCGACAAGAAGACGAATGCACCGCCACAGCTGGGACGGAGACCTGTCGCCGAGACGCTCTTCGTAGATGAGCTGTCGCACATTTTCTCTCCTGGTTTTAGAGACGTGCTCCAGTATTGTCTGTTTCGCCATAGCATACTTCCCTGCTAGGGGGGGTGTTTTGACCAGATCGTAAATTAAATCGACGCGGTCGTGAAGATGGTTCATGAGGCATGTGAAGCGTGCGTTGTCATCCAAAGCACAGACATTGAATGTTTGCTCAACAAGGTTAAACCAGAACTCCGGGTGAGCGGGTTTGAAGTCTGGTAATTTCGGCAGATTCGGTACTGCAGTCACTGCGGAGGTGCGCCTATTACTTCGGACGGAAGTAGAGCATGCAGAAGATTGCGAGTCCAAATTATTGGTGTCCCGTAATGCGGGAATCGCGAAATTCACTTGACGCCGGTGGGGGGGGGGGGGGGGGGGGCTGAGAAGCGATGGACGCTTGAATGGTGTGAGGATCATAGTCAAAATGTGCATTCTCATTGACGTGGTAGCTCAGAGAGAATCCACAAGTGCTTAAGTATGCCGGTGAATGTCTGTTATGCACACAGTATTCACTCGACCGTGAGTGGTGGGGCTGGTTGTAGATGATGGAGTAATTACTGTCCAGCACAGAATTGTTGATTTGATTAGAAGCAACACAAGGATCCCACACACGTCCACTAGGATGCACACTCAGTGTGATATTTGCTGTTTGGCGAGCATTGAACACCTGTTGACTAGCTGGCGCGGAAGGATACACATGTGGCGGGAACTGATTCGAGTTTGAATTTACTACTGGATTTTCCAAAGTAGCAAAACCTCGCTCGATGCCACAAACTGTATTGAATTGTGTGTTCGACACAGGAGTAGGAATGTTCCGACCAACACTCTGTGGAGAACACGTGGGAAGGTCCAGGCTAACAAAGCCAGAGTCCACGACCGTTGGCGGTTGGAAGAAACTGGCGGCACTCGAATTCCACTGCATGTTCTGGCTGGAGGATTCTGAAGATTCTTGCAGCATGTCCACTATGAAGGCAGGAGTGCTGGAGAGATGTTGCTGGAATCCGGGCGGCGGTGAATGCTGAAAGGCCATTGTCTGGAGCTGAACAAAGGCCCTCGCGATCGCGGAGAAACCCGACGCGGTAGGCGTGTAAATAACCTTCGGGCGGTAACTCTGATGCGTATTACACAAAAACGGGGTCAGCAGTGAGGGAATATGCAATAGTTGTAGGTAAACAACTAGAATTCTCTCAGATACAGATGTATTCAAACTTAGCTTCTACACAGATACAAGTCCGGAGGCTAACTGCCGTTCACGTCCAACATGCTCCCAAAAGCCCTGTCCTCAAAGATAGCACACTTACGCACAGAACAAATATCGAGATTTATGGCATTCTACGCCACAGAGGTATGTTCTCATCTGTACTTTGGAAACTGTGGATATCTCTGTTGACCAGTTACAATGGTACAATTTATCAAACACAATTTTTCTATTTCCTACTTTGGACTTCTGCTTGCATGGATCCACCATCTTAATATGTTTGTATGCTGTATCAGAAGTTCATTGTGACATATATGATATGTCTTGTCCTAATTGTGCAATGTCCAGTTCAATTATACTCCCTTATAATTTTTGGGAGAATGTCCAGTCATGTATAAGAGCCACAAAGAATAAACTATATCCAGGCATGGTTCTCAATCATTCTGTTAAGATGCTATACAAAATTCACTTTCATCTGGGAGAATTTTGAATAGTGGCTTATCCCGCATCACTCCATTACCAACTTCAAATCCTTATTTAAAATTCACCTCCATGGTCAGGACATAGATTCATACTAATCAGAAGCAATTGTTCAAATGCATGCGCCACATCCCTCCAAGTCTTTCCCTTCACAGGAAGTACCCAGGTGAATTTTGAATGCATTTGCATGACCATGAAGATATATCTGTACCCTTTATTTGGCCATATTCTCTCATATCCACGAAATCGGGCTGCCACGAATCCTCCAAGCCACCTATTATGACTTGTCTGCACTGGAACGTACTTCGAATGGACCTCGAAATTCACAGACTACCATCTCCATTATAATAATTATTCTTCAATAATGCATCTTTCTCAAAGCTCTGAGATGACTGATCTTATTTTATTGAGTGTTCTATATCCCCTGCTACCTCTGATGCCATCAGTAGTCATAGCCTGTCTATGACTTGGTTGGGATCACCGTAATACATATACTCCACAAAGAGTGTATTCAGCTTCTTGTGTCAAATGTCAACACCATAGCCTTCACTGGGTTTACTTAAAACTGGTCTAATAATGTTCATATATTTCCTACTGTTTGTGCATTTTAACTGTCCTCTTGAAGTTTGACTTGCATATGTACATTAGTAATATGTAATATTTCAGAATATGATCACTTCTGTTTTAGCAAATACTTTTGAGGGTTCAATGTTTTTAGGAATATTAGCTCTACTAAACCAGGTGTCCACTCAAACTTCCTGTCTCTGATGTGGATGGTGACCTCTGTTGAGCATAGATGTAGCTTTCCGATCACATACAGCTGATATCCACAGACCCCAGATGATGTATCTAATTCACTAGCAATCTGATGTCTGACAAAGTCAGAGACAGAGTATTCTTCTTCTTCTTCTGCTTCTTCTAGTGCTATCTGATGCTGCCACTTTATGTAAGAGCTGTTCAATACTTCATGTTATGGGTTTAAACATTTCAGAGAAGAGCTGTTCACAGTCCAGTTATCCCTATTTTAAGAGTAATAATTTGTGAAAATAACTTTCCACACCTCACTGACTTTGTGTTTTTCAACATTGTATCACATACTGATCATACTTTGAGACAGAACATACATTATATACTCTAGGGGTGATGGGTTGTTTGCCTTCTTAACTCTTCTCAGATTAATGTCGATCGGCTCTTTTATTACTATCCCCCATCAAGTATTCATACAATTTAATTTTATAATATTTACTTAATTAATGAATCAAGTTCCATTAATTGTGCATTGACAGTTTCATTGACTATTTCAGTTTTTCCCTCTGCGTATACCTCATGTCATTGGATTCTGTCATTCAACACTCTCACTTTCGCAGCTGCTGCCTTGATCAATGTTTAAAGATATGTTTGGTTTATGCTTCATTCCATCAATATGAGTACACTACATCCTTGTGAATTTGTCCATAGCCTACAGCAGACTGACAGTATTACATTTTGGCTCATAGCCTTTTATACAGGATTTCATTGAAGTTATGTCTATGTCACCCTTCATTCAATTTCTTCATTGTATCAATAGCCAGAAAACCATCCCATTAGTTATTCCAACAATCTCCTTATATAGGTATGAAGTCAGTGAATGACATGTTGGTTCCTACATGAGCTTGGTAAATAAGCTTCAGATTCAGATTGTCCTTCTTGTAAGCTATAAAAGGCTTTGCATTTTCCTTGGACAACTGCTTTGGGATCCTTGAGTATGTCTCATTCAAATAAAATCTACTAACTTGCAAATGGTGACCAAAACAGAGATATCTTCTGATTTCATCCTGGTCAAATATGATTACACAGTTTGAGTTCACTTTTTCAAGTGGTCAAATATCACTGCTTTCGCTGAATGTTTGCTGCATCACACACTCAATGCCATAGAATATTCCCTGGAATATCTGATATTTTGGCTGAAACAAGGCTTTTTAAAAAATAAATACATGCTCAAAGTAGACCCCACAGGATGTGATAACAGCATTAGAACTTCAACAATTTTTTCACACCCTAAAGAACCCATAATTAAAGCATGAATGTTATCAAGAAACTGATTGCTTGGATGATTAAAGGGACCAAACTACTTTGTCATCAGTCCCTTTTTCCTTGACAGACAGGTCTACATGACCATACATCAGAGATGGCCTACCATGCAAAATCCAGGGGAAGAAAACCCCCAAGGTCTACCAAAGGTCAACTATATAAGGGACAAAAAAGAAGAAAAGGAGACATACAGGGTGACAATTATTTAACTATATGAAATAAAATCATCATAACTTCTGACAGTTTGCATTAGGACAGTCAGACTGATGGGAATTAGTATACACATGTGCACACACCTTGTTGTTGTCAGCCCACTTTCATTTGGATGGGTTTATCAATAAGCAAAATTGACACATCTGGGGGAGTGAGAATCCACATTTCATGATTGAGAAGTCTCTTCAACCTCAATGGGAGATTGTGTGGTGTGCTATGTCCATTCACTGAATAATCGGTGTGATATTCCTTGATGGTACAGTGACTACCAAACAGTATGTTAAGGTTTTGGAAGATGATTTCGTCCCCATTATCCAGAGTGACTCCGATTTTGACAAGATGTGGTTCATGCAAGATGAACCTCAACCCCACTGAAGCAGGAGAGTGTTTGACATCCTGGAGGAGCACTTCAGGGCTGCATTCCAGCTCAGGGGTACCCAGAGGGCACTGACATGGGCCTCGTTTGGCAGCCATATTCTCTAGATTTGAATACATGCGACTCCTTTTGTGGGGCTATATTAAAGACAAGGTGTACAGTAACAACCCCAAAACCACTGCTGAGCTGAAAACAACCATTCAGGAGGCCATCAACAGCATCGACATTCCGACACTTCAGTGGGTCATACAGAATTTCGCTATTGGCCTGCACCACATAATTGCCAAGGATGGCAGGCATATTGAACATGTCATAAACTAAATCTGAATATCTGTAGTGATGTTTACATGTTGAATAAAGTGTTTGCACACTGTAGTTTGTAACTAATTTATTTATTTATTTTTTTTTTCATACAATTCAATAATTGTCACCCTGTAGGAAGAAAGGCAGGCGAGATACCCTATCTAGGGAGCAGCTGGAAGCCCCTGAAAGTCCAATGAAGGGACATACAGCCCCAAACCCCCAACATTTACCAGAGGTACCCCACTCAGAAATTGCCTAAGAATGACTAGCTACACAGACAAGGCAAGAGAAGCACAGACAGACTAAAGACAAATACGTTGAACAGACCACGTACTGGGAAGTAATGAATCATTTTTCTTCTTCCTTCTCTGGTTCCCAGTATCATCACTGCAGGACCAGTCAGTTACCCCAAGATTCTTGTAAATGGGATGTTTAGTTCATCTCTTCCATGATGCAACTAGACACCCACATTAGCATACAGGGCATTTTATAGAGACCAAACACTAACTTTTGTTATAAAATCTACACATTGCAGCGTATGTGAACATACTTAAATACAAATGTAGTTCTGTGCCTATAGCTGGCACACTTTGTTCATAAATTTACACCTCCATTCCATTGAAACATGAATCATACAACCAAGTGATGGTTTCTTCTGATGGAAGCAGAGTTCGGCAAGTAGACTCCAAAAGCTTACTCCACAATGTCTTGTAGAATTGGTGGACATGCAATTGCCACCTTAGTCAGCAGTCTACAGCATACTATATATTCTGACTTGTTGACATTAGATTCTTAAACATCTGTTCCTGCAGACGGATACACTCTCTACTGTTAAATATTTTAATTGTTCCAGGGAAGACTCCTATGGTCACAGTATGATGCCCAATCACTACTGACCTTGAATGAACATTGCAGTGGAACAGTGTGGAAATTTGCATTGACATATCACATAGTTGATACCATTCATCTGCAGATATCATCATGGATTTTCGAATATGATCACTTGATAGAACTCCCATTTACATATACTGACACTGACAAATTTACAGATTGTGTTGTTTAAAATGTAGCTAATTTTAAACAACATAATTACCACATCATGTGGTCTCTTTACATCATCTGCTGCTGCTGCATGCCTCAGCATCTTAGCCGTTTGCCATTTCTCTCACGACTGGATGAGCTTATTTATCAGTTGCTGTTTATATACATGTTTTTGCTACAGTCTGAGCAACCTCTAAAAAAATCAGTGTATAAATGATGGATACACAGGCCTCTATGTACAGCTTATATCCAGAATGAACAAGGTAATGATGATTTGTGGAGCAACTGCGCTCATCTTTAAGTCAGGACCGTGAGTTTATACTGCAAATCAGATCCATTAATGTGTCAACCACTGCATCCCTATTTAGCATCAGCATAACTTTGGTAGATACAAGAAGATGACAAAACATAGTCATTCTGGATGTTCTTGAATATGTTACGAGAATTCAGATGAAGGATTATCGCTTCCTAGAGGACGATGAGCAACCTTTGATCGGCTATGTCATGTTCGAGTGGCTGATATCATGAAATGTTTGTAAAGTGCTTTTAGACATTTATAAAAAACTTACTGAAAAACACATCAATTTAAATGCTGTAAACTATTACCTGATTCAGTATGAAAGCAAAGGACATTCATGCCAATTTCCAGAATACACTGGGGGACTCTGCTCCTTCATATTCAACTGTTACCAAATGGACAAATGAATTTAAATTTGGTCGGGAGAGCTTAGATGATGATCTGCACGGTCGGGAGAGCGTAGATGATGATCTGCGCGGTGGTCGGCCAAGATGTGTCACTACTCCAGAAATCATTGCAAAGGTGCACAATGTGGTCATGGAGGATCATCACTGAAAGTGCATGAAATTACTCACACTTGCCATATGTCATCTGAAAGGGAATAACACATTTTAACTGAAGAATTAGAAATGAAAAAATTATCTGCAAGATGGGTGCTGTGACTCTTGACGCACGCCCGCACACGTGTGCCATCGCCATGACAAAATTACACGAACTAAGGTATGAATTGTTGCCGCTCCCACCTTATTCACCTGATTTGGCTCCATCAGACTTCCATCTTTTCCAAAAACTGAAAACTTTTCTTAGTGGACAAAGTTTCACTTCAAACAAAGAACTGATAGCCGATGTTGACAACTATTTTGTAGGGCTGGAGGAAACTCATTTTCGAGATGAGATCAAGGCACTGGAACATTGATTGACCAAGTGCATTAATCTACAAGGAGACTATATTGAAAAATAAAAAAGGTTTCAGTGATGTAAGTACTTTTTTTCTATTCCATTCCGAGAACTTTTCAAACCACCCTCGTATTATACACTTTGGTGTAGAGGGTGTACAGGAAATTGCACACTGGTCCCCTTCATTCATTATTAAACTATTTTAGCTCAAAGAGTCTACAAACTCATAGTAATTGGCTCTTACATATGGCTGTCAATGACACAATCTTTCTGTAGCAAGCATCATTGCACATTACTGGTGATCTAATTTCATAACACTCAAATATTTTAAGTATATATTTGGACCCTGTGAAGTTACTTCCAACATGGCCATATCATATACACCGAAGCACCGAAGAAACTGGTATAGGCATACATATTCAAATACAGATATATGTACACAGGCAGAATACGGCGGTGTAGTTGGCAATGCCTATATAAGACAACAAGTGTCTGGCACAGTTGTTAGCTCAGTTACTGCTGCTAAAATAGCAGGTTATCAAGATTTAAGTGAGTTTGAACATGGTGTTATAGTTGTCACAAGAGTGATGGGACACAGCATCTCTGAGGACTCTGGTAAAACATCAAATCCCAGACATCGCTGTGGCTGGAAAAAGATTCTGCAAGAAAGGGACCAATGATGACTGAAGAGAATCGTTCAACTTGACAGAAGTGCAACCCTTTGGCAAATTGCTGCAGATTTCAATGCTGGGCCATCAACATGTATGAGTGTGTGAACCATTCACCGGAATATCATCAATATGGGCTTTCAAAGCCAAAGGCCCACTCGTTGTGTACGTTTGATGACTACATGACACCTGGGCCTGTCAACTCTGACATTGGACTGTTGATGACTGGAAAGATGTTGGCTGGTCGGATGAGTCTCATTTCAAAAATTGTATCAAGTGGATGGACATGTACAGGTATGGAGACAACCTCATGAATCCATGGACTCTGCATGTCAGCAGGGGACTGTAAGTTGGTGGAGACTCTATAATGGGGTGAGGCATGTGCAGTTGGAGTGATACAGGACCCCTGTTATGTCTAGATATGACTCGGACAGGTGACACATACGTAAGCATCCTGTCTGATCACCTACATCCATTCATGTCCATAGTGCATTCAGACAGACTAGGGCAATTCTAGCCAATGCTGGACAATGTGATACCCCACACATCCAGAATTGCTATAGAGTGGCTCCAGGAACACTCTCAGGAGTTTAAACACATCCGCTGGCCACCAAACTCCCCAGACATGAACATTATTGAGCATATCTGGGATGCCTTGCAACATGCAGTTCAGCAGAGATCTCCATCCCCTTGTACTCTTACGGATTTATGGACAGCCCTGCAGGATTCACTGTGTCAGTTCCCTCCAGCATTGCTTCAGACATTAGTCGAGTGCATGTCATGTCATGCTGTGGCACTTCTGTATGCTCGCGGAAGTCCTACATGGTATTAGGCAGGTGCACCAGTTTCTTTGGCTCTTCAGTGTATATTAACTATAGTGACATCACAGCCTAGCAAGTGAATGTCAGTCAAAGTATGGGAAGGATAATACTCGTCCATCACCTTATTCTTTATATAACCCATCATAGTGAGCATATATTCACACTTGTACCACAAGTATTGAACTTAAAACTCAACGCAGTGCTCGTTTTCAATTTCAGTAACCACAGCATAGCCACTATCTGAATTCAGACCCACATTTACTCATTTAGATCAATATATAGTAATATTATATGAGCTTGCGAATAGTAATGCCCTTGATGGGGGACTTGCCTGCAGTTCTGCTCCAATGGTGCTGATGGCTGCTGCTGCTGTGGTTGTTGAAGCATATAATTGAATGAAGTCTGCAGTGCACTATAGGTGAAAGACACTAGGTGCAATAAATTGGGAAGCCATTCTACTGTGGCAGTAGTATGTGGCTGTCTTCCTCCAACACTTCTGCTACCACAGGTTCAGGAGCAAGTTGTGCTGCTGGAACAGTAACAAACCATAAGTATCTATTGGAATATATATTTGTTAATATCAACAGTAATAGTTACTATTAGATACTTACTTCCAGTCCTATCCCTCTAGGCCTGGGGGGGGGGGGGGGGGGCCATTGGCTGGTCCCTGATGCTGCTGCTACTGCTGCAGGCACATCATCCTCTCACTATGAAATTCAAGCACTGAATGATTTGGCTCTTAGTCTGCTGGATTTATAATAAAGGGGGGGGGGGGGGGAGGTGGAGATCTTTTCCTAATGGTAAACTGGGTTTCCAGCCATTTTATTGTACTCACCTTTGTTGAGAGGGGGTTCCAGTTCACATGACAACTACAGAATTATGACTTTGAATATAAGTTGCACAGTTGACTAGGTGATACTTTTGGGTGACATCTATCAAATTTTGGTGGTTCCCCAGGAGAAAGGGAGTAGAGGAACCATGAAGTCCAAGTGTGTAACCTGACACAACCTGTAATAAGATTATTATCTGTGCCCTTGTGGTAGTACTATCCTACCAATGGCCCCAACTGTTCTTACTCCATCACAGTTTTGTCTAAATAAAACTAGTAATTACTGTGAAGTGCCTGAATGCATTAATTTCTCTTTTATTGGGCGTGCCTGGTGTAAGGAAAATGTTTGTTTTTATCATCCAATAGACAATTGCATTTTTGTGACAATTACAGGGAATAACTAAGGAGATGTTTCATTGTTAGAGAAATATACATTATTCAAACATTATAAGAACTATAGTAATTGTTATCAAAGGTTGCAAGTCAACAAATTAAACTCCCAATTGATGGAACTCACCTGCAATGTAACTTCATACACTGCTTTGATTTTCTTTCCTCCGCTAGTCACCTGTCAACAATTTCATCTGCAAGAGTTTAGCTGTCAATACGAACTGTAAGTTATTCAAACAAATTAACAATCTGACTAATTTTTTATGTGGTTTAAGCCCTTAAAATGTGTGTGTGTATGCACTTTGGAATTCATGCTAAGTAGCACTATGTGCTCTTGCCAGGGCTGATCTGCTTAGTCGCCAATCTGTATGCTAGGCAGGATGGGATGTACAAACCATTGTGATAAGCAGTTCTTTATGTGGCAAATATGAATAATATTTTAAAAAAGGCATATTCTTGTGAAAAATTTCAGAGTAGGTTTCAGCATGTCAGATTAGACCATTGCCTTGTGAGTGCCCAAACTATTGACTTATCCCCCCATTGGTGGCGGGATAAGTGTGTCTCCTTTCCCCACACCATATGACCGTTTATAATGCCTGCAAGAAACCCCATCCAAAAATAACATTATGCCTGCATTCTGATTTTAAAAAATCAAAGTGCTGTGTTCTGTCATTAATAATTGGATTTACAACACAGATTCCTGCTAGCTGGATGTGTTTTCCATTCACAACCTTCAGCACAATGGCCTTTGCAGTTTGCAACTTAATCTTATTCAGCTGGTGATGATAAGCATCAGATATCAGAGAAAATGACATCCCAGAATTGAGTAATGCCTGGAAATGTTGGTGATCAGTGATTACATCATTGTAATTTTCCAACATCTTGGCAACTGCCACCAATGGAGGCATCTCCACCAAACTGGCATTTTTAGCTACTCCCAATGGATGAAGTGCTTTGTTGGTGCTGCATACTTTCACAATGTTGACTGAGATAAACTGACATTGCAGTGCTGATCTTCGACATGCCAGTGAAAAAGTTGTCACAAAAACAGCTAAGTAAAAATCAATGCAATTCACACATTTATTTATACGTAAAAGCTTACTTTGGAACTTTCCTCTGTGTGAGACCATGTGTACCAGATTTGTGTGCTGATCTGAAATGCTCAATTTGCACATTTTGCTGTTTGCACTGCTTCAGCACAATCTTTCATGGAGTGTATCAATACTTGCTTGTATTGTGAAATTTTGACAATTTGCAGGTACTGCAATAAATTCTTACTGCTGTCATCAATTGTTGGCTTAAATTTATTTGTGATCTTTCATAACTTTTAAGAACAGTAGGCTTATTCCACACTCAAAACAACTGTTCTCTATTTTCATTGTATAATTATGTGAGAAATAAATTTTCATAATTTATGTAAGGTACAAGAGTTGTGGATAACTTATTTTGTAGAAAATCAGCGTTTGTGATTCACAGTTACTGGCAAAGAATAGATCACCCCAAACTTTAGTGTGTATCAACAGAAATAAACATGTACCTTCGAGGACTCTCCTGTGCATAAACTACAGTAATTTGCAATACCAAATCTGCATTTGTGATTTGGTTACTGTTCCAGATACTGTAACTAACATATGTGTTACATTTAGTTTTCTCTTTCACTTAGAGTATATATTATCTACATTTATTGTAAATTAACTGTATTTTCAAATTTGTTAGCGTCTACCATCAATCTCAAAAATTATAGCAAACCAGTAATTTTTACTATGGTTTTTCTGTTGCCTTGATAGAAATCTCATTTTGTGTATCAGCTTCTGTTCTTACTGGGAATTAGTAATTTTTTAGCACAACAGCTCAAATCATAGTCAACAGGCTTATTTTAAAGCTATTTGTTCACTATTCCATAAAACATTGCACCAGCCACAATGCAGCCCCATTGCGAATGCTGTTCTTGAACATGTAATGAATTAGTTGATCTTTGTATGCAGTTGGACTACTGACTACTGTCAAACAATTGGTGTGCTGGAACAGGTTCGGAAAGTCATTTACCTGGGGTACCACAAGATACCTCAAGCACTACCCTCTACTGTAGATCCTGTCCTCTCTGCAGGAAGAACAGGATCTGTTATTACACCTCCACTTGACTGTGAGTGACATGTCAGTGATAGATCTAGGCATCCTACCAACAAGTTCAAGGTGCTTGCTTTTACTGAAACTGAAACTGTGGGACTCACTTCAATTGTTTTGGGGAAACCTGCTTTGTCTTGTGTTAAGAGGAGGCAAACACAAAAGGGTAGGGGCCATTAATTGTCAACAGTTCAAACATATGACGAATAATGGTACATGTTGTGGAGGCTATTCTTGCAGCCACTGACAGACAGTTATAGATTGTAGTTCACCTTGACACGTACAATGCCTGTCAGGCATCTAATATCTTACTTGGACATTTCAGTGACTGGAAGAGAAGGTTAAAAATGCCAGGCTTGCACACAGAGGTTCAACAAAGCTCACAATTTGCAGCATTGTCCCCAGAACTGGTTGTGGCCCCCTGGTTCTGAATCACATGGAAGGGCAAAACCAGTGTGTTTGAGGGTTCTGTGACAAGATAGGCTGTGACTTCCTAGATGTGTGACACAGGGTTGAGAAATGTAGGGTCCCCCTAAATGGGTCAGGTGTGCACTACGCATAAGAGACTGCTATCCAGATAGCCGACTGTGTGTTGTGTACACACAAGAGTTTTTTAAAATTAGGCAACTCTCCATCCAGTCTAGGTAATGATAACTGTAGGAGACCCTGAAAAACAGGTGTAAGGAAACAAAATGGCCCACTACAGGCAAGTCTCAAAATCCTAGTTGTTTACTGCTGAAGCACTTGCAACAAAGTGCCAGAGTTTGAAGCTCTCCTGAAAAGCAGTGAAGCTTATATAATACCAGCTACAGAAATCTGGTTGAAACCTAAAATTAGAAGCAGTTAGACTTCTGAGGAAAATTTAAGTGTTGCTTGAAAGGGTAGGCTAAGAGGATATGGAGGCAGAGAATTTGTCACAGTAGACAAGCAAATCCACAGGGATGGAAATCAAAGCTGCATGTGAGATTGATTGGGAAAGACTCAGTCTCAGGTGTGGGCATAAAACGGTAATTGGATCTATGTATCACGCCATCAGACTCACCACCTGATGTAACCAAAAACTATGAAGAAAACCTCAACTCGCTTGTAAGTAAGTCCACCAATCATACTATAATCATCAGTAGATACTTTAATGATCCAACTATAAACTCAGAAACTCGCAGATTTGTTAGCAGTTAGCATGACGAGAAATCCTATGAAACATTACTAAACATCTTTTGTGAAAACTACCTGAAACAGATAGTTTGGAACTCCAATCATTATAGAAATATATTAGATCTAATGGCAACAAATAGACCTAGCCTCTTTGAGGATGTAGACATCAAAACTGGTATTAGTGATGACAACATGGGTGTGGCAACAATGATTACCAAAGCACAAAAGCAGTACTGTCATATCCAAATGAGGAACCTTATACTCTCAGCATAGGATAGGAATATGTAGATGAACTATCATTCAAGTTTATAAGAATAGTCAACCATGTACTGGATTGATACATACCAATTAGAAAGTTCATAATGCAAGGGCTCTCCATAGTATACAGCCACTATAAACAAACTTTTAAAGAAACAGAGACTACTGCACAATAGGTGTAAAACAAAGCAGATGGCTATAGATAGAGAGATGCTGAATGAAACACATTTGGCTGTCCAGAGGCCAATGTGAGAAGCATTCAATGTTTACCATAGAAGAATGTCATCAAATAAATTTCACAATACACAAAGAAATTCTGGTTGTATGTATAGGCTATTAGTGGCACCAAAGTTAATGTCCAGTCCCTGTGAATGAAACAGGAAGTTAGTCTGAGGGTAGCAAAGGAAGGACTAAATTTCCCCAATTTTCTCCTCATTCCACTGAGAAGTAAGTGAAGTAAGTGGTAGCATCAGTGTCATTGAGAAATAGCTGAAATTGTTCAAACTGAATAGAGCCCCAAAGCCCAATGGAACCACTGTCTGATTCTACACTGAATTTGCAGCTGTGTTAGACCCTCTTCTAATGATAATCTATCATAGATTCCTTGAACAAAAAGCTGCACTCAGAAATTGGAAGAAGGCACAGGTCACGTCAGTCTACAAGAAGGGTAGCAGAATTGATTCATAAAACTATCATCCCATATCCTCAACACTGTAGAATCTTAGAGCATATTCTGTGCACAAACACGATGAGGTATGTCAAACAAAATGACTTGCTCCTTGCCAACCAGCATGGATTCTGAAAACACTGATCTTGCACAACCCAACCCAAAACTTTTATCAAATGAGATACTAAAAGCTTTGAAGTAGGGCAGTCACGCAGATGTAGTATTTCTTTATTTACGAAAATCATTTTACTCAGTACTATATCTACATTTATTGTAAAAAGTGTATCATATGGGGTATCAAGAGAAATTTGTAACTGGAATGAAGATTTTCTGGTAGGGATGACACAGCATGTTGTCTTGAATAGAGTGCTATCATCGGATGAAGTAACTCTGGGTGTAGCCCACGGAAGTGTTTTGCGACGAAGCTGTACAAATATTCGGTCAGACCTTGATAAGATTTTGAAATGGTGCAATAATTAGCAGCTTGCTTTACATATTCAATAATGTAAAACTGTAATCTTCACAAAATGAAAAAAAAAACCTGAGTAAAGTATGACTACAATATTAATGAGTCACTGTTGTAATCGAGCAACTCCTACAACTGCCTGTGTGTAATACTTGGTAGGGATATGAAGTGGAATGAGTGAAGATGCTCAGTCATGGGTAAAGCAGGTAGTAGACTATGGTTTATTAGTAGAATACTGCAAAAATGCTATCAGTCTGCAAAGGAAATTACATTTGAGTGATCAGTTCTGAAGTATTGCTCAAGTGTATGGGACCCATACGAAATAGGATGAACAGAGGATATTGAATGAATACAGAGAATGCTAGTACAAATGGTAATAGGTTTATATGGCCCCTGGAAGGGTGTTGCAGAGATGCTGAAGAAATTGAACTGGCACACTCTTGAAGATAAATGTAAACTATCCCAAGAAAGGCTAGTTACAACATACTGAGAACTGGCTTTTAATAATAACTCTAGGAATATACTACAGCATCCTACCTACCATTTACATAGGGATTGTGAGAACAAAATTAGATTAATTACACCACACACAGAGGAAATTACACAATCACTCTTCCATGACTCCATACTTGAATGGAATGGAAACAGTAATAACTCGTACAATGGAACATACTCTCTGCCATGCACTTCACAGTGGCTTGCAAAGTATAACTGTAGGTGTAGAACTCTTATGTGAATCAGGAATTGAGTACCAGATATGATAACACATTCATTAACCAGAACTAACACTTCATTTTGACGCATTAATGTACACATTGAGGTGAACAGTCTGCCTAGGCAGACATACACAGAATGCTCTATTAAAGTATAATATTCGATACATTAGACTCAGAGCTTTCTAAAAATTACAATTTGGTAAATAATTGCATAAGGTAAGAATCGAAATGGTGACCCAGACTGCAGCTGCTACACTATGGTGAACAATGTAAAGCATGAGGCAATATCTCTCAAACTGAAAGGATGACGTGTTTAGCCAGCAACTCTAGGCCAGTGTTAACCCATATTTGTTGCAACTGAGTGACCATTCTGCTGTAACTGCAGGCTCCGAGCATGCTTCTGCGACGACTGAACTTTGCGGCAGTGAACATTGGGTGCCACAGACAACAGGGTTCTTGGCTTTACTGCACATATTGTGAGGATGGAAACCAACCTCTTCTATATGAAACCAGTCAATTTTAAGCTGCACTATGCACCATTGAGATGCATGGCTGTTGAAGTGGAAGATTACCTTATTGGTGACAGGGTAACATGTGGTGTAGCAGTGTTTGTTAAAGACATATTACATGTTCTGCTCCTGCCCTAAACACAATGCTGCAAGTGCTGTCGTGGAGACCCATGTTAATGTCATGGCATGTTCTGTGTACTTGCCGCTCATAAGCCCATGGACAGTGGGAAATCCCTTTATCCTCTTAGGACTTTAAAATGCACAGTGCACTATGAGGATCCCACACACCTGCCCCAGGGGCAGGGCAGAGTAAATGAGGATCTCACACAAACTGAAAACATACAAGCAACACATATCAGCACTGCTATAAGTATGAGTACAGCCACTGCCCTTTACTTCTCCTCATCTGCCTTGCAGACACTCCTCAGTGGGAGTTCAATGACAACTTTCAGGGATGTGGCCAATACCCTATGTGGATATATCAGGCAAATGCAGCAGATGCCGAAAGGAGATTGCAGAGATGACTGTTCAGAAAAGCTTACTGGACTCACTACAGCCAATTGGCTGTTTTTGAGCAGTGTGAATACATCCAGGACTGGATGGACCACACCACAGCCACGATTCACAAGCTGCTGAGGCTCTATCCCCAAGTCATCAGGAACATCTAGGACACAGTAATTTTTTATAATATTTCTCGTGGAGAAAAACAGCTGTCTGGCTAAAATACTTTAAAAATGGATTAAAAATCGTCTTGGTTAAAGGTTTAGGTAAAAACAGGGCCATCCTAAAACCATTTATGCCATGATAGTAGACAATGGTAGCAAATGGAGTAGGTAGTGTCACTATGAAGTTACCTTTCAACAACATAATGCACGAATGATGTCTGTGCTGCTCTGATCTATCTCATTACTGAGGGTAGCCCTAGACAGCATGTTCTGCGCACCTCACCCACACATTTGACAAGAGACTGGCACACCACCACTATGACTCACGAATGCTGAATATAATGTACATCAAAATTGTATATGATATTGACAACAAAACTTGTCTAGTTCTGAATGTATGGACTTTAATGTCATTTGTCACACACATTGTTAGTTTGATACACACTGTCTGGCACAGAAATAGACTGGGTATGGAGCCCTGATTTAGTTGCATTCTGGGCTAGACAATGCAATACCATACTCCACGTACATTGTGACAATGTGAAAGGCAGTTGTCATTGACATGCAGAGCTATGGTTCTGATGTATATTGTGCTCACGTTTACAGGCTCACTCACTTTCACAGCAAACAATTAGAATTATACATGTAATACACATCACTTTAAAATTTTCAGATAGTACTTAATGATATGATTATCCTATTATCTATGCCTCTTTCTTCATAAAACTGTATGCTGTTATGTACTATGTCCACAACTGTCAGATGATGACACACTGTCCAAACTAGGTTCTAGCAGCTTCATGAGAGTTATAGATAAAAGTATCCTAATTTTACAGATTCTTAGTGCAATTCAAAAAACAATAAAAATTTAATTACACTTGCCAGATGCAGAAATCAGTGAGTACACTGCATGAGTTCCACACATAAATGTCCTAGGTGTTCACATGATAAACTGAAGTGGAACCAGCATATGGCTAAGTTTACAAAACAGCTGAGTTCTGCTTGCTTTGCACCTACAAATCTCTCTCATTTCAGTCTATTCACGACATGGTGGAATTTGAGCCCTTGATTTATATACTTGTGTAATCAGAAAATACTCTTATCCTTGCATTAGTCCTGTAATGTCTTCAAAAGAGCAATAATGTGAATAGGTCATATGCTGAACACCATGGGACACAATATGTGTTGCTCTCACAGTTTCAGTTTAGTTATACTCCAGTGAGGCAATCTTCTTAAGTGACTCACTCATTATGGAGTGAACAGATCATTCATCTAAGGGGAGGGGGTACACGGACCTCTATACAACAAGTTTCACATAAATCAAATAGAAGTAGTTAGCAGGCTGAAGGAAATCTGTCACTTCTGCACATTTCAACTGTTTAGGATACACACATGTGTTGGCTTGCCGATAGGATTTCAAGCATACTTTCATCCAATGGCACAATCTTCTCGGTCAAAGTAGCTAATGTCAAAAACAAATTTTATAGCAGTGTGGCAGTAAGGATAATGTATGAAGGTGATACATAAATTGCAGAAGCCTCTGCAGGGGCCTAGGGAGTCTTAAATTGACATGCCAATGTATATACTCCCTAAAGGTATTTGTTGTTAACAACAAGAGTGATGTGGGATGCACTGTGTAATTCACAACCACAGTATTAGAGCAGCTAAGTACTATAAGAAGTGGTATTGTGGTGTGTTTCAAATTAGCTGTTTTTCTCCTAATTTATTGCCATGTAGAAGAAGGTGTAATTAGATGAATGATGAACACTAACTTCACTTAACAGCACTTGCACATACAAGAGCGTGGAGCAAACCGCCTCCAGGCAGAACACACATGGTATATATACAGTTACAGAACATTCCAGTACAATGATTCTTGATATTTGTGGATACTTCTAGAATGTCCTCGAACTAAATATACAAATTAAAATTTTACAGTTCAGGTGAGTTTTGAACTCACAACCATCCATGCAACAGTCTAGTATCATAACCACTACACCACAGTGATGGTGCTACTCAGCTTCATCTGTGACATTGCTCCCTCCTTAAGAGAACAGCATCTTGGTGTTATGTCCTCCTAGTTCAGGAATGAGTCATCGGTCCTGCATATGCCGACTCCTGATGACGACTGATGTTCGCCCTGGCGGTGATGATCTTAGAACTTCCTTTGTCGCTATGCTCTTCATCACCATTTCGCTTGTTGCCCGTCACTGATGCTTCAAATTTACCCTGGGTCACAGGATCCTTATAGGGCTTCATTCGAAGGACATGGATCATACCTCTGATCTTTCATTGTCTTGTGACGGGGTCAAAATCTTCAACTTCATAGGTAACATCAGACAACTGTCTTACAACCTTATAAGGTCCGCCGGACAGAGTGGCCGACCGGTTCTAGGCGCTGCAGTCTGGAACCGCGCGACTGCTACGGTCACAGGTTTGAATCCTGCCTTGGGCATGGATGTATGTGATGTCCTTAGGTTAGTTCGGTTTAAGTAGTTCTAAGTTCTAGGGGACTGATGACCTCAGATGTTAAGTCCCATAGTGCTCAGAGCCATTTTTTATAAGGTCCAAAGTAGTGCCTGAGGAGCTTCTAAGAGAGACCAACCTTCCAAACAGGAGTGAAGATCCAGACAAGGTCACCACGCTGATAGACAACAGGGCAGTGGCTCGCGTCATACCTTTGGCAGTCGTTTCCATGAGCCTGCAGCATGCAGAGTCGAGCTAACTGCCGAGCTTCCTCAGCTCTGGTAAACATCTGGCTCATTTGGTCATCATCCATGTCATCAGGATGTAATGGAAACACTGTGTCCAACATTGTAGTTGCCTCACACCCATGCACCAGAAAAAATGGTGTAAATCCTGTGGTGTCTTGTTTGGCGGTGTTGTAGGCAAATATCACGAAACTTAGTACCTCATCCCAGTTGCTCTGCTCAACATTGACGAACATTGACAGTATGTTGGCCAAGGTCTTATTAAGGTGTTCAGTAAGCCCGTTAGTTTGTGGATGGTAGGTAGTCGTCACGTGATGAGTAACGTTGCACCGACGGTTTATCTCTGTCACAAGATTCGATTGAAAAACATTCCATAATTAACAACCTTGGGGCACCGTGTTTTAATACAATGTCTCCCACAATGATTTTTGCTACCTTGAATGCTTCAGCTGTTTTCACGGCTTTTGTAATGGCATAGCGTGTCAGATAATTAGTGCAAACAATAATCCATCTATTGCACACAGTTGCTATCATCAAAACGTCCTCCTCTTCTTCTTCTTCTTCTTCTTCTTCTTCTTCTGTCTCCAACAGACTGCGATCTGTTGAATATGGCTCAAACTCGGGTTTCTCGCCATGTAAATGGTGGCTCTGTTGGATGGAAGCCATTGTGTTGTCGATAATGTGTGCTATCACAAGTCTCCACCAGAATAATGTCATGTAGAAGAAGGTATATTTAGATAAATGACGAACACTAACTTCACTTAACGAAGGTTTATTCAGCACTTGCATATACAAGAGCGCGGAGTGAACTGCCTCCGGCCAGAACTCATACGATATATATAAAGTTACAGAACATTCCAGTACAATGATTCTTGATATTTGTGGATACTTCTAGAATGTCCTTGAACCAAATATAGAAATTAAAATTTTACAGTTCAGCTGAGTTTTGAACGCGCAACCCTCCATGCAACTTCTAGTATCATAAACGCTACACCACAGTGACAGGGATACTCAGCTTCTTCTGTGACAATATGTATATAAAGCAATTCTCATGAGAAGCAGTATGACTACATTAGTACTAGTTATAATTTGTTGGTTGCATAGTTTACAGAAGTAGTCTACAGCAGTTAATGTGCAATATGCCTGAAATTTCTTCCCTGTGACAGGATTTATGGAACAAAATGTGTGACTGTATGAATGAATCAGTGCTACTCTGTTCATGACATGGTGGAATTTCAGCCCTGGATTTATATACTTGTGTAATCAGAAAATACTCATGTTCTTGCATTAGGCCTGTAATGTCTTCAAAAGATCAAGAATGTGATTAGGTCAAATGCTGAACACCGTGGGACAATATGTGATGCTCTCACAGTTTCAATTTAGTTATACTTCAGTGAGGCAATCTGCTTAAATGGCTCACTCATTGTGGAGTGAACAGTTCATTCATCTAGGGGGGGGGGGGGGGGGGGGGGGGTCCATGGACATCCATACAATAATTTTCATAGAAATCAAATAGAAGCAGTTAGCAGACTGAAGGAAAGCTGTCACTACTGCACATTTCAATTGTTTAGGATACACATTTTGCCACTGAGAGATTATGAAGACAGGACAAGGAATATCTTCTCACATTGGCACAAACATTTAATTATCTATTAAAAACACTCTTGTAGCCCTAACTGTTACTTTTCAAAGAGTGAATAATTATCTAGTGCTTTTAATGGTTCTATGTTTGAATTGGTCTTTGTTGGTGTATTCAGTGTGGTGGTCTGCATACATCTGAACATTATTGTTTACTTTAATCACTCATTTCTGCTACTGATAAGAAGTATTTTTACAATTCAGTAGCCAGTGATTTGAAACTATCATAACTTGTGTTACAGGTAAGAGGACCATTTGTACCAGTGTTTTTATTTTTCATTTCACAATTTACAAGACTATTTCCCTTACACTCAGTGTTTTATTTCCATACATAGTGTAAACTTCCAGCTTTCCTGTCAATAGAGCAGATGGTTTTACATCATGGCTGGTTGCAGCTTTCAGTTGTTGATTACGGTGGTCTCCTAGTTACATATAACTCTGTCTTCCTAGAATAAGATGCTTTTCTCCTTGATGTTGTGTAACCATTCTTTCTCTTTACTTCTGTTCAGTTTTACTCTTATCTGTCTCATATAAAAGGATTTTAAATATTTTCAGCTATATATTAAAGAACTGGTTAAAATAATTATCAGTGAATGCCTCCCTCATTCTTCTTCCTGTAATTTTCTCAATATTTTAACTGAGTAGTTTTTTATAATTTTCTTATAAAGTATTTTTCTGAAGAAGAAGAAGAAGAAGAAGAAGAAAAAGAAGAAGAAGAAGGAGGAGGAGGAGGAGGAGGAGAATACAACAACAGCAACAAAGATGATGTGGATCTCAGTAACATTTGCAGGTAGTGTGTCCTGTTTATGACGAGGTGAGGTGAAACAGGCCCAAAGTTAGGATTAAAATTTAAACAGCAACTCATCCCATAAGTCAGGAGTACACAATCACTACTACACAGATGCATGATATGGTGGCACTACGTTCCAAATAATCCTATGTGAAACAAAATAATCCATGATTTGGTGCAGACAGTTAAACATGAAAATTTGGTGTGACAATCTGCTCCAGTTTATTAGAAAAATTAACAAGTTGATTGGTTGGTTGGTTGGTGTTGGGGTTTGATGGGGGCTAAACATTGAGGTCATCAGTCCCCTGTTCCAAACAGACATACTTGTAAAAGGCCTATACAGTAAAAGCGTAACCTTTGCACCCAGAGGGAGGGAACATGAAGGGGTACAGAGCTAAAATGAACACCGCAATAACACAAAATAGAGGACACTTAAAAGGAGCAGAGCAAATAGTTGACTAGAGTAAAGCAGACTACAGTAGTTGATGGATCAGGTAAAAGGTCAACCACTCAACTACAAACGAAGAACCTCCAGCGGGAAAGCATTGATAGAGGTACCAACACAACTTGTTACCATAAAAGTCACTATTTTGGTATCCATGTCACAATTAAAAGTCGCTGGAGTGGGTGTAGCCAGAGAAATCATGTGAGAGTGCCCACACAAGAGTGAGTGATAAAACTCATCTGCATGGATAAAACATAAAACTGAGTCAACTGTAGACGCATCATCACCTAGAATTAAAGGAAGTGCAGCTGGTAAATTAAAGGACTGCTGCAAGGGGCTAAAAGGGGGCAGTCCATCAGAAGATGGGCCACTGTCAGCCCTGCATCACAGCGACACTTGGGCAGGTTCTCACAGCGAAGGACATAGCTGTGGGTCAACTGCGTATGTCCAATTTGGAGACGGCAGAGAACAACTGCATCCCTATGCATGCTCCTCAAGGATGAGTTCCATATGGCCGCAGACGACTTTACCATGCAGAGCTTATTTGGCATGTTCAAGACAGACCATTCAGAGCTCCAGACATCGTGTACCTTGCGATGTAGGGCTGACCAGGGGTCTCTTTCCACGAGACCAAGCTCCAGGGGTGGCGAAGTGGTGGCCTGGTTGGCCAACCAATCGATACGTTTGTTTCCTGGAATGCCGATGTGGCCCGGGGTCCACACCAACATCGCTGAACGACCACACTCGGCGAGAGCAAAAACACCATCATGAATCCTGTGCACCAAAGGGTCCTGAGAAAAACACTGGTCAAGTGCTTGCAATCCACTCAGGGAGTCATTGCACATGACAAATGACCCCCCAGGGCAGGATGAAAGGTAAGCGAGTGCACGATAAAGAGCAACCAGCTCTGCAGTGAAAACACTGCTCCCACAAGGCAGGGAATGCTGCTCAACATAGTCACCATGGATGAAAGCAAACCCAGCACATCCATCGACCACAGAACCATCGGTGTAGACTACATCTGCATTGTGAAATGAGGCAAGAGGAGCCATGAATTGGTGACGAAGACTGGCAGGTGGAACGGAGGTCTTCGAGTCACAGGACAAATCCAAGCAAAGCCGCAAGCGAGGGAGGGACCAAGGAGGGGTAGAAGAAGAGGACCGGAAGGATGGAGGGAGTGGAAAGGACTCGAGTGACAGGAGAAGGGAATGAACGCGGATCGCGATCGGGAGACCCGACCTAGGCCGCCATCATGGGGAGGGGAATGCAGAAGATGGATAAAGGAGCCTGCGGTTTGGGTGGTCGGGCGAGGCATAGACGCGGGCGATGTATGACGCAAGCAACTGTTGTTGGTGGAATCGTAGGGGAGGGATTTCAGCTTCCACAAGAAGGCTAGCCACCGGACTAGTGCAGAAGGCACCTGTCACCAGTCTGACGCCACAATGGAGAATCGGGTCGAAGATCTGCAACATTGAAGGTGCTGCTGAGTCATACACCACACTCCCGTAGTCGAGACGGGACTGGACTGAGGCCTTATAGTGCTGTAGGAGGGTTGTTTGTGTAGCCCCCCCCCCCTCCCCCAAACGGTGTGGCTGAGGCAGCGAAGGATATTGAGGTGCCGCCAGCACCGTTGTTTAAGCTTGCAAAGATGAGGTGTCCAAGTGAGCTGAGCATCAAACAGCATGCCAAGAAAGTGATGCATCTCCTCAATACGAAGGAGTTCATTGGCAAGGTAGAGCTCTGGATGGAGGTGAACCGTTCGACGACAACAGAAATGCATCACTCAGGTCTTAGAGGCTGAGAACTGAAAACCATGGTTGGATGCCCAAAAATGTGCCTTACGGATAGCTCCCTGCAGACGCCATTCAGCAACACTGATGCTTGGAGAACTGTAATAAAGACAAAAGTCATTGGCATATAGAGAGGAATAGACTGATGAGCCCACCGCAGCCGCAAGATCATTAATCGCCACCAAAAAGAGGGGAACACTGAGAACCGAGCCCTGTGGGACACCGTTCTCCTGAATATGAGCAGAGCTAAAATAAGTGACAACTCTAACACAAAAGGAGCGATGTGAGAGAAAATTCTGTAGAAAAATCGGAAGTGGACCCCGTAAGCCCCATTCGTGCAGCGCAGCAAGGATATGATGGCGCTAGGTGGTATCGTACGCCTTCTGAAATATCAAAGAAAACAGCAACAAGATGTTCTCGCCGAGTAAAACTGTACGAATAGCTGACTCTAGTGAGACTAAATTGTCGATCGCTGAGTGGCCCTGACGGAAGCCCCCCTGTAGCTGGGCTAGGAGGCCCCGAGCTTCAAGGATCCACATGGGCCACTGACTCACCATCCATTCCAAGAGTTTGCACATAACATTGGTAAGGCTGATAGGGCGATAGCTATCAACCACCAGCGGATCTGCACCATGTTTCAGCAACGGGATATTAAAGCTATCCTGCCAACGAGTTGGCAAAACGCCCTCCATCCAGATGCGGTTAAACAGGGCGAGTAATTCACCCTGACAGTGCGCCGAGAGATGGTGAAGAAACTGGTTGTGAATTCGGTCTGGACATGGAGAGGTACCAGGGCAAGCTGTAAGGGCACTTTGGAACTCCCATTCACTAAACGGGGTGTTGTATCGTTCCCAACGGTGCGTGCAAAATGACAACTGTGTACGCTCAGCCTGCTCTTTAATGGCGCAGAATTCTGCACTGTAGCCTGCTGTCACGGAACTACAAGCGAAGTACTCTGCCAGGTGTTCGGCGATGGCGATTGGGTCAGTACAAAGTGTACCCTGAAGATAAAGGCAAGGGACAGATGCACGAGGGTGAAAGCCAAAAATGCACTGAACCCGCGACCACACCTGAGATGGGGAGGTGCGAGAATCTATGCTGGCAACATATCGTTCCCAGCAGTCCTGTTTGCTCTGCCAGATTAACCGCTGAGCCCGGGCCCGCAGCCGTTTGAAGGCAACCAGATTCTCTAGGGAAGGATGATGCCTGTGTTGTTGCAGGGCTTGCTGTCAGTCCCGGATAGCTTCTGCAATCTCTGGTGTCCACCAAGGGACTGACTTACGCCTTAGGGTACTTTAAGAACAGGGGACAGTTGCCTCGGCAACAGAAACAATGGCCATAGTGACCTCGTCCACTGCCAAATCAATGTCACCAGGAAGCGGAGCAATGGCCATAGTAGCTGAGGTGTAGGCTGCCCTATCAGCTACATGAAGAGACCATCGTGGCAGCTGGTCAGGGGGTTGAGATTGAAGAAGAGAAACCTGGATAGGAAAGTGGTCGCTACCACAGAGGTCGTCGTGGACCCTCCAACTGAAGTATGGAAGAAGACCTGGGCTACTAAGAGAGAGGTCAATGGACGTATATGTGCCATGAGTCAACCTAAAATATGTGGTAGCACCAGTGTTAAGGAGGCAAATGTCCTGCTGTGCCAAGAGAGCCTCTACGTTCCTACCCTGGTCCAAGGTCTAGGCCCCACCCCATAAAGGGTGGTGGGCATTAAAGTCCCCCAAAAGGAGGAATGGTGGGATGGGGGGGGGGGGGGGGGGGGCTGGGCGAACAAGGCAGCTAGGTCAGCAAGAGGGACAACCTCATCTGGGGGAAGGTAGAGGGAACAGATGGTAAGCTCCATTCCTGCCCGGAGCCTCGAGAGCCATGTGAAGTGGCACTGGGGCACTAGGAACAGTGGCAAGAACATAAACACAGACACCACCAGACACCCTATCGTATTCTATGCAGTTCTTATAGTAACCCCAGTAGCCACAGAGACTGGGGGTCCACCAAACAGGAAACCAGGTTTCCTGTAGGGCCAGACAAGTGGCAGGGAAGTGGCACGAAAGCTGTCTCAACTCAGCAAGGTGGTGGAAAAAACCACAGCAATTCTATTGTAGGATAATGGTTTCCCACGCCTTAGAAGCGCTCGCCGCCACTGATTGCGAAGTAGCCTGATCAACTTTCATACGAGCTGTGGGTCAAGCAGCATCTAGCTCCTGAGTGGACGCTACATGCTCCACATCATCTTCAGGTGCAGTGGTGAACTCCTTTTCTGTCTCTATGTCCTTCTCCTTTTGCTTTTTCTTCTTTTTGGTAGGGCCCCGTTTGTCCTTCTGTTTATCAGGCTGGTTGGGCTTTTCTGACCTAGTCTCATGGACCGAGGAAGACCTGGAAGCCTTATGGCCCTCAGGTGGTGGCTTTTTCAGCCACTGGCTGACATCTGGAGGGGCAGTAACGGTGGAAGGGAGGGCACTAAGCGATACCTTCTGTGCGAGGGGAGCCAGAGGAGGCGGGCACTTCTCCGGCTCAGAGGGGGGGGGGGGGGGGGGACTGAAATCCCCAAAGAAGGAGGGGTTGTTACTCCTGATGATGAAAACAGGGGAGCAACGGAAGAGGGTGTTCCCCCTACTACCAGGGGGGCAGGAATAGATGGCTGGGCTGGAGGGCCCACAAAAAAAGGCTGAGCTTGGGGGCTCATCACCAGGGATGGCGACATTGAAGCTGCTGCAGCATACATCAATGAAATGTGCACAGGGTGAAGTCTGTCATACTTGCGTTTAGCCTCTGTGTAAGTGAGCCTGTCTAAGGTCTTATACTCCATAATCTTCTGTTCTTTTTGATAAACCGCGCAGTCTGACAAGCAAGGTGAATGTTTCTGTCCGCAGTTGACACAAAGAGGAGGTGGCAAACATGAGACGCTGGGGTGGGAGGCATGTCCACACATCCACAAGCCCAACAGGTAGGGTTGGCATCACATCTCGATGAGAGATGCCCAAACCTCCAGCACTTAATGCAGCGCATGGGAGGAGGGACGTAAGGCTTAACATCACATCGATATATCATCACCTTGACCTTCTCGGGCAGGGCGTCACCCTCGAAAGCCAAGATGAAGGTGCCGGTGGCGACCGTACTATCTTTAGGTCCCCTGAAGACACGTCGTACAAAGTGGCGTTCCAGATTTGCACGGAGCTAGTCGTCAGACTGCAACAATAGGTCACAATGAAAAATAAGTTCCTGAACCATATTGAGGCTCTTATGAGGCGTAATGGAGACCGCAACATCACCGAGTTTGTCACAAGCAAGCATTGCCCGTGACTGTGCTGGGGATGCTGTCTGTATGAGGACAGCTCCAGACCTCATTTTAGACATGCCCTCAACTTGTCCAAACTTGTCATCTAAATTTTCCACAAAAAACTGAGGCTTTGTGGTCATAAATGAGTCCCCATCTGTTCGGCTGCAAACCAGAAATCGAGGAGAATACGTCACACCAGGTAATTTAGACCACCGTTCCTCCCCTGGTGTGGGCAGGAAAGGGAACAATTGGGGGTCATACTTTGAAGCATTGAACTTTCCTTTCTTAGAGACTCATGCTTGCGCACTATTCGTATTTCTTTTCATGGTGGTCCCATGAGCAGCTACAGAAAGGAATGTCCATCCAGACAGAGCCCCACTTGCCTGGGTAAGCCTAATACAACCAGGGGCGGCATGTTCCCCCAAGGTCGCCCACTAGCAACTGTTCTACCTCAACAGCCATGCACCTCCTCGGCGTGCAGCACACCTTGAGATTGAGGTTTTTTTTATAGAGGTTTATACCATCCTCGCGACCCATGCAGTTAAGCCAAGATATCCGGGCTCTGCACCGTACAACGTTCCACTGTCGCGCCTTACAGTGGTCATTGAAGCACGCTCAGAACTTACGGTATTGAGGACTGGTGGCACTTCCCAGTCCTCAGCTCAGGGACCCCGGGGTCGCCCAGCCCGTACCCAGCAACTAAATGCTCAGCCCCCTGAGGGGGAATTAACAAGTCTTCTACACCAGAGTTCAACTGAAGAAAACGAAATCTTGAGAATTTAATGGCCATATGAATTTATATATTCTGACAGATTAAGTAGTGACTAAATGAATGAGTGAATGAATACATGTGTAATTCTTTGTAAGTCAATCAATATGCACTTTTACCAGTTTCTGAAAGTTACAGAAATGTTTAATGGATCTTGCAAGCCATGATACCTTTTGTCCTCAGAAAAAAGTTTTATCACTTCTCTATCCACAGGGTCCCAATAGTTCAGAGAGTGCACCAGAATTCTCATATGTTCAAACATAACCTTCTGTTATTTAACAAACTGTGCTCATCCACCACTATTTTTTTTCAAAATTCTTGTGGTTCAGGTGACATTCATGTTCAAAACAGTGGTCAGCAACAACCTATATAGAATGACCAATGTAACTGCTTCCACACTCATTAGGAATATTATAAATCCTTGACACTCTCAGGCCAAGAGTATCTTTAACAAGTCCTAATGCTTCTTCAGTTTTCCTGGATCGGTGAAACACCTATCCCATTACTTGCCTATTTAGCACAAATGCTTGTGGATGTCCTTCAAGCAGTGGTGGGCAGGCCCAAGTGAAATCATGGTCAGTCTCAACATCTCCCTGTTTAGGAATGTATCAGCAGAAGAAACATTAAGACTGCTTGTTGCTCATTTCTCTCTCTGAAACCTTAAAATTACTCCAACACTTCCTACGACCATGTATTTTTTCTATTGTAGGAATAATTTGATGTAACAGCCTTGGGTCCACTGCTGTCATCAGCCATAGATAATTTTTTCATGGGGGGGGGGGGGGGGGGTTAAAAAATGAGCACTGAAATAATGCTCTCTGTCCATTCACCCTACTTCTTCAGATATGTTGATACATTTCTAATACGCCCACTTGACAGTGAGGCACTGCAGAAGTTCATTGGTCATATGAACTGTATGCATCCAAACATAAGATTTATGGCAGAGATAGAGAATGACTGCCAATGGCCTTGCCGCAGTGGTAACACTGGTTCCCGTCAGATCACCAAAGTTAAGTGCTGTTGGGCTGGGCTAGCTCTTGGATGGGTGACCATCCAGTCTGCTGAGCACTGCTGGCAAGCGGGGGTGCACTCAGCCCTTGTGAGGCAAACTAGAGGAGCTACTTGACTGAGATGGAGCGGCTACGGTCTCATAAACTGACATATGGCCAGGATAACGGTGTGCTGACCACATGTCCTTCCATATTCACGTCTGTGGGCTGAGGATGACACAGCGGCCAGTCGGTACCGTCGGCCTTCCGAGGCCTATTCGGACAGAGTTTGCTTTAGTTTCGTGGAGAGTGACTGAAGTTTCCTTTCTTATATGTATTGGTTTGAAATGAAAGCAGATGGACAAATCAGCCTTTGTGTATCAAAATCTGACACGAACAGACCTTCATCTCAATGGGTGCAGCTTTCACCATCCACCTCAGAAAATAGCTATGCTGAACATCCCAATTTACAGAGCAGGGACTATTTTGGACGAGAAGCATCTTGGCTCTGAGATGAATCATCTTGTGACTGTGTTCAGAAGGAATGGGTATTCAGTCCATGATATAATTTCAATCCTGCAGAGAAAACCAAGATATGAAGCAGATGAACAAAACATGGACTGGCAACACACAGTGTGGTTTCCATTCTGTGGTGCAATAACTAGTAAGATTGGTGGAGTCTCAAAGAGGGATGGAATCAGACTTGTCTTCCAGCCTCCCTGGAAAACTAACAAAATGTTTCTGACCCATTATAGATAATCTTCACCCGAAAGTACCAGGGATTTATAATATTCCTGCCGCGTGTGGCAGCAGTTATGTCAGTCAGCTACACAGACTATTGCTGATCTCTGTGTTTAATATCAGCACTGAAGCACAAGAATTTTGAAAAATCAACCATGGCTGAGCACAGTCCTTTACACAAACGAGAATTCTGGCCACATTTCAAATTATTGGGACTCTGCTCAGAGCAACAGTGGAAATTAGACTGCGATAAAAATTTCTACAGAAACCTCAGTTATGCACTTAGCAATGCATATCAGCATATACTTGCTACAGAAAGAGCACCAAGGAAGATTTATTGAGCCCAATACAAGTGCTGTCACTACAAGCTACACTGTATAGGGTCCACAAACAGTTTATGGACAGAGGGCACCAACTCAGTACGTGTCACCATGGTGTAATTCAGTCAATCATATGCTGTCCTTTGGGTATACAAAACTGGAAGCCTAGCTAGTTTTATGACAGTCAGACATAGCCCCTGAAGATAATAGAGGCAGCAATTGAAAACCTGAGATTTTGTCTTAATTCTAAGTGGCAAGTTTGCCAAGAAATTTTTAACTAATTCATGTGTTTTCATTTTAACAGTTTTAGCAGCAAGAAAATTTTAAACAATTTTCACAAACTTTTAAACATAATATTTATAGAATAATAAACTGTGATGCAAGTTCAACTATACTCAATTACAAAAATAATTTGTGGTCCCATATAACTACCTTCTACATATAGTCTTAAGGTAAAAAGGTGCGGCTTGTTTCTTGGCATTTTCCTTTGAATGAGTCAATGGGAGAATTAAAAAATAAATTAACTGTCAGCCTCGTAGAGAAATTACTTTATTGTTTTACTCTACACCAAGGTAATAGCCGTATGTCATATTACATGCTCCTATTGTAAAGCACAGACTGCAGAGCTGAAGGGTACTTTTATCCTGTAGCCTCACTGTTGGCACCTCAGTGCTGGCAGCCTCACTGTTGGCACCTCAGTGCTGGCACATCACATCTTGCTGCTAGCCCATAGCAATACTTACACCACAGCCTCACTGCTTGCCAGGAGTAATTATGATGCAGCTATTTATATAACTGATAGAGTCAAATATGGCACTGCCAGAGCTACTCCCAAGCAGCCAATCACAACCTAAGTTTTAGGACATAAAGCAATGGTTGCAGCATGAAACACAAACAAGCTTGATGTCATCGCCTGACGAGGATCATAGCGAGCAGTGCAGTGAGCAGCAATGGTGCAGGTTAAGTGGACCAATAAGATACAGAGAGTTTGATTCATCATCGCTCGGCCATGTCAGCGAGCAGCAAGGTTGTAGCATAAATGTGCCCTTAGATATCAGCACAATTTGGTTCAAAGAAGAGGAATAAAACACACTTTTTACATAAGCTTCTCCATTTCTTGCAAACTGACACTTCACAGTATTGACTCAGGTGATAAAACTCATTTAACTATATAAGCTCTTTTCTTACCTTCACTTCTTTCTCTGACTTCATAAAAAAAATTCACCTTGGATTTGTCCCTGATGCAGAAGATATATTTCATTCCTGCATTTTTCAGCATCAAACAAGATGGCTGCAACACACCTGCACTTGTACACTTCCATCACTTGCATTTCTGCAAGCAATAAAAATGGCTCAGACAAACAGATTCTTCCCTAGACGCAACTTACAACAGTGACCACATCTATACAATGCTCAGCTGCTGAGACCTCTCGAAGAAAGAGCACCAGCATACGGTCGAGGATCTGTTACCTACTGATTCTATTATTACAGTTAGGTACGGATGCCCGACCGCACACTAATGCCTAATATTTCACTTCAGCAGATTATATCTTCACATGATGTTGAATAAGTCAAGATGAATGTAGATGCTGCCACACATTCCTTCTAAAATGTTATGAATAATATTTCATTTGAAAATAACTTTCTGTATACTCCATTTTATTCTTAAATATTTGGATGAAAATCTATTGCAATTCCGATCCCTGCATAATAACGACTGAATGCAAATCTGATACACTTTTGCTTCAGACATAACATTTGAAGCTCATATTTTGGTTACTTAGTATATGTATCTGTAGAGGTTTCATAAATGATTCGAGATAAGGGAAACGGATGATAGCACACCAAGGAGAGAGTATTTTGCTGTGTTAGTAATGCTCTTAATAATACACAGGAGGCACTCAAGTAGTTACTTTTTTTTAAAAAAACGATGATGTATCAATATGATCTTTTTAAAGTATGCAGTGACACACTTACCAAAAAGGTTACTCACTGTTTTGCAACATAGCTATCAGGTTACCAAATAAACAGTACCTTAGGGCCAGCCATCTCTACCTCTACACTTAGCACATTGTGAAAAGTTGCAGTGAAAACTCCAAAACACATAATACATATCACTTCACTTTTCAAAGCTTAAGTACATAACTCTTTCTGAAAAGAGGAGAGGGAAGGGAGGAAACAATCTGACAACAAAATACTCTGCTGTGTCAATTGTCGAAAAACTTGTTTTGATACCTTAAATTGCTTAAAAAGTATTAAGCATATCTACATTAGTGGGGCACCTTGCATTACTTTCTTCAAATGCAAGATGTATTTTAATACCGCTCCCCTTCAGCAAGTAACCATCCAAACTGAGATAAAACTTTATCCCTGCTAATTGGTTAATAGAATTATCACAAGTTCCTTTTTCCAAGCCTTTAGATTATTTTCCTTTTTTATACAATAAAGGATATGGTTTGTTCAGAACTTTTACTCCTTTCTACACATCTACATCCATACTCCACTAGTATGAACATAAGGATAAACATCTGGCATCAGTATTCTGGTAACTTTATCCAACATTCATATATCCCAGATAGGAAAAATGACTACCTATAAATTTCTGTTTGTGGCCTATTTCTCTCAAGCTATTTATTACCACACAAGAGTGTGTGTATGAAATTTTTGTTTAAATCATAGTTCTCAGAATCTCAATTTGTCTCAAAGAGCTCAGTAACAAGGCTACCATAATCTATGCTGAGAAGGCACAGCTTTCAACATTATAATTTTCATATTCAGCTCCCCATGGAAAGTGACATTGAAGCCATTATCAAACTTCACAAACCCTGGTGTGATTTACCTGAAGTAATTATCAAGGTAGGTGCCTAAGCTTCACACAGCATTTCATCCACGCCACACACTTTTCAGGCAATTTTTGCTGCAGCAGCTTACAAGGATCTTTAGCATATAGCAGGCTATGCTCAATTTTTTGATAGGGTTGTCAATATTATTTCTCCACCACACATTATTCTGGGTCCGTATTCTGAGAAACATTTTCATGTCAACTGTGTTTAAAGCTTTGTTTAACAGATGGATGTTTATAGTTTGAGGGATATTTTTATTGAGAATATAGAAGCTGAGTGTTACAGCTCTTCCTTAATTTATGATTAGATTATTGTAAGTAAAACATTCTGCTATGCTAGCTATTGTCGTTGTTAAGCTTTCTTGTTGTACGCTGTCTGTTTTTGCACTGATGAGAAAGCTTGTGTCATCAGCAAACTGACATGCATTTTGACACTGTATGTTTGTTTGTAGGTCATTTACATATAGGAGGAATAGCACTGGTCCCAGTACTGATCCTCGGGGAACACCTTATTTCCTCTCTTGGTAATCAGAATAATGGTTTGTAATTTTGTTCCATTCAGTGTGTTGTATTTCCACCATTTGTCTGTGTCCTCAATGGTATGAACTAGTTATTAAGTACACCTCTGATGCCTAGTCGACTTAATTTCTGTAAGAGCACCTCATACTATGTAATACTGAGTGCCTTCAACAAGTCAACGCATACACCAGTAATATATTTTCCACTGTACACTTTCTGGTAAATTCCACTCATAAATTAACAGACAGAAGTGTTGGCTGAATGCGTCTTCCTAATCCCATGTTATATGGTGGACATAATTCAGTATTTTTGCATAAGGCCTGTAAGGCTTTTGTGGAAGACTGTTTCTAAAATTTTTGAGAAGCTAGACAATAGGGCAACTGGCCTGTAATTGCAAACTTGTTCTGCATTTCCTTATTCTTATAAGTGGCGATCAAAAATTTCCCATTTGAGGACATTGCTGCAGTGTATATACAACATAGCATGACTCAGGCGTGACTATATAAGAACCAACATGTAGGCAAAGGATCAGTGTGGCATTCATGTCTTTCGACGAGTGTGTGGTAAATGCAGACATGTGAAGTATGGTGAAGTTATTACCAAAAGCATCCAAACAGTACCAATGTTCTGTAATTTTTTTCTTGACTGCCAAAGGACAAACACCAGTAGACACCATTGGATAATGAAGAATGTGTATGGGGCAGCATATATGCAGAATAGTGCACCAAAGGGTGCTGCTGCTTTGTTGTAACACATGTCCCCATATTGCAAATGTCTGAACACGTAAGTTACACCAACTCAAGTGGGATATATTGTAGCACCAACCTTATATTACTGATCTCTCTCCATGTGATTATCACGCCTTTGGTGTCTTAAAAAAGGCCTTGAAGTGTTGACAATTCCTGTTGGACGAGGACATGCAGCTGTAAGTTGCGGTCTTCTTCATAGAGCAGGACATATGCTTTACCTAATGGATACCTTCAAGCAGGTGCATCTGTGGGACAAATTCCTCCGTGCTAATGGTGATTTTGTCTGACTGGAATACTGGATCTGGACCACGACTACTTTGAATTTCACAATTTTTCACCAAGAAGGGAAAGTTACTGATGCCAGTTTAACTATTGCATAAATGTGTCAGTGGTTTTACAAAGAGTTTCCTGCACCCATTGTATTATTTCTTGAGGTGCACTATCTACTGCCGAAGACTGTTTAATTTTTAATTTAAGAGCTGTTAAACCTCTTCATAAGAAAGGTGACATAAAAGACTTACACTTTAAGCAAAAACTATTTACATACGGTAGCACAGTTTGGATTCCAGAAGGATTGCTCAGCTGAGAATGCTATTTATGCATACAATTATCAAGCAGTACAACCCTTAAATAATAAAATATCACCATCTGATATTTTCTGTGATCTTTTGAAGATATTTGATTGTGTTGATCATGTTACTGTCTTAGAAAAGTACAAGTTTCATGAAACTGATCACTTTGCATGCTGCTTATTGGAATCATACATAACAAACAGATTGCAAGAAGTTGTGCTGAATAATTCAAATAATGTTAGAAGGGAGTAAAATTTTAGTTACTGAGGAGAAATCAAAAAAGGGATTTGTGCAGGTTTCATTTTGGGACACCCCTGTTCCTTAGGCATGTGAATGACTTTCCACTTAACATTCAACAATGAGAATTGGTCCTTTTTGCAAATGATACTAATGTTATAATAAACCCCATTAAAGAAAAAGCAACAGAAGAGATTGTAAATGATGTTTTCCATACAATTATTAAGTGGTTCTCAGAAAATGGACTCTCCATAAATTTTTGAAAAAAGTACTATATTCAGTTCTGTACAACAAATAGAGCCATACCAACAATTGATTTAGCACATCAGCAGGAGTCAGTAGTAGATATGACAGATTGTGACAAATTTCTGAGGGTAAATAATTATGAAAACTTGAACTAGAAAACTCATATTACTGGGCTTCTCAAACAATCAAGTTCAGCTACTTTTTCTCTTTATATAATTGCTAATTAACCTCCTAACATATTTTGCTTATTTCCACTCAGTGATGTCCTATAGCTTAATTTTTCTGGGTAACTCTCACTCCTCAGAAAGGAAGTACTGATGACACAACAGCAAGCACTAAGAATAATACCCAGTGTTCATCACCCATAGATGTCATGCATATACCTCTTCAAGGAGCTTGATATTTTAACTGCACCATCACAAGACATATATTCAATAATGCAATTCATCATAAATAATCCATCTCACTTTGAGAAGAACAGCAACATATCATTTCACTTCTTGAGTATAGCTGCATGAGTAGGAATACACAAATGTGTTCACTATTGTTCATGCTAATAATACACTACTGGCCATTAAAATTGCTACACCAAGAAGAAATGCAGATGATAAACGGGTATTCATTGGACAAATATATTATACTAGAACTGACATGTGATACATTTTCATGCAATTTGGGTGCATAGATCCTGAGAAATCAGTTCCCAGAACAATCACCTCTGGCTGTAATAACAGCCTTGATATGCCTGGGCACTGAGTCAAACAGAGCTTGGATGGCGTGTACAGGTACAGCTGCCCATGCAGCTTCAACATGATACCACAGTTCATCAAGAGTAGTGACTGGCGTATTGTGACGAGCCAGTTGCTGGGCCACCATTGACCAGACGTTTTCAATTGGTGAGAGATCTGGAGAATGTGCTGGCCAGGGCAGTAGTTGAACATTTTCTGTATCCAGAAAGGCCCATACAGGACCTGCAACATGCGGTCATGCAATGTCCTGCTGAAATGTAGGGTTTCACGGGGATTGAATGAAGAGTAGATCCACGGGTCGTAACACATCTGAAATGTAACATCGACTGTTCAAAGTGCCGTCTATGCGAACAAGAGGTGACCGAGACATGTAACGAATGGCACCCCATACCATCACGCCGGGTGATATGCCAGTATGGCCATGACAAATACACGCTTCGAATGTGCATTCACCGCGATGTTGCCAAACACGGATGCGACCATCATGATACTGTAAACAGAACCTGGATTCATCCAAAACAATGACGCTTTGCCATTCGTGCACCCAGGTTCGTCGTTGAGTACACCATCGCAGGCGCTCCTGTCTGTGATGCAGCGTCAAGGGTTACCGCAGCCATGGTCTCCGAGCTGATAGCCCATGCTGCTGAAAACTTCATCGAACTGTTTGTGAAGATGGTTGTTGTCTTGCAAACGTCCCCATCTGTTGACTCAGGGATCGAGACGTGGGTGCACAATCCAGTACAGCCATGCGGATAAGATGCCTGTCATCTCAACTGCTAGTGATACGAGGCCGTTGGGATCCAGCACTGCATTCCGTATTACCTTCCTGAAGCCACCAAGTCCATGTTCTGCTAACAGTCACTGGATCTCGACCAACGCAAGCAGCAGTGTCCCAATACGATAAACCGCAATTGCAATAGGCTACAACCCGACCTTTATCAAAGTCGGAAACATGATGGTACGCATTTTTACTCCTTACACAAGGCATGACAACAATGTTTCACCAGGCAACGCTGGTCAACTGCTGTTTGTGTATGAGAAATCGGATGGAAACTTTCCTCATGTCAGCATGTTGTAGGTGTTGCCACTGGCGCCAACCTTGTGTGAATGCTCTGAAAAGCTAATCATTTGCATATCACAGCATCATCTTCCTGTCAGTTAAATTTCGCATCTGCAGCACGTCATCTTTGTGGTGTAGCAATTTTAATGGCCAGTAGAGTATATGCATATCCCAGAAACTGTCTCATTCCACATCATTTTGATAAAAGAATAATCCAAATGATCTATGGAACATTAACTAAGTAACTAAACTAAGTAACTAAACTAAGTAACTAAACTAAGTAACTAAACTAAGTAACTAAACTAAGTAACTAAACTAAGTAACTAAACTAAGTAACTAAACTAAGTAACTAAACTAAGTAACTAAACTAAGTAACTAAACTAAGTAACTAA